>NC_140973.1:44222538-44232538 GCF_056783735.1 Eptatretus burgeri | reverse complement strand
CTCACTGATATAAATGTTTAGTACCTTCTCGGTGGGGTAGAAAGCTGAATGTTTGCAAACTCCTGCATCTCAAAGCCAATGCCACAGGAACAATCACAAAACCGTAGAACAATGTCTGTTAACGGAAATATCCATGAATCCAAGTTAGCCGGTGCAGACTCTGTCTGCCCACTGCAGGTCATGTGACTCAAGACAATGGAAAAACAAATGGAATGTTTCAGAGAATATTACCATGGCAACAATTGCTATCAAAAGCTCTGCTCACCAAGCTCTTAATTTTACTATAAGCATCGGCCATGGAAGGTTGTGCGGTGAAGAGCTCAACATGTTTTTTGTGATGCTTTGTCCTTCGCTCTCTGTACAGTAAGTCACGTGGTGTCTCGAGCGGTGGCCTGCCTCCCATGTACCCATCTACTGCTTGCAGTAACCAGTCTATGGTACGGCCGGGCTTGTGGGAAAGGGTCCCTTCTCTAAGACATGTGGTACGACAACCATGTCTCAGAAGTGGGTTCCCAGGTGAGATGGGTACCACTCCCCTCCCCCGGAACACCACAACGATACCCACGACCCACCGTGTGTAGCACAGCCCTCTCAGGGGAGTCAATGGGAGTCAACGATGGGCACTCCATCGGCAACCCCAGATTCACGTCCTGGGCCGGCCCAGCTGCAGATGGCCAACCGCTGGGCCGCTGTACGCCAGACGCTGCCAGCCTGGAAATCCCAGTGAGCACCACCCTCCTCCGGGCAGATGGTCCCACCCGCCATGCCAGCCGTGTAGATCCAATGCACTGGATCCGGGTGCCGGGTTGGCGCTCATCGCAGGGGATCTCAGCCATGCAGACAAGTGAACCAACACTGGGATGGTTCACGGTCCCGAACCACCACTGACGTCCACCCAATTAATTGCATATGTAGAACACAACATCCGATCAGTATGAAAAATTTTGAGGGTCATCGAGAGATAAAATGGTGCACAATTTTTTTTTGATTATGTCATTGGTCACGTGATTCAGCAGCCATGTTGTTTTTTAACTTTCAAAAATCTCTGAAATGGCTGAACAGATCAAGGAAAAACTTTACACATGTGACCGCCTATCCATGAGGAACAAAAGGTTCACATGTATGAAGACATAGGTCACATGGTTTGGCAGCCATATTGGATTTACCCTCAAACATATAAAAATCTTCCTCTCCAGAACAGCTAGACAGATCGATGGCAAATTTCACATAAATGTTCCCCAAGGCATGCGTGTACAAGGTTGTTAAGGACTAATTGATAAGTCACATGGTGTGGCAGCCATATTGGTTTAAATAAAAATATTAAATAATGCTTTCTCTGGAACTGCTTAATTAATTGACGGGAAACTTCAGAATTGTGATCCAGTTGTGATGGGAAATACATGTTTTAAATTAAAACTTGATCGGACACCTGGTCTGGCAGTTCGAATTATTTAATTTTTTGATATGGGTTCTTTTATTATTTATTTTTTAAATAAGGCTCACTTGGCTGTGCCTGGATGGGTTTGAGGGTAGAGGAGTAGCAGCTGAAATGCAAATCATATCCAGGTTCCTCCTGATGACTTCATCTTTTCTTTTTGCTTGTTTGGATTCCTTGTGATGACTCCAATGCAGGACTGTACCTATTTGGGCTTCCATTTGAATTGAGTTGAATTTATTTTAATCCCATTTTGAATTCATTTGAATATTAATAAAAACGTTATGGGTCCAGGTCAGGTGTCCAATCAAAGCGGGGTTATATCAAAGCGGGACGTCTTGGTACCCGGTCACCACTGCCAGCAGTTATAATATAAAGTGACAGTTCTAATTATGTCTCATTAATTACATAACACACCAATACACAAACACCACACAAAATACACCACACAAAACTACACAAAACAAGTCCTGGTGAGGGTCTGCAATCTCTGATTGCTCTTTTTCTTGTTTAGTCGCTGTTTAAGTTAATTATGAATATGTGGCACTTTTAGTTCATCTTTTGCTTGCCTATCATTGAAACCTCGTGCTCTTAAACATAAATCTCTCTCACAAGCCACTTCATCAAGGACAGAAGCTTATATTTATTATATCTGCAAGTAGGATACACTGGAGTAGTTGCTGGCAGTGTGCAAGCATGCCCCACTGGTATTGTGTATGTCTAGTCTGGGTTTGAATCTTGATCCAGCTATAAACACGTATCCTGGTGTTTCGCAGGCAGGACGAGGCTTCAACATGTGTACTGTTCCTCGGATGGGTGTCCCATCTGCCTGCAATAGTTGGGTGGACATTAAAGATTCCAAAGTGTCTTTCCTGAAGAGTAGGCGAGTTATCGCTGGCACCCTGAACCAATTAAAAATTCCTGCTCTAAACTATAGCAACCACTGCATTTGTGGAACAGTCGTGGCTCACAAAACAAAATGATGCCACCCACAACCATGATTTGCATGTCAATGAAGAAAATAATTGTTCAGCTTTTCCGTGATTCTCGACTTCTGTACAGCAAATATACAAACACTGACACACACACACACACACACACACACACACACACACACACACACACACACACACACACACACACACACACACACACACACACACACACACACACACACACACACACACACACATATACTTACATATACAAATTATGTACATTCAGCAGTTTCTGGTCACGTTCCGCTCCAGTTACGTCCTTGAGAAGGGAGCCGTCCACCTCATTATACATTCTGACAGCTGAGACGGATGCACGCACTATAAATTATTTTTTGTCCAATTCGAGTCAATATCAGGCAACCTTGTTTTGCACGCAAGATAAACAATATTAATCATCAAGACATCGGCAGTGATTTACGAATTTGGAGATAATATATTTACATATAGTATGCAATAATAATTAGAATTTAATAACATATAATTACACAACAATATACAGTGCCGAGAAAAAGTTCACACCATCTTCCAAAATTTTTCACCTTTTGTTGCCTTATAGTCTGGAATTAAATTGCATTAAATCAAACTTTTTTCCACTTTTATTTACATATCGTAACCCACAACTTCAAAGTGAAAAACAAATTCCACAAATTTCAGAAAATTAATTAAAAATACAAAACTGGAATATCTTGGTTGGATAAGTGTCCAACACCCGAGTTAATACTTGGTGGAAGCACCTTTGACATCAATTCCAGCTGAGAGTCTGTTGGGATAGGTCTCAACCAACTTTGCACACCTTGATTGGGCAATATTTGCCCATTCTTCTGCACAAAACTGTTCAAGCTCAGACAAGTTGCATGAGGAGCGTTGATGGACTGCAATCTTCAAGTCATGCCACAGATATTTGAGAGGATTTAGGTCGTGGCTCTGACTAGGCCACTCAAGGACATTTATCTGTTTGTTCCTTAGCCACTCCAGTGTAGCTTTGGCTGTGTGCTTCAGGTCGTTGTCATGCTGAAAGGTGATCTTCCCTCCCAATTTCAGCTTTCTTACAGAGGGGAGCAGGTTTTCCTCTCGAGATATTTTCTGTATTTTGATCCATCCAATTTCCCTTCTATCCTGGCAAGTGTCCCAGTCCCTGTTGAAGAGAAACATCCCCATAACATGATGCTGCCACCAACATGCTTCACAGTCGGGATGGTGTTCTTTGGGTGATGTGCTCTGTTGGGTTTGCACCAAACATAATGTTTTGCGTTTAGGCCAAAAAGTTCCATCTTTGTTTCGTCAGACCACAAAATTTTTTGCCACATGGCTTCAGAATCTCCTGAGTAGTTTTTTGCATACCTCAAACGTGACTTAAGGTGGGCTTTTTTGAGTGATGACTTGCATCTTGCCACCCTACCATAGGGTGACGTACACCTCCACAGACTTGTGGAGTGCTTGGGATATTGTCACATGCACACAGTGACTCATCTTTGCGAAAAGGCATGTAGCTCTTTCAAAGTTGTCATTTTCCTCTTGGTGGCCTTTCTGATCAGTCTCCTCCATGCTTCGTCGTCCAGTTCAAAGGGGCGGCCTGATATAAGCAAGGTCTTCGTGGTACCATACGCCTTCCACTTCTTAATGATTGTCTTGACTGTGCTCCAAGGGATATTCAAGGCCTTTGAAATATTTTTATATCCATCCCCTGATCTGTGCCTTTCCACAACTTTATCTCAAAGGTCTTTTGAAAGCTCCTTGGTGCTCATGGTTGAGTTTTTGCTGTGAAATGCACTACCCAGCAGAGGAAACCGACAGGAACAGCTGATTTTATTCTAAAATAACCAGAATTACTACAATTTAACACAGGTGTAGGTCAATTAATTTTTCAGAGGAAAGAAAATAGTGATATTTCATTGATAAAAAATAACTTTGTGGGACGTCAAACACAGTTACTTTCTATCTGTAAAACAGTGACGTGTCGCTTATAACTCAATGTTTGCTTACCAGAATTTGCAATGACTGTTCCAAGCAAAAATATCCGTGTTTGCTTCTTTGCAAAGTCTGAAAAAAGACATCCCTACATGTGACATCATCACGCAGCGATGTCCACAATAGCAGGAATGCATTAATAATTTGCAACCTTTTTTCTAACATCCGAAAACTCATGGGAAAATGATATGATAGGGGATAGAAAGTTTATTTGCTGATTACTAGGAGAGGGAGAATAATAAGAAGAGTAGGAAATATCATGCAAATATGGCAGTTTTGTGCAAGGTGTCTCAGTGTCGCCTAATCTAATATATAAAGCTGAGTTCGTGTCTGTGGGTGGATATGTGGGTATGAACAAGGTATGTTAGATATTTATCGGTATTTCCATCCTGAGGGCAAATAAGCCCGAATTCAGTACGGCATGCCGTTGAAATCATGGAGACTCACTCCTATGGAGAAGTCCAAATGTGTGGTCATGCATTCTGGCTCTTTGGGGTTAGGATGTGTATGTTTGTTTGATCGTGTGCTTCAGCCTTTGGGCTGAGGAGCATGTGTAAGCCAACGGGACAGTCTTGCTGGACTGTGAACTTTGACCATGGGGTCAAGGTGCAAGTCCCAAGCTGTTTTAATGTTTTGATTTTTTTTAAACCATTTTTGTCGGATGGAAAGATGCCTTCAAAAGAGGCTAATAAGTCCGAAATCCGGATAAGAGTCTCCGTTTGATATTTATCTGATGCTGACCATGTAATATTTGTCTGTTTTACAGAGTTGCTGGGATGAGGCCTCCGGATTGGAGGTTACATTTTGGTGGAGGACTTTATGTCCATTGGCGATCGAGGGAGTTCTATATTGTTACGGAATTCAGAATCGGATCAGACAAATGCATGCAAACATTTAGGTCCTCAGACAGTTATTTCTCTAAATGCATGTCCAGGATAGACCCATCACAATGTCTGGTGGGATTCTAACTTTGATGTGTTGAGAAGGGTAAAAAAATAGATTCCCTTTCTTATGAGATGATTTTTCTCCCAACGACAGACACATTCATGCACGTGAGATAGCCATTAGTCCAACGGAGGCTCGTCTACCCCCTTTCCATCAGGACACATTGGCTTGGAGGTGGACGATTTATTTACACCCTGGACTTACAAGATATTTGATTAAGCACACCGCGAGCTTTTCCTGAGCAGTTATTCTGATGGTGAAATATGGCTGCGGATCATTTATGACACACACCTCTTTCCATCGACGTTCGATGTCCACCTTTTTCCATCGATGATTGGCAGCTCTGTGTATGGTTGTTGTTGACATTTTATGGGCGCTTCACGTTTTCGCTCGGTAATTCTGGCAAATGGCTGATTTCTGTTGTTCGGCCAGTCGCCGTTACGTGCCGTTGCAATGATCGCGAGATTGGAGTTGGTGACGTGCAACGATGCACCAATAGGCAAGGTGGATTTGACTGAAGTCTGCTTGAGACTCCGCCCAGACAGGCCGCCTATAAAAAAGATGAGAGGACCGTTTTTTGGTGAGTTGATGACAGCTGGGCGGCGACTATTTTCAGCTCCTGTCAATTACAGTTAGATAGTTGGTGACAACTGGGCGATGGCTATTTTCAGCTCCAGTCAGCTCCAGTCAGTTCCAATCAGTTCCAGTCAGACAGTTGGTGAGCTGGCAACAGTTGAGTTTGTGACAGTTGGTGACGGCCTTGCAGCCTTCCAGATTCTCACAGTGCCTCACGGCTTCTCACAGCTCCTCACAGCTGTCTGTTGGTTGTGGCTCCTGGTGGCTCCTCATGGTGAGTGACGTTTGGACTGTTAATGCTGGTTTTGCTCGACACCTGCTCTTGGCGTACCTGATTCTTGATGTCCATGGTTCCTGGGGGTGACGACGTGACGTTGATTGTTGTTCAAGCCTGTTTGTGAGTGGGTGTACGGCAAGGCAGAGCACTGGCAATGGACAAAGGCATGCTCACACATTTCAGGACGTTTTATTTGATGCACGATGACTTGTACTTGGTGAGCAAGACTGGATTTCTTTCTCCCCTGAATGATCTGCTGGGTACCCTTGTCTCGTGTTTAATCGTTATGGAAGACATAGTGATGAGCACCTGCTCTTTGTCTGTTTTTCTATAAATGCCTGTTTAATTCTTTATTTGCTTGAGATTATTTTGATCGATTTGAATTTACCTATTTTCGCTACAAGGAAATAAAAAAGTTCTTATTTTTATTTATATATTTTCTTATTACTAAATTCATTGTTGATGTTTCAACCTGTCCGTGCTTATACTTTCCTTCCATTGATACAGCATTGTCTGAAGCTGGATAGACTGGGAGGTAATTACCAAACTAATTGACCTGTCATAGTTGGCACACACCAGCGGTTAAACGCTCGCCCCCCCCCAAAAAAAATTAAGGTCTAATCAAGATAAGATTGGTGCTTTGCCGAGGGCACACTGCCTGTTCAGGAAGCCATGTGACCTCCAGTTAAACGGAAAAATTAGACGGTGGACACTGCTGGAACTCGTGGTTAACTGATTGGCATTCGTGGTTCTAAAGCAACTCACCATACCACAAACTTAATTGTGAGCAGTGGCCCCAGGTCTGGCTCTTCCGAGGAGAAACGTGGATTAACCCCCTCATAATACACTCGGTACCTGTGGCCGCAACAATATACACCTATATATATATATATATATATACATAATATATATATATATATATATATACATAAATACCGGGCGTAGTGGCGTGCGCCTGTAATCCGGCTACTCGGAGGCTTGGGTTGGAGGATCGCTTGAGGACGGGGGCTCTGCACTGGGCAGGGTGTAGAGCAGCCCGGAATCATAGCGAAACCCAAATCCTGATCCCTGTGTCGTAAGAGGCGACCAGGGTTGCGTCAGGAAGGGCATCCGGCGTAAAACCTGTGCCAAATCAGTATGCGGATCATAACGGATGATCTGCTGTGGCGACCCCTAACGGGAGCAGCCGAAAGATGAACAACAACATATATACATAAATATATATATATATATATATATATATATATATATATATATATATATATATATATTTACACACACACATATATATATATATATATATTTTTTTTTTTTTTGGGTGCTGAACCGTTGCTGTCGTAAAGCCAATTGTAGTCCTGGTTGCCCAGCCTGCCTGCTTGTTTTAGCATGGACAATCTCCTGTTGAAGGACCATTGTTGCTTTGGAGTTGGGTCATCAGGTAATTTTTGATAAGTTTTACCATCCTCCAGTCGTCATATGATCTTACCATGGTACGACTCATTGTCCATTACTGCCACTGCCCTGCCCTTGTCTGTTGGTGCAAAGATCAAATCAGTCCTGTTCCTTGAACTTTTCAGAGCCTTCAGCTCTGGCACCGAGAGATTAGGTTTGGGTTTGTTCACGTGTATGAAGACTCCGATGGTCTGAGACACACGTTTCGTCATAGTGGTTTTCTCTTCCACCGGTAGATTGGTAATGGTGGACTCCACACAAGCAACAGTCCGGACCACAGATATGGATTTAGGGGTTATGCTGAAATTCAACCCTTTTCTTAAGACAGACATTTCAGCATCCAATAATGTTTTGCTTGATAAATTAACAAACCATTTTTTTCTCATCGCCAACGATCATCGGTTTATTGCTGCTTTTCTTTTGTACATGTGGTGTGGACCGTGTGCAGCATCTGTGACATTGGGTTTGTGTCGGTCAGGTCAGGTAGGTCAGGTATGGGTGCATGCGCCAGAGCAGCGCGTCGCTGCGTCCACTTTCGGCCAGTACTCCAGGGGCCTCCGTCTGGACATCGCCCAGGCAGATGCCAGGCCCATCCCCATCTCCTTGAGATGCCGATCAACCTGCTGCAACCACGAGGCACATGGTCGGCCCATTGGCCTCCTCCACTCACGAGACTCCCTCGCTGAGAGAATCTGGTGAGCAATATCAGCGTCAGGAAAACGAGCCACATGTCCATACAGCCGCAACTGATGCTCACGGACCATGCAGGTAACAAATCTCATCCGAGTCTCTCTCAGCAACCGCTCGTTGGACACAAAGTCCGACCAGCGATAGCCAAGGATTCTCCGAAGAGACCCAGTACCAAAGGAATTAAGTCTCCATCTCGGATCCTTGGTCAGAGTCCAAGTCTCGCATCCATAGGGCAAGACTGGAAGCACCAAGGACCTAAAGACTCGGACTTTCGTCCTCCCGCATAGGTACCGGCAGCTCCACACCCCATTATCCAGTGAATCCTGACTCCCCAGGCCCGACCCAGACGTCTATTGAGGTCTAACCCACAGCCAGCAGAGACATGAATATCACTGCTAAGGTAAGTGAATCTCTCCACGACCTCAAGGTAAGTGAATCTCTCTGTGTTGGTCCTAGGGTGTGAAGGGAGACAGTTCTGTGCATATAATTTGTCCAGTTTCCTGGTGTGTACGCGTGTAATAGACTCATGTGTCACCCTTTCTCGGTCTGCTGTCATTCCGAGGAGCCCATCAATCATGTGATTTAATGTTTATTAATATTTTATTTCTATATATACAATGTTGAGGCTCATATAAGAGCTAACACACAGAATGTACAACAAGAGGAGCAGGAGGCAAGAGGGGCTGAAGAAGGAAGCACAAAACAGTGGGGGACAGGTTTGCAAAACAGCACAAAAGAGTGGGGAACAGGTTTTGCTTGAGGTTTGCAAAATAAAACAAGAAAAAGAGTAATCGGAGATAGCAGACCCTCATCAAGACTTGTTTTGTTTGACTTAATTTTGTGTTACGTGTGTTACGTAATTAATAAGAGACATAATTAGAACTGCCACTTTAAAACTGCTGGCAGTGATGACCGGGTGGGTACCAAGACATCCCGCTTTGATCAGATACCTGACCCTGACCCATGACGTTAATTATTATTCAAATTAATTCAGAATGGGATTAAAATAAATTAAATTCAAATCAAATGCAAGACCAAATAAGTACAGTCCTGCATTGGAGTCATCAGGAGGAACCTGGATAGGATTGGAGTTTCAGCTACTACTCCTCCACCCTCAAACCCATCGAGGCACAGCCAAGTAAGCCTCATTTAAAAAATACAAAACAAAAATAACCCAGATTCAAAAATTTAATAATTCTGGCTGCCACACCATGTGTCCCATCAGGTTGAAATTCAAAACGGACAAGTCTGGAGACGGCAATGGTTCACGAGCAATGTACATGGTTCGCTTTTTTTATTTTTGGACCTTCGAGGGCATGCCACGGGCAAACTGGCGGGAATCGGGAAAAACGTAAATGATGAAAGTTGTAGTACTCGAAGAGCACTACTTGCATACCAACTTTCATTCGAAACAGTTGAAAACCCAAGGAGCTCGATGCCCAATTTATTGATTTTTTTGACATTTTCTAAGTTCGTCACCTTGTGACCTTGACCTTGGGATGAAAATGAAAAATCAAGCTCCGTGGGGATATGCAGGCGCCATTGGCCTAACCAAATACTGAAACCCCTGCCAGATTCGACAAACTCCCTCGGAGAAGATGTAACTTGAAATCGGCTACCCCCTAAAAACACAAGTTTTTTGGGCGTGTCTCTGCCCAT
>NC_140973.1:44145038-44217538 GCF_056783735.1 Eptatretus burgeri | reverse complement strand
AGACAGGCAGATGAAGTGCAGAGAGAGAGAAAGAGGGTGGACGGCTTCATGATGCACCCTTTATAAACCCTGGGTTAAGGGTGAGGTGATGACCCTAAGCAATGCGCCATCATCCAAATCGCACTCTCCTATTGGGTCCCGGCCCTGCCCTGCCAGGCTCCTGTGGCCGGAAGCAGTCTCATTCGCACATCCGGTGCGAAACAGCCCAGAGCCTCACACCGCCCTGCGACCCCACCCCCGCGACCCCTGTCGCCCGTCCTGCCATGTCCTGGTGACTGGATGAGGGTCGCGTCGGTCCAGCATGCCCATTCGAGGCACCCCCGGCGAGCTGCGGTTGATGCTGTTAACATACTTGGCCCATACCCACGCCATGCAGCCCGGGTCGTGCCGCACACACGGTGTATGTATGAATGAATGCATGAATGAATGTATATATATATATATATATATATATATATATATATATATATATATATATATATATATATATATATATATATATGCCTGTTTGCTTAATGGTGAGGGTGGTGGGCTTGAGATCCTAGGATCCTGAGTTTAAATCCCACTTGGCTGTTGAATTAATACCAGGTGGGGTTGACTCAGCCTGTCATCCTTCTGAGGTCAGCAAAAATGAGTGCCAGCATGCTGGTATCCTGTGTTGGAGTGGCGACCCGTCCAGGATTGTGTCCAATGGCTAAGGAGACCGCTTAGGCAGCACTAACGCTCTGAACGGTGTATGGTCACAATGAATGGATGGATATATACATATAATATTTGGCCCTATCTATCAATTTTTGGAAATTAGGCCTATGTTGACCGTTTGACCTATAAATTCATTAGTGGTTGAATTAATTGACCTGATATGCAAATCCTGTTCAAATTTAAAGTCAATCATATGCAAATTGATGATTTTAGAAAGTGATCCTAAGTTGTTGACCATTTGGTCCATGTTGACCTTTTGGCATGTGCTGACCTCAAAAATTATTGGTGGTTGTATTCATCGAGTTGATATGAAAATCCTGTTCAAATTTCAAGTCAATCGGATGAAAATTAACAATTTTAGAAATTTGGCTTATGTTCACCTTTTGACCTATATGGACATCAAAAGAATAGGTGCTTGAATTCAGTAAGCTGATATGCTAAGATTCTTCAAATTTCAAGTCAATTGGATGCAAATTGACAATTTCAGAAACAATTTTAGAAATGTGGCCCATGTTGACGTTTTGGCCTATGTTGACCTATTGGGAAATATTGACCTCAAAAGTAATAGGTGGGTGAATTCAATGACCTGATATGAAAATGCTCTTCAAATTTCAAGTCAATTGGTTTAAAATTGAGGATATTAAAATCCGGCCTATGTTGACCTTTTCGTCTATGTTGAACCTTTTGGCCGATATGACCTCAAAAATAATAGGTGTCTGAATTCAGTGACGTGATATGTAAATCCTTTTCAAATTTAAAGTGAATCAGATGAAAATTGAGGATTCCAGAAAATTTGGCCCAAATTGGCCATATTTTGACCATGGTTTACCTCAACATTAATAGGTCATTGAATTCAGTGACCTGATATGCAAATGCTCTTCAAATTTCAAGTCAATGGGATGAAAACTGAGGATTTTATAAAATGTGGCCCAATTTTGCCTTTTGGCCTATGTTTACTTCAAAATTAATGGGTGGTTGAATTTATTGACCTGATATGCAAATGCTATTTCAAGTTAAGCGGATTAAAATTGAGGATTTAAGAAATTTGGCCTATGTTAACCTTTTGGCATATGTTGACCTCAAAATGAATATGTGGTTTAATTCAGTGACCTGACATGCAAATGCCTTTCAAATTTTAAGTCAATTGGATGAAAATTTAGGATTTTTGAAAATTTGGCCCAAATTGGCCTTTTGGCCTGTGTTGATCTCAAAAATCATTGGTGCTTGAAATAATTAGAAACATTGTCTGAGACCAGGTCTGCTCTTGCTTATTGCTCAAATTAGTAGAGTAGATGTAGTTTACTTTTGGTTGAAAGCACCTTCTTCTTTAAAAATGTATAATCCCAATCACCCCAATCTTATACATAATGAGAAGGGCACTCAGTGGAGCACATACCTCCGCCACGTAATGCCTCATCCACGAGAACACATCGGGCCAAATATATATATTTTTAATATCGTGCTATATTTCGTTTTTGGCCCTATCTCTCAATGGTGAAGAATCACTTCAAAAACGAAATAATTCTTGTCTCCAGATCCAGAATCAGATCTTCACCAAACTTGAATCAATTCGTCATGGTCACACACCCAACCTATCCACCAAGTTTCATGCAATCTGGCCACAACTTTTTGAGATATCGTGCTACTATTAGTTTATCCCTATCTCTCAAAGGTGAAGAATCACTTTAAAAATGATCAGATCCAGATTCGGATTCGGATATCCACCAAGATTGAACCAATTCTTCCTTGTTACACCCCTGTGTCCACCAAGTTTCATCCAAATCTGTCCACAGCTTTTTGAGATGTGCTATATAACATTTTTGGCCCTATCTCTCAATGGTGAAGAATCACCTTAAAAATTTGAGTTGTCGGATCCGAATCCGGATCTTCACCAAAATCTAACCAGTTTGTCCTTGTCACAAACCTAACCTACCCACCAAATTTCATCTGGATCTGCCCACAACTTTTTAAGATATCCTTCACACAGCCAGACAGACAGAAAAACAAAAGAAGAAGATGACATCATGCAGAGTACGATACTTGCTTAATCCATGAAACAACTTTGACCTCAAAAATAATTTGTGGTTGAATTCAATGACCAAATATGCAACTCCTCTTCAAATTAAGTGAATCGGATGAAAATTGACAATTTTAGAAATTCGGCCCATGTTGACCTTTTGGCCTATCTGAACCTCAAAAATAATTGGTGGTTGAATTCAGTGACCTGATATGAAAATACTCTTCAACTTTCAAGTCAATCGGATGAAAACTGAGGATTTTAGAAATACCACCTTAGTTGTTGACCTCGAGCCTATGTTGACCTTTTTGTCGATGTTGACCTTAAAAATAATTCACAGGTTGAATTCAGTGACCTGAAATATAAATCCTCTTCAAATTTCAAGTCAATCGGATGAAAATTGAGGATTTTAGAAATCCCACCTTAGTTGTTGACCTTTTGATCCATGTGGACCTCAAAAATAATTGGCTCATTGAATTCAGTGACCCGAAATATAAATCCTCTTCAAATATCAAGTCAATTGGATGAAAATTGAGGATTTGAGAAATACCACCTTAGTTGTTGAACTTGGGACTATGTTGACCTTTTGGTCAATGTTGACCTCAAAAATAATTCGCTGGTTTAATTTAGTGACCCCAAATATATATCCTCTTCAAATTTCAAGTCAATCAGATGAAAATTGAGAACTTCAGAAATACCACCTCAGTTGTCCTCTGGCCAATGTTGACCTTTTCACCTCAAAAACAATTGGCTTCTTCCTTATGACAAACTCTACTATGTGTTGAAGTTTCGTGAAGATCGGTTTAAAATTGTGAACTGTAGGTGACAAACAGACAAACAAACAAACGCAAAATATCAAAATCGACTAACCAATATACTTGAAAAATCTTCGATTTTGCAAGTAACAAACAAACAAACAAACAAACAAACAAACAAACAAACAGACAGGAAGGTGTGAAAACATAACCTCCTTCACCTTCAGTGGCGGAAATAAAGATGGACCTCTGGTAACTTTTACTTGTTTCTGCATTTAAGTGTTAGAATGATTGCTGGATCTTGAGTCTTGTTTGGGTTCTTTCTTACATCTTTGATTCTTGTTCTTTTTCTTTCATACCTCTCTTTAGTCTTTCACAGTTACTTTTACTGTTTCATACCTCCTTTATTTCTACTTCCCCTTTTCATACCTTCCCCCCTCATACCTACACTCTATTTTTCTCCCCATTTTTGGGGCACGAGCCTGCCCTCGTGTTTACGATAAACCAGCAGCTGCTGACTTTGATCCGATTTTAAGGTTGGGGTAATGACCGTCACATCCTGATCGCTAGGCATTGTCAGTTGAGGTGGGACAACTTTCAGTTATACACCAAGTAACACCTGCCACAAGGCAGCCCCTCGCCAATAGGTATCCTGGTCAGCCTGTCTTTTCTGTTTGGTTGAGCCAACCAGACTAGGTCAAAAACCTAAAAAAGGGACAATAATGCCAGGCTTACAAAAAACGAAAAAGCATACAATGTCAAAATGAGTCAGTATGTTTTGGCGAGTCTAGTAGTTGTAAAGCTGTTTTTTTAAGTGTAATTCCTCTCGATGTTTGTGCTGTAAAGTTTTTAGACCTTGTGAAACTTTTGTTTGTCATGTGACAGGTAAGACTTTTGCTGTTGATTGTGAATGTTTGTTGGGATGAAAAGGCCCTGTCACACCTTGAGGTTTTAGCCAGCATATGCCGACGTCTGAAAAATTTGGCGAATACGCTGGCACACGTCGAATACGTTATGGGTAAGTTTTGTATACGTTAAGAGCACGCTGAAGCACGCTGGCATATGTCGTAGTACGCTGAGCTCATCGACAAATTTTAAGCATGCCCAAAATTTTTCGACGTATGCCAGCGTATGACTCACAAGTTCCGCATACGCTGGCCATAAGTTGTAGGCACGTTATGCGATCATTGACACACGTCACTTGTAAGTTACTCATAAGTCGAAACACGTCGAGGTAATGTTTAGCATACCTGAAACTTATTTCTAACCTATGAGTAACGTGCTTTGAACCTATGTGTAACATATCTCCAACACATATTGACGTATGTAGACGTATTTGATGTCTTCCGGATGACCACAGAACTTACTGAACGTGTTTCTAACTTACAGCTACCGTATAATGGCGTATTGGCAGCGTTTAGGGGAATTGGTATATAAAAATGGGCTTCACAGGAGGAACCCGTCAGTGTTCCAGACTCCATGGTGTTTTTTTTTTTTCTTCGGCATGATGGTGATGTTGACACTTCGATTTCTAGTGCGGTTATGATTTAAATCGTTGAGCGGCAGACTATTAATAGGCTACGCCACGTGATCGTCGGTGATATGCTACTGCGCTATGCATAAGTTAGACTATCGTTGGGCATAGGTTGTGAACGCCGACAACACACGAAGCATTCGTTGGTATAAGTTATCTATAAGTTATCAAAACGTTCTGTGTACGTTACTAATACATTATGCATACGTCCAACTCGTTATTATACGCCCAAAACTGAAAAAAACATCAATAGTTCAGCGTATGCCAGCGTTTTAGATAGATTTTGATACATTGCCCTACGCTGGCTAAAACGTCAATGTGTGACAGGGCCTTAAACCAAAGTACATTATTTATTTTCTCACTTGTGGAGATTGTAGATTGCAATATGTTGGTAAAACTTCTCAATGTTTACTTCAACATTTGAATGGACAGAGGTCTGCTGTATCATCTAGTATTAAAACATATTCATATAATCATTTCAATTAAGTTGTTCTATTCAAATTATAGACTCAATTAATGTTAATGAATTTGACAATAAAGAGGTGTGTAATGTTGAGCTAGGACACAAAGAGAACTTTTGGATCAAGACACGATGTGTGATCTATCATTTGAGCCTTAATGACAGGGTACAAGGTACTGAGTCAGTTTCTCAAGATAATGTTTTCGGTAATTAGTATTTTGTTAATCCAATCAGGAGACCCAGAGGGCATGGGCATCATCGTCCGGTCGCACAGCTCCAAAAATGGAAATTTCAGAGATAATTGATAAACTTAAAGGTTTTTATGAAGGAAAAGTTTTTTTCATGATTTTTATGTTCTTCTGAAGTCATGTTCCAAACAAATCTGAGCTAATATTATCCAGAGTTTAACAGGTTCATATTGACATGTGCTCGTTTTTAATCAAAGCTTTTTGTACCAGGGTTCTGAGAGAGAAGACTCCTCCCAAAGTTGATGGCATACACGAGTTCTTAGTTTGTGATTTTTCCATAAAGCAGGTAGATAGGCTTCGGCTTCATTCTATTTTTAGGGATGCGAGTGTCGAGAGAGTTTATTACCAAATAAAGTTAGGGAGCGAACCCCATTGAAGGTTTATTTCACTTTCAATAAGAGCATTGGACAATCCTTCAATTGTAGTAAATGTCTTTAAACTCTTAGTGTAGATATAGTAAAGGACATTTTGGAAACCGACTGTTCATGTTGATCTTCCCCTTTTTTATATGGTCCTTGTGGACACGTAGTTTCTGGAGATTTGAATACAATTGGTAATAGTGATATTATGGATCTGATGAAATTGAGAGCTAAATATAGGGAACCAGTAACTCAACCTTGGAGCTGCATTAGGTCTTCAATTGTGGATTCTGTGTCTAATTTTGTTAACAAAATGCACACCAAGTTTAAGTTATCTGTAGACAGTTTCAATGCATGGTTTAACAGAGTTGTGGAATTCCTGGATAATTGGATTAAGTTTTTTAGTTGTCGGGCTTCCTTTCACTGGGTCAGTCCAAACCAGTGTTGAACAAGCCGAGTGTTTGTGAAGACATTCGGAATCTCCATGATAGCTACATAATAGCTCCAACAGATAAAACTGCTAATAATTTTGTTGTGGTTTGTAAAAAGTTTTATGTAGAGGATTAAGAGAGTTCAGCATTGATACAGTTGCTTTCACTCATTCAGGAAATAGCACATATGTTCCTTGTCATAAGTCGCTCCAATGTATTATCTCTGAGCATCAGGAAGTTTTAGTTAATAATTCTGGTATTTAATGTAAAAAGATAAATCTTTGTATTCCTCGGCTTTTCTGGATTCCTAAGCTCCATAAGAACCCGTACAAGTATAGATTTATAGTGGGTGCCAGGCAGTGTTCCACCAAACAGTTATCGGTTATAGTTAACTCGGGCTTAGAAGTTGAGAGAGAACAGTTCAGGAAATATTGTTTTGCAATTGAGAAGAATTCTGGTATTAACACTTTCTGGAACATTAATTATTCTTTAGAGTTCTTAGATAAAATTAGATGCCTCAATATCAAGTCAGTTGAAGTTTTGGATTTTTCAACTTTCGATACAAATTTGTATTTCGTACGAGTGAGGGATTCACTCCTCAAAGTGATTGACAAGGTTTTTTTTCACTCTTTTGATAAAAATTTTTTGTGTCAGGTTTGATAGAGCATTCTCTTCTAAAAAGAAATACTCAAGTTTTCATTGTTTTGATAAGCAGAATTTAAGGATGCCATTAATTTAATTTAATTTTCTACTTTTGTGTCTTTTTGTGGGATAATGTTACAACAGGTTAAGGGTATTCCCATGGGTGGGAATTGCAGCCCCCAACCAGCAGACATTTTTCTTATTTTCTGTGAATTTTCATTTATGTAGAAACTGATGAAGGAGAAAAAAAAATTAGGATTAGCTAAAATATCATCTCATGCATGTTGTTATATATAGATTATATGTGTGGTTAACTTTAATTTTTTTGATAGGCAGCTTCACAAGATTTATCCAGATAGCTTGATTGCAAGCAGGAGTGGTAATGATGTTACAGTTGCTACATATCTGGATATGTTGGTTAGAGTTAGACAGAATGGTTTTACTACAAGTGCATATCATAAAGTTGATGATTTCAGTTTCCCGGTAATCTTGCACACCTTTTCATGTGGCAATGTATCAATTAAAATGGATTACGTCTCAGCTTAGATTTGCAAGAATTTGTTCAGTCAAGGATGATTTTGTGGAACATGCTGAGAATAATTTTTTCCATCATGTTAAACAGAGGCTATTTGGCTGATTATTTGATAAGGTCTTGTGAGAATGTCTCAGTTTGGTTGGTTTTTGTGTAAATAAGTTCCTATTGCACTGCATTTGATATAATAATAATAATAATAATAATAATAATAATAATAATTAATGAATTATTTTAGTGAGGTAAATTTTATAATGAATATTATTGGTTGAACATATATATATATATATATATGTGTATGTGTATGTGTATGTGTATGTGTATGTGTATGTGTATGTGTATGTGTATGTGTATGTGTATGTGTATGTGTATGTGTATGTGTATGTGTATGTGTATGTGTATGTGTATGTGTATGTGTATGTGTATGTGTATGTGTATGTGTATGTGTATGTGTGTGTGTGTGTGTGTGTGTGTGTGTGTGTGTGTGTGCGTGTGTGTGTGTGTGTGTGTATGTGTATGTGTGTGTGTGTGTGTGTGTGTGTGTGTGTGTATTCAATAAAGGAGGTATTTAGATAAAATATAAATAAACAAATACATAAATAAATAAAATAAAATATATATATAAATAAATTAGTTATTTATAAAGTACATTACAAATAAGCATTAAAATATATGTTGATGGTTGCTGGGATATGCAGTGCAGAATGTTAAAATTGGTTGTTAATGACAGTTTGAGTCTATGGTTAGACTGGACATGTCTCAAGGTGAAGCGTTTTATCGCTTAATATATTGTCATATAAAGTGGTGTATGATTAAAGTTATTCAAATGTAAGTAATACTTTAAATAAAACTAATAATTAAATAAGTTTGAATGAGGATATTGCATTGCTGTGTTGACTGTCTGAACACAACTTTGAGGTTGTGGGTCCATTTAATTGATGTTGAGTAATCTACTGGTGTGGACCGGCGACCTGGGTTGTGGATCTGCTGCTTGAAGAGGTTCTGGGCTGAAAGGATCGAAACCTCGATGAAAAACGGTTCACAGCTGATGATCTTTGATCCGGCCAGTTGGGAAATCATTCAATTGCTCATAAGTTAAGGTTATAACTTCAAATAAAATAACTTTTGTGAGTATTTACTAGTACATAATATACTGTGTGTGTGTGTGTGTGTGTGTGTGTGTGTGTGTGTGTGTGTGTGTGTGTGTGTGTGTGTGTGTGTGTGTGTGTGTGTGTGTGTGTGTGTGTGTGTGTGTGTGTGTGTGTGTGTGTGTGTGTGTGTGTGTGTGTTCCGTCTGGCTTCCTTCTTGGGACTGCGGTGCAGTAATTGGTCTTTATTTTCAATAAATATATCGATATATATCAACTGCGGAGGGTGACAGTGAAACCGGATTTACCGGAATGTATAAAAATATTTAATATGTGAAAATGATTCCACGTGTAAAAAACGTCACGGTTTTTCAAAGCCAAGCTCCAAGAGACCATTGTGCATGATGCAATAAAACATGCGCGGTTGTAAAACATTTCAGGAAGTCTCTCTACTCTCAAACCACCCAAACCCCTTTCCTCCTCCACACCCCCCCCCTCGCACTCTTCCCAACCTCCCACCACCACCAACCACCCCGTCCTGCCTCGCAGCACGCGCTATGCCGTGAGGTGCGCATGAGCACCGGAATTACCGTAATTTCAAGCCCATCGGATTTCCTTAATTTTTTAATGGTCCTAATGGGTGGATGTCACAGCGGGCTTCCCAAGGACAATTTACCGTGCACGTTACACGTGTGCCAATGGAGCACGGCACTTATTAAACATGAATCCACACCATACTCGTGGATGAAACCGCACAACACAGGTCTTTCCACGATCTGGATATCTTTCTTTGTACTTTACAGTTTACACCAGGAATATGCAGTGCATTTAATTTTACATATAAATCAGCATGTTCAATGCACGTCAGCACATCAAAATGGCACCACCACAGGAGGCACTATGCTGCACCTTGTGACAAATCCACAGCGCGTTCACACTTGGCATGAAAATAAACGCCATGACGCATTTCCTTTATGACGTGTGCACGAGTCACAAAAAAATGTAACTTTAATAAAAACAAACGATCCGACTGTGGGGCAATCCCCACGAAAAACGCGTCTTGAAAATAATTTTTGAAAAGCGGTGACGTTGTCTCATCTATATAATACGTCCGCAGAATTTCGACATTCTGTTCGCTCGTTTACATGAATCATTTGAATAGTGCGACCCTCCTTCCCCCCCACCCCCCACTCCCCGGCTATGTCGTCGTTAACCCGTTCCCGTCGAGTGGATGATGAAACGCTTTCGAGATTATTGGTGGTGATTTATTTATTTAATTTACCATGGTTCGTAAACATTCACTCGCCATGGACCTGCAGCTTTGGCCGAACGTTATACAACTCCGTCAAGTTTAAGGTCAACGCCACATCTTGTCTGACCCATCCGTTCCTTCCTCGACGTTTTTAAGGCTCATGACACACACACACACACACACACACACACATACACACCTTAAGGATCATTCAGCATGAGAAGAGCCTGCATTGCAGAAACGATCTCGCAAAAGCTGAACTTTACGCACACTCACAAGCATCTGTGTATATATATATATATATATATATATATATATATATATATATATATATATATATACATATATATACATATATACATATATATATTACATATATATATATGTATATATGTATATATATATATATATGTATATATATACATACATATATATACATATATACATACATATATATACATACATACATACATATATATACATACATACATACATATATATACATACATATATATACATACATATACATACATATATATACATATATATACATACATATATATACATACATACATATATATATATATATATATATATATATATATATATATATATATATATACATAGTGTAGTGCAGAAGTGCTTGCACACAAAGGTGCCGAGGGGTCCCCCGAATCCCGCGTCCGCTCGAGGTGCTTAAGACGTCAAACAGTCGAAGTGAGACGACGGATTTTTAAAATGTGTACTAAAAAAAAGCGCCATTCTCCGCGGGGATACGGCTCTGGAAGAGGAAATTAAAGCGAGCGACCATCAGCGCAAGATAAATGATTATTTTACGCCCATTTGGCATTATCTGATTATTCTGGCGTTGAGCGTTTGACAAATGCAACATAAAATGGTGAAAAGCCATCCGTACGATGTGCCTAATCTGCAGGATTTTTCTTCATTCCGGCTGCTCCGGTGATTGAGAGTAATGCATAACAGGCAGCCCTTTCAAAGCATCACCGTGCTATTTAGCTCGGGCGGCTGTCTGGCTGCTAATGCTTCGCATAAGGCTGTATTGCATGCTACAAGGTCAGTACGGAGCGCGTTTGCCATCAAATGGAATTATTTATGAGAGTGCGGCTGGAGAAAGGGGGAAAAGCGATGAAAAATGACAGGCTGTCAGTGCACAGTACCCTAATGATCTTACTGGATCATCACACCTAATAGAGGCCTCTGGCTGACACCGGTAATGTCAAACAGCAAGAATAAATTTAAATTAACTCGTGGAGGGGCCTGGATGTTTTAAATGGTCCTGCTTGTGGATTTCCACGCAAGGGTGTTGAAGGCTCCGGACAAACTGCTTCTTTCCCAGGCAGGAGGTGAGAACAGCGTCTGCAGCAGCTGTTTCCTTAATCCCTCCTCAAGAAATTCCCCCTGCCACCGCCGCGCCCAGGATCACAACCGCCACATCCCGAACCTTGTCACCACCAACCACACACATCCACCCCCCAACTCATTTCCATGTGTTGCCAGGAGTTGCTGAAAAATGACCGACTGAACTTCTCACGATGAATGAATCGCCATGACTGCCATGGAAAGGACGCAATGGAGATGTGCATTTGCCTACGAGATTTGAATACGTTTGGAGAACGGGTGTTTACGCAAGAACAGGTGTTCATTTAACAGACTGTTCCTCTAATTCTTAGACTACAATTTGTTGCTTCGATAAATGCGTAACAAACTTTTATCGCCCGTTATTATCCACGCTAGAGGGAAATCACACTGTCCTGCTTTGAAAGTGCTGAGAATTTGTTAAGCTGTTACACTGTTCAGGTTTTGTCAAGTCTTGCACCGAAGAGGTGTCCACCGGGGAGGGAATCCGTGATTGCCAGTTTCGGGCTGGGCACCACCACTGCAATTGCCAAGCCAAATGTGCAGAATGGTCATTTCAATTGGATAACTTCATGATAAGCCTGGTGTTGGCTTAGCGGTTTGAGTGGTGGCTTGAGATCCAAGGGTCCTGAGCAGTGTGACCACTCCTCATTTTCATAAATGTCAAGGTGAGCCAATGAAAAAAGCCAAGAATTCACAAGGTTTAGGAAAAGCGATGATAATAGAAAACCTATAGAAAACCAAGATGTCAAGGTGAACAACGAATAGCCAAGATCTTGTGAAAAAAGCCAAAGAGTGGTCACACTGGTCCTGAGTTGAGCCCTGTCAGCCACTGAATTAACACCAGGGGGTTGACTCAGCCTGTCATCCTTCCGTTGTCGACGAAATGAGGGTGCGGCCCCAAACCAATGATGCTACCAGCAGCCAAAAGGCTGTACACGATCGGTACTTCATGATGTTCAACATCAGCGGCACCCCACTGAACATGCGGAACAATACTTCATGTTACTAAGAATTTAATGAATGGCCTTAAATCACGGGTGATGAAACTTTAGAAACAGACATTTGCAGCTTTCAGTAATAGTGGGGCAACTTAGCATAACAATTTTGCATTTTGTGAGGAAAGCACCAAATTTGGCACACCAGTAGCCGATCATATTATGAACATATTTGGATATTGGGCCATCTCAAAATTTTTGATGGCAGTGGAAAATGGCTGCCACAGCCATCAGCGGCTGAATTTGAGATGGCCCAATATCCAAATCTGTTCATAATATGTTAGGCTACTAGTGTGACAAATTTGCTGCTTTCCTCACAAAATACACAATTGTTATGCTATATTTAGCTAAGTTGCCCCACTATAATACCGCATATGAAGTTCGAAAATGAGTCTTGCTCCGCAGCTATTTCATTCTGGGGTTTTCAAGGTTAAACATGAATATGAACAGCTCTAACTGTTCATAACATAAAATATCTTCATGACATACGGTGGGAAACATAAAAACACGAACAGCCCCTAAAATATAACAGGAATATAAAAAGTCCTAAAACACAGAGCTGGCATGATGATCTACAGGTATGTACACTCGCCTCTAAGCTGTGTAGCCTGGGTTTGAATCCCGACTCTGCAATAAACTGTCATCCCAGTGTTTCACAGGTAAGGAGATTCATCAATGTGTGCGCCATCCCTCGGATGGACGATAAATTGGGCGTCCCATCTGCAAGCATTAGTTTGTGGAGGTTAAAGATCCCACGGTGCCCTCTGCGAAGAGGAGGCGAGCTTACACCAGCACCCTGAGAAAATTACAAATCCCTGCCCTGATTTCCTGCGTCGGAGTGGCGACCCATTCAGGATTGTAATCCCAGCCAAAGAAACTGCTTCAGCAGAACCGACACTCTGTGTAGAACATGGTTCATGATCTGATCAATCGAAAGCGCAGGTTAACTGGAAAGAACAATCAGAGATTGCAGACCCTTGCCAGGACTTGTTTGATCGTGTATTTTGTGTGGCAAATAAATGGAAGGGTGTACCAAATTAAAGGTGGTTGATTGCAAATGAAAAGGTCTAAATGGTCAAGTTGGAAATGTGAAAAGGTCAAAGGTCTGAAAAGTTGCAAAGGCCAAATGAAATTGTCTAAAGGTGCGAAGGTCTGAATAGGTCTAAAGGGTCGAAATGGGTCTAATTTCAGGTCTGAAGGATCGGAATTACGTGAAGGGGTCTAAAAGGTCTTAAAACGTGTAAAAATGGTTTAAAGGTCAAAGGAGTTTACAGGGTATTAAAAGGTATGAAAGGTGTGAACGTCTAAAAGCATCGAAAGGGTAGAAAATAGTTTAAGGGACTGAGGGACTCTAAAGGGTCTAAGAATTATAAAGAGGTCAAAGGGTATCGAGGGTCTAAGGGGGTCGAGAGGATATTTGGGTTATAAATGGCCTTAAGGGACTTGAGGGTTTTAGGAGTCTTATATGGGTCTTAGGGTTATCAAGGGTCTTATGGGGCTCAAAGAGCTTTCGGCATCTCAAAGGGTCTTAGGTTTGAGTGGCTAAAGGTCTAAACAAATTAACGCACATACTCACATTCTGTGCAGACAAACAGACAAACAAGCCGGTAGGCGAAATGGGTGGTCGCTACATAATTGCATACTAGTCATACAGTTTTTGACAAAGAGATTGATTATAGTGCACATAAAAGCACAGAAGCAGATTTTTGAAAAAAAAAATATTAAAAAATATTTTTTGGATTTTTTCAAAAATTTCAAAGTCCCATTGCTAGGCAACGGTGGCATCCATAGCAACGCTGCTCAAAGACATACAACTAGATCCTGGTATGAACCTACCAGTAAAGTTTCATCAAAATCGGTTGACTCCTCTGGCCTCCAGAGCTGTCCATTACATACAAACAAACAGACAGACGTAAAACCTGAGAATAGTGGTAGTCTAGCGACCACCCAACAGACAAATAAACGGACCCGAATGCAATACCCTCTCCTCTAGCAAGGGTAAATATGACCAGCCCTCCAAGGAATGTGGAGCAGTTAAAATGAACACCCCTAAAATACAGGTGATGAAACTTTATAAACAGATATCGGCAGTTTTTGGCAATACTTCCTTTCTCCATGCCCCACAAGCTCTTTCACATATAGGTTGGTGACCTTTATGTATTCTACTGTCTCCTTTTTGGTCTTGCACCTCTGCCCTCTCTTGGTTCTGTCCCTCCCAAGTTTCTGCACAAAGCATACCTCGTCTACCAGCAACCAAGCTGTTATATATACATACCAGTTATATATGTTATACTATATATTATTATATATGCTGTTATATATGTTATACCAGCAACCAACACACATATATATATATATATATATATATATATATATATATATATATACATATACATATATATACATATACATATACATAACAGAGCCATGAAAGGGGAGAGAATGGATGACCAAAAAGGAGGCCATAAAATACAAAGACCACCAACCTGCCTGTGATGCAAAAATAACAGGCCGAGATAGACATGTCATCACGGGAGATTGCAATGATTTTGAGGGCCTTGCTTTCTCCAGCATCAAGCAGGGCAAGGTGTGAGGCAGGGGTGCCAGCCCAAAGGGGAAAACAGTACTCCACTGAGCTACGGACAGAGACTGTGTCGACTGAGTAGCTAGGAGTTTCCAAGGCAAGATTTAGATCAACAGAGGATGTCCAGTCTGTTGCTGGCTTTAGAGGCTGGCTTTGCTCTTTGGTCGGCCAAGGAAAGGTCATGCCTGATGGTGAAGCCTAGACGTTAAAGAGACAATCTCTTGCAGTGGATGACGAATGAAATAAATAGTTAATGATCATTCGTGAGCAATAGGGTGCGAATCTTAGATTTTCCAGACTTGAAGGAGATGTTCCACTTATCAGACCAGATTCTAATAATTTCCACGTCAGCCGAGAGAAACGCAGCTGCTGTTTGCCGAGCAGAGGGATGGAGTACTATATGACAGTGTAATGTCATCTGCAAAAGGGAAGCCAGGGTTTCCAGAGCATCAGACAACTCTTGTCTTTAGTCATGTGACCCTCCATGAGTACTCCTCCAGACGACTTTTGGTTACGGATATTTTCGTTGAAACTGTTGTGAGTTTTTCTGGAATCGTGGCTTCAAATTACATCAGTATCTAAATTGCAACTTTCTAGCACACCAAGAAAGTACGACAGTCAGCCAGTCATTAGAGCTTTCTCTTGCTATGGTGAACCACTGGGTGGACCAGAGATTAAATCTACCACTCGCATGATCCCCATTTTAGCAATGGAGAGTCTATAGAGATCACATGTCGTCCGCTGGGAGTGCTGAGCAGATCTTTACTTCAGTTTCCGATGGATAGAATCTCTTAGGAGAATCTGTTGTCCACAGCAGATTGAGCAATCTAATAGGATGAGTGCCGAGTGATGTACCCAAAACAAACCGGTGTTGATTTACAGCCTCCTTTTGAGGGCTTCGCCGCAATTTCCAACAGTTGTGGGTTTACTCAAATTCTGGGACCGTGGTTATCATCTCAATTGCAAACTGCCTACCAGGCCACACATCAATAATGACAAACAGCTTTAATCAATAATAAAAGGGTATTGGGAGAACTGGGAAGAGAGAGAAGGCACGTATTTCACCAAATGTACACAAGTCATTATAACTTCCCCTGCACCCATGATAACTCGATCGGCTTAATGTGGTAACCTCAAATCACTCACAAGACAGATAGCTAAGACTGAGGGGAAAGGACAAAGGGAACAACCTTCTCATGCAATGCCTGCATGGGTTCTGGAGGAGTCAGGGTGACGGAAAGTGAGAACGAGAAGGCGGGCTTCTCTCTGCGGGGCGAGATGTGCCTGTCGGACACGTTCTGACTTCATAGCTCTGCCTGGGTGTACTCGTGTCTGGCTCCTTCAGACCTTATCATGCCACTCATCCGAGCTGCCGCCAATCGTCCCACCATGCCTGAATTCCTCAACCAACTCTCATGTACTGGACCACAAACGCTACGTGCCGAGCTTTTTGACGAAGTCGAAGGTGGCATTATGTTTTCGGGTTGTCTGTACGTATGTACATCTGCCCATGCTAGTTTTCTCTGTTTTCTCAGCAACCACTTGAACGATTTGACACATTTTCAGAGTAGGAGAGACCCCTCCCCCTGCCCCCCCCCAAGGAAAATATTTTTTTAAATGATAATTGTGATGTCATGTGCTATGGCAGCTATCTTGGATTAAACGCAAAAAAAAATTAAAACATTATATCTCTGAAAATGCTGATTGGAAAAAATTAAAAACCGCTTATTGAAACCGCTGAGAAAAATCTGGATCCGATAATTAATTTTTAAAGTGATTATTCACCTTTGAGATTGAGGGCTAAACTAATAGTAGCACGATATCTCAAAAAGTTGTCGCCGGATTCGCATGAAACTTGGTGGACAGGTTGGGTGTGTGACCATGAGGAATTGATTCGAGTTTGGTAAAGATCCGATTCTGGATCTGGAGACGAGAATTATTTAATTTTTAAAGTGATTCTTTACCATTGAGAGATCGGGCCAAAAACGATATAGTTCTGTTTCGCATGATATTTCAAAAATGTATTGGGCCCGATATGTTCTCGTGGATTAGGCATGATGTGGCAGAGGTATGCACTCTACTGAGTGCCCTTATGTTGTTGTTCGTCTTTTGGCTGCTCCCGTTAGGGGTCGCCACAGCAGATCATCCGTTATGATCCGCATACTGGTTTGGCATAGGTTTTACGCCGGATGCCCTTCCTGACGCAATCCTGGTCGCATCTTACGACACAGGGATAAGGATTGAGTTTCGCCATGATTCCGAGCTTCCCTACACCCTCTCATAGCGCGGCCCAGCGCAGAGCTCCCGTCCTCAAGCGATCCTCCAACCCAAGCCTCCGAGTAGCCGGATTACAGGCGCACGCCACTACGCCCGGTTACCGAGTGCCCTTATAGTTTCAAATATTTTTGGCGTGCACGTGCTTTATTTATGGCGTGCACATGCTAAAAAAATATTTTGGCCACCTCCTCATCATCTCCACTACCCATGGCCATGTTCCTCAGTGCTCATCTTGTCACAAAGTTGGATGGACGTGCATCTGCATCTATTTATCTCCCCATGTAGGATATAGTGACTGTAGGTTACTGTAAGTTACTGTAATACTCATGATTAACGATCTTAATTGTCGAAGAGAAAAACGTTAGTTTGCCAGAGAAGAGTGCATTGCGTTTTGTTCCGTTTGTTTGGCGATTTGTTTGTCCACACAGAACGTGAGTATGGTTTTTCTTTGCAACCACTTATCGGATTGACACAAAATTTTCACCATCGAAGCAATTACTCATTAAGAATATTTTAATGATAATCGTGACGTCATAGGTCACGTTGTTTGGCAGCCATGTTGGAAAAAAGGAAAAAACTTTGGACCTCTCGATCTCCAAAACCGCACCGTACGTAGAACGCTAATCCGATCAGTATGAACATTTTTGAGGATCATCTCGTTATAAATTGGTCAACAGAAAAATAATTGATGACATTGGTCACGTGGTTTGGCAGCCATTTTAATTTTCGCAAAAAAAACCCTTCAAAAATCTCCAAAACGATTGAACAGATCGAGGTGAAACTTTACAGGTATGACTGCCTATCCATGAGGAACAAAACGTTCCCACCCTATGATGTCATTGGTCACATGGTTTTGCAGCCTATTGGATTTACCCTAAAACCATTAATAAAAAAAACTCCTTCAGAACGGCTGGACAAATTGAGGGGAAACTTTACACACGTTCCCCACATCTTGGAGATGCCGGCGTGTTTACGAATATAATTGATAGGTCACATGGTCTGGCAGCCATATTGGATTAAACGAAAATCTTTTTAAAAACTCTTTCTCTTCACCTGCTTCATTGATGGACATGAAACTTCACAATTCTGATCGAGTAGTGATGTGGAATGCATGTTTTAAATATAAACCTGATCAGAAACATAGTGTGGCAGCTAGAATTATTTAATGTTTTGAACCTGGGTTCTTTTTGATTTTCATTTTTTTTGAATAGGCCCACTTGGTTGTGCCTGAATGGGTTTGAGGGTAGAGGAGTAGCAGTTGAAACCCAAATCCCATCCAGGTTCCTCCTAATGACTCCACCTTTGCTTTTTGCTTGTTCAGGTTCCTTCTGATGACTCCAATGCTGGACTGCACCTATTTGGTATTCCAATTAATTTGAATTGAATTTATTTTAATCTCATTCTGAATTCAATTGAATGCACGTGCTTTATGGGTCAGGGTCAAGTGTCTGATCAAAGCGGGGCTGCATCAAGGGTGGGACGTCTTGGTACCCAGTCCTCACTGCAAGCCATTATAAAGTGGCAGTTCTAATTATGTTTATTATTATTCCCACGCTTTCGAAGAAAAGCAGGAATATTGTGATTGTCTCCGCCGTCCGTCCGTCCGTCCATACGTCCATCTGTCTTACCCTGTAACTCCTCCTTCACCGTTTGAAATAGGAACTTGAAACTTTGGGACAAAGTAGATATACTGTATGTATGGTAGTCCAGCAGCCAACTAGCTTAACCTGGAAGTGGAGTATATACAATGTTTTTGGGTTGATTTGGGTCACCGAGTCCATAAATAATAAGAATCCGCTTGATGACACCCTGTCACCTTTGGGCATTTTTCTAATTTGCATAAAACCAAGATTGCCGCCATTTTTCTATTGAATATACTATAATTAAGATATCTCGGCTTCTATAAGGGATTTTAAAACAATCTAAAATGTTTTAACGGGGCTTTAAGACATTAGGAACCCAATGGAATAACTTTTATTATGATTTGACAGCTCCTTCATTTGCATAAATCCAAGATGGCCGCCGTCAAACCTCTCGGGAGACCGGTTTCATGTCACCACGTTATCTAATTATTATTTTGGGCTCAGTGACCTAAATCAACCAAAAAAAATTGCATATACTCCACTTCCAGGTTAAGCTAGTTGGCTGCTGGACTATCCAGGCATTATTATACTAGTACGTTATGATATACAGATGTTACAACCTTGTAGTGGCAAACCACTACAAGTATAAAGTTCAATGTCTCGTTGTTTTTTCTAATGTAATATATTCTATTTTCAGTGAAAGAAATATGGAGGAAGAAGAGTGCTATTTCAAGTGGAAGTTTGGATGTGATCCTGGTGCCAAAGACTTGAGCTCTGCTGGGAGTGCAAGAATAAAGACAATCATTAAGTGTTGCAAACAATATGGTGATGGCCTACATGTGGTGCTACAAGAAAAACTTGACGCTAACAGTTACCTTACGATTCGTGTCACAGAAACTGTGTGTCGACATAATGTTTCACAACAACAGGTAAATAAACACCTCAAAAGACAAGGAATCCCACCAAATGTGGGCATATTTACAAAACCCCCCCATCCACTTTCTCAACAATCCTCTGGAAGAAGTCTTTTCTTTCAAGCTTCTGGGTCTCACTATCTGCCATGACCTTTCCTGGGAAAGTCACATTTCCAACCTTGCCTCAAAAGCCAGTCGCCGACTGGGAATCCTCCGTCGTGCAAAGTCCTTCCTCGGCCCTCTTGAGCTCCTGACCACTTACAAAGCTTTTGTCCGTAGCCTGATGGAGTACTGCTCTCCCCTCTGGGCTGGTGCTCCTGCCTCCCACCTTTCTCGACTTCACGCTGTCGAAACCAGGGCTTTTAAGATCATTGGCATCTCCCGCAATGAAGCTGAGTCTTTGGGCCTCTCACTCAATCACCGCAGGTTGGTCGGTGGTCTTTCTGTCTTCTACCGACTCCTCTCCAGCCTTGCCCCCCTGCTCTCTCTGTGATTTGTCCCAACCACATTTCCACAGGGCGCTCAAGGTCCGCCAACAACCCCCTTCTGGTAAAACTACCAAAATCACGAATCACTGCTCATCTTCACTCTTTCATTCCTCTTTTTCCCGCCTTTGGAATAAACTTCGCCACTCTATTCTTTCCCATTCTTCCCTCCAGGCTTTCAAAACAGCTGTTCACCACCACCTCTTATCTTCCCCCATCCAAATCCTCGATCTTTTCTACCCCCGATAATCCACCCCAGCCCACTTCCTTCAATTCTCCTGCTTTCCTTCCTGAAAGTCCCTTTAATGTCCATCTTCCCCTCGCCATGTTCCCCGTCCCATCCCCATCCCTCTCCCTTCCACAGTTCACCTGTGTCTGTTCCCCAATGTTTTGTCCCTTCCACTCCCGCCCCTCTTGTCTCATGCCTCCTTGCTGTGAGTTGTGTGTTAGCTCTCATACGAGCCTCGACCAAGGTATACAAAAAAAAAAAAATAATAAAATAAAATATACATGTTAATATACAGTCGGCAAGTATATTAAAGAAACAACGACGTTCTGGTGCATCTAACTTTGAGTTCCTGCACCATTGTATATTCTGTGGCTTTCCGTGTAATATTGAAAAGGATCCAAAGCACCCCGATCGCTGGAGACGTGCTGTTTTATGCAGGACCGCTGATCGAGGTAGTGGTGCAAAATCATTCAAAGACTTAATTCTTGAAACATGTGACACTCGAAATGATGGCTGGGCTAGCGAAGTGAGAGTACGTGTCCTGGGAGCGCTCAGTAACTTGCATGCTGCCGATGCTCGTTACCATGTTGATTGCATGTCGAAATTCCTGGGCGAAAGATTGGTCAAGTATGCATCTGCAAGCATATCACATGCTGGACAAGATGACGATGCTTTCAATGCGCTTGTTACCGAACTTAGTCAAGACCTTTCTCAAATATGGAACTCTGTAGAGTTGTTCCAGTTGTATGAAGACAATGGGGGTACCAGACTGATGGCACGAAAGCAATTGGTGAAACAACTTTCACATCACTTTGGTAAAGATCCCCTTGTGCTATCGTCTCCTGGCATAGCTAACCTTGTTGTATTTAGAAGCAAAACCTTGGGTCTCCTAAAGCTGGTTCCATCTGATGACTATTGTGAACTAGATAGTGCAATCAACAGTTTGGGAAAGAAGATCATTCAATAACTCCAAAATGTAAAGCACAGTAAACGGCATTATGACATCCGAATTGACAAAGACAGTGCCGCAGACTGTGTAAGTGACACACTATTTCATCTGCTAGCGAAAATATCGCCGAAACTAGACAAAACTCTACCAGCAATACTCATTGCCAATATCGTTACCAGTTTGTTCAGGAACATCCCAACAACACTTCAGATTGCACTAGGTATGATTATGAAAGACTCAAAGGACATAGTAAAACAACTGCATCATTTTGGAGTCTCGTGCTCATATGATGAAGTTCTTCGCTTCAAGAAATCGGCCGCAGTAGCAGCCACCACAGAAACCAGTCTGACTGGTTTATTTGATTGTCATGTGGGCAGGCATGACAATTGTCATTAGTGCAGTTTATTGATTTATTTGATTTAGTTTATTATTTAGTTTTAGCAGTTTATTATGATTTAGCAGTTTATTTATTATGATTTAGCAGTTTATGAGTTTTAGCAGTTTATTTATGATTTAGTTTTAGCAGTTTATTGATCATTATTTGATTGTCATTAGTGCAGGCAGTCGCTGACAACTTTGATGCGGACATATCTTCTCAAAATGAAAAGTTGTCCACACATTCCTTAGCTCTGACACGGCCACAACAGACATCTGTATCACAGGATGCTGTGCAGCAAACGATCCCCCGTGTGAAGAAAGCTGATATGCCAACTCCAATTCAATATGAACTGGAGATTCAACGATACAATGGACCAAAGAAACCAAACATGCCCATGAAAGCTACCAAGAGAGTAGTATTGCCTCTAAAGCTCTTGGCCTACAATGTCATTGCAAAAAGAGAGAGCTAAGGTAAATGACTTTGCCTTTATTAAAGACATTACATCTGGTGATGCATGTCCTGAGTTAAACGGACACAACACAAAACTGTGTCGAGAGCATGGGCAGTCCCTGTCACCCAAGAATAAAGCAGTGCACATGCCTCTTATCGACTAGACATGTCATTAAAAAGTACAGCAAAATGTTAACAGATTGACAACGGCCATATTGGAATATGCAAATGAAGCTAATATATTTAAATTGTAATATAAGATGTATTATATGGGACCTCTATTTTTTCAAAACACTAAAACAAATCATTTAAAATGTATCCAAAATTGTATCCAGAATGTGGTGACATGAACCCGGTCTCCCGAGAGGTTTGACGGCGGCCATATTGGATTTATGCAAATGAAGGAGTTGTCAAATCATAATAAAAGTTATTCCATTGGGTTCCTAATGTCTTAAAGCCCCGTTAAAACATTTTAGATTGTTTTAAAATCCCTTCTAGAAGCCGAGATATCTTAATTATAGTAAATTCAATAGAACAATGGTCGGCAATCTTGGTTTTATGCAAATTAGACAAAATGCCCAATGGTGACAGGGTGTCATCAAGTGGATTGTTAATATTTATGGTCTCAGTGACCCAAATCAATTAAAAAAACATTGTATATACTCTACTTCCATGTATACCCCTAAAATCCCATTTGGCTGCCAGACTATGGGGAAGTGCACAACACTTTTGGATTTTTGATATGACCCCAAGGGGCCAGGCCAGAGGGGTTGGGGTCATGGGGGTCGATTAAAAAAAAATTGTCTTATAGCTTTTTTTTTTTAAGTGTATTTACCATTGTACATGGTAAATTCTTTTATAAAGAACTTACTTATGTGGCCCCCATGAGTGACAAACAGTCACAGGTTTTACTGTATTTATCTAATTGATTATGAATAATTATAATTAATATTATACACAGTTCATTCCTATGATTAAATTGATGCACAGTTATATATTGCTGGACAGTGTTAAATTAATGTTTCATGAAATGTTGACATGCTTGCAATGACTTCTGATTTAGTAAACATAGTAAGTATTTGGTCATAAAGCACATCAAATAGAAAAGAATAGTCAATCCATTTTGCAAGATAAAATTTCACCTAGCGTTAATGGGACAAAGCAGTGCGCGCGGGAATATGCGATGGTGTGCCATCGACAACGTAGTTCAAGTTAATTATGTAACACACTAGTACACAAAATTCACTACACAAAACTACACAAACACCACACAAAACAAGTCCAGGTGATTGTCTGCAATTTTTGATTGCTATTTTTCTTGTTTAAAATGTCTTTGGTTGTGTAGCCCACAAGGTGCGAGGGAATTCTGGTTCTGACCCACAATCAAAAATATTTGGAGACCCTGGTTTAGACACATATGGCGGGGAGGTCGATCATGATTATCATCTCTGAATACAATCTTCCACACGTGACCTATCGTTATCACACATATATGATATTCCTAGGCTAAACATGTACTAACAAGACAAAAGCCTGTCAAAAATTGATGGGTTGTAATTATTTTATTAAATTTATTCAAGGAGACTGGGAGATATAGTGTTTCATAGCAAGAAGCCTTATTTTAAAAACACTACATATATAAATGTGACCGATTTTATTTATCTTCTGGGACGTTTAATTTCAATGGTACAGCCTCATGAGCATGCCAAAGTCTGAAGCCTCCGCCTTGCGTCTTCATTATTGATATCTTCATTATTTATTAGACATCCTACTTATGTAAACGAATATTTGTTTTACTCTGTGTGCATTGCACATCATGTGCAGTGAATTTCACCTCCCTGCACCTTGTATTTATTGTTGTTTTTTTTAAACGCTTTTATACACCACCATTGAGGCCCAATTGCAAGTTACCATCTACATTTCCAAAAGAAGAGACATAATTACTCCTTTATGGAAAATGTTTTTCATGGTTTTTTACCCTGAAAAATAGACCATAGTGAACACACAGTCGTGGTAAAAGATTGGCCTTTAAAATCCTTCTTCAGTCGTCCTTATGAATGGGGACAGACGAACACACAAACACACAAATACACTGTGTTTTATATAGGAAGATGACAGAATTTGGCTGTAATACACCCATTACCCCCGATCATGTCACCACAATAATATACTTTATTTATTTATATTGTTGTGGCTTTGGGTCCTGAAGGGTAAATAATGCATCTTTAAATATAACGATAGTTATTTCACAGTATCTGTTTAGTTAAGTGCACTGTTTTACATGTGGATAGATATGTGTTGTGTATGTTTTTGATAGATGCCCTTTTATGTTCTTTTCACATCTGTAATGCCTTCACTTCTATCTTTTGCATACACTTTACAATGTAGAAATGCCTTCCCTTCCTTCTTTCACACCCTCATTAGCCCTTGAAACCGGCTCAAACTGGCCAGGCCACATCCTATCGGCTTTGCCTTGATAGATGGCCCATAAATGTTCATCAACTTGTGACAAGCGCTAAAAGTTGGAATTTAAACACTACACGTCCCAAATACACAACACCAGTATGGAGGCAACACCAGCCACAAGCAATTTGGCATGTCAGTCGTGTGAGGCGAGTGGCCCCTTGACCTTCACGACTCCTCCAACAAGATTGAGGGGGGGCGTGCAATGGCGGGGAATGGGGTGGGGGGGGGGAAATACGTCATAAAAAGGGACACACACGAGCTGTCCAGAGTCTCATCTGGATTCGGAATAATCTCAGGGGTCTCAGAGAGTCGAGAGAGTAGTAGTCTCATCCCAGAGTCTCATCAAGAGTCTAAGAGTCCCCGTCCAAGCTCGTCTCGATAGTCTCTCTCTTCATCCTGTTTAGTCCGTCGTAATGTAGGGTTTGTCTCAGGGTCCTTTTGTGGGAGACCGACTTAGTTTGGATCATTGTCTTTCCCGGGTCTGCACGCTGCGCAGGGTCACTCCTCTGGGTGTGCGAATGGGATGTGTTGGAGCGGAGATGCGTACGAGTGAGAAACGGCAGTGATGGGACATGCTGCGCAAGGCCAGAACTGCACTGTGGGGCAAAGGGAGTCGAGGACCAGACACCATATCAGTCAGTTGGGCTGCATCAGCTCATCTGGCTGTCACCATGTGTGGCGGGGTGCGAGCTACACCCCATCTCTCTCTTTCCCTCTCACTTATATCTTTTTCTCATCTCGAATGAAAGCTGAGTCCAAATGTTACAGTGATAAGTTGAATGATTAGACAGCTGAGGACAGTTATGTGTACGTAGGGGCAACGGGAACATCTTTTTACCATGTAAATATATGCCTTGCTTTTTGGCTGTGCATATATGCACTCTGGCCTGTAAGTATGTGTATTTTGTTTTAATACATGCTTAAAACATGATCCTGTCTTGACTCATTGTGTTTATCTTGTTGGTGGCATATGGCAAGTGAACGATCAATTGATCAAGAGGTTCGGCTGAAGATAAGATCGCAGCACGTGACTTGGTTCCATTCAGCCAATCAATTAAGATCTGTCACGTGACCGTCGGCATGATACCAGATCCTAATGGTAAGCTCACCTGCAACAGTAACATGGCTTTCGACCTGGGAACCGGCACGAGGTTAATGGTGTGAAAGGCAATCATGGTCGTTCAACATCTCGTCATGCCATCTGGAGTTATCTGGGCTAACGACCATCACTATATACAGGGTGGATGACAAGTCAATACCCAATTTTGAATTGTTGCAGAGCTATATTTATGATCTGATTTTAATGAAACAAAATGCAAATGATCAAGTGTCCAATCGTATGAAGCCAAAAAACCTTGACGAACTGGAGGAGAAAATAACCAATGTTCTCAGCAACATTCTTGAAAAAAAAAAAGTTGCGATTGGCAGCAGCTAATGTGCCAGTCGAATGAAGGAAATGTGTTGACAGTGCTGGAGCATCTGTGGAGGTTTAAAAAGTTGTACATAAAAACATCACTGGACACTGATCCACCATAGCTGAGACCAAGATCCATCTCAATTCAGAGCTCATGGTGCCAAAACTGAGATCCATCACAATAAAGGGCTCATGGTGCCGAGACTGAGATCCATGTATTTCCGCCAACGTCTTTGTTGCACACATCATATATGTCTGAGTTCTGCTGGTGACTCTACACTGGGTTCCCTGTGGAGCAACAACATATATTTGGCCATGTGTAAAAACTTGGTCATGCAGGTGCACTCCACTTCTTTTCAAGGTTTGATCTTCAGCCTGATTTATTTATCGTCATGTCAAATGCAAGCTGTACTAGGAACTGACGTTGGTGCCAAACAAATGAGAAGGACTCTTCAGTGAGCTGTATTGCATTGCCGGGAGTTAGCACCGTTTTGTGTGATCCCACAGTTGTCATTTGTTGATGATGATTATGGGCAATAATTCTGTATTTTCACACGATTCAGCCTTGAGAATTCGGTGTTACTTACAACGTTATGTTATCTCTTTATGCTTAAGTAATGCATTACAATCAGCCCACTGCAGCGTTTCTTGGAAGGTTATGAAATGGCAGACAAATTTTGACTGCACCATTGAATACAGCCTTTGGTCGCCTTTTTATTCCGAGAAAATATTTGCATGGCATGAAGGGGATCTGTGACAGTCAACAGAATGCAAAATAATTTCGAAATTTCTTTGTAAACCACCTTTTTTGTTTTGTTCACGCATTCATCTGCAAAGCCTGGTGTCAGCTTAATGGTTAAGGTGGCTGGCTGAAGATATTAGTCTTGAGTTTGAGCCCCTGTCGTGTTGAAATAACACCAGGTGGGTTGACTCAGCCTGCAATCCTTCTGAGGTCGGCAAAATGAGCACCAGCTTACTAGTACCATGAGCACTTCATCAGCGGCATAGCTGCGCTTCCAGAAATGATGCAACCAACAGCCACAGGCTGCATACGAAACAACAACATTCATCTGCAATTGGAAAATGAATGTTTTGTGGATGACAGACATGGGACCTAACAACAAAGAGCTGGCCATTGTAAATACAGGTTCACGCAAGTACACTCCAAACACGCTGTTGTGTTTGGCCCTGAGCCCTGTTGATGGTCATACTGAAGGTTAAGCAAGTTAGCAACTGTCAACACTGCCAATATATATGTACACAACGAACCCTTAAATATCGCGGGTTTTAGACTTATCGCAGGCAATCTGTTATGTGCCGATTTAGCTCTCGCGGGGTTTAATTTGGACCAATCGCGGTTTTTGAGCTGAGTTGTGATGGTTATCTCTCAACACAAACCTTTTGTTGTTTCTTGTGCACGTTTAATGATGATGCGAAAGCGTCAATTGATGGAGAATAATGATTATTGTGGACAGTTTCGACTTGACACATATAATTGCAAATCAGCGGCGTTGTTGCCGTGAAGGTGGTAACTGAGACGATGCAGCACATACAGCACTATACTGTGCCTATCTCCGCACCAGCAATCGTAATCAATTCCTTTGTTACCTCTGCACCATATGTGGCCAGAGGTGATGCTTTCACTGATGTTTGTTTTTCTATCTATCTGTGAACAGGATATCTCAAGACATTGTAAACAAATTCGGACAAAAATTAGTGGACATCTTGGGTGTGTGACAAGGACAAAATGATTAGATTTTGGTGACGATCCGGATACGGATCTGGCTACTAGAATTTTAAGTGATTCTTCACCATTGAGAGATAAGGCCAAAAACGATATGTAGCACGATATCTCAAAAAGTTGTGGACGGATTCGGATGAAACTTGGACATGTTGAGTGTGTGACACGGAATAAATTTATTCCAATTTGGTGAAATCCAAACCCGGATCCAGATCCGAGAATTTTCTAAGTGATTCTTCACCATTGAGTGATAGAGCTAAAAACGATATATAACACGATACTTCAAGGTCATGGACCGACTCGGCCAAAACTTGGACAGGTTGGATGTACGATAAGGATGAATCGATTCGATTTCGGTGAAGATCCGAATACAAGAAGTTAAAAAAAAAAAATTTTAAGCAATTTTTCAACCTTTAGAGATTGGGTCATCACCCAAAAACGATAGAAAGCAGGAAGTTTCAAAACGGTGTGGACTGGGAATGACAAAACCAGGTGGATGAGTTGGTCCACCCATCCATTGGGACCAAACTCTGTGCAGACCGTTGGTTCTGCCTAAGCAGTCTCCTTGGTTGTTGGACACAACCCTGGACGGATCGCCACTTCGACACAGGATACCAGCATGCTGGTACTCATTTTGCTGATCTCAAAAGGATGACAGGCTAAGTCAACCCCACCTTGTATGAATTCAACAGCCAAGCAATATTTGAACTCAGGACCCAAGAATCCCAAACTCACCACCCTAACCATCAAGCCAACACCAGGCACATGAGGTGGTTAGGTGATGATAACAAGCCAATTAGACTTGGGTTAAAGTCGGATCCAGATCTAGCCTATCATTGGGAGACAACATATAAACTGTTCAGCCTGGTGGAGGGTATGTGTTCTTGGTTGTCATGTTTAAGTACGTGTTCTTCAGAAGGAAATAATTTCTCTTACTTCATAAATATTGTATATAGTTATCAGATATTGAAAAATAATCCAACCCTGGCTGTTTTGGACGAAGTGCATCTCGTTCATATAACTTTTCGAACGCACTTATGATGTTGCACCTGGAGCCATTATCGCACTAGTAAACATTTTCCTTTCATGTCATCACTGCCGCAGAAATGACGTCATCACCTGTAAAAACTCAATGCTGCAATTTCCTTTGAATAAATTAATTTTTCAGAAACTGTTACAGAAGAGCCATCTATTGGCGAACAAACAAACTACGATACACGTGAGACCTCTCGATGTGTCCAACTACATAATAACGGCACTGCATTAGGAATATAACGGACAAAGTTGTTCACAAGCACCTTGAAGATCAGCAACTTATTGAGAGCAGCCTGCCTGGGAATGGGAACAGAAAAGTTAATTTTGTTCTTCCTCATCCCATAGGTGTTTTCAAGGCTTTTCAGGTTTGTTCACACAAATTCTGTCAAACATCTCTTAATTTGTAAACTCATTTGCGCAATGGCGTGTTGTGGATGTTGAGCTTGGTGTTCACTTACGACACAGCTTGCAGGTAGTGACGAAGCACAACATAAAATAGGATTCGAAGTTAAAGAACAGTTCGTGGATTACACGGAATCCCCCCCCCCCCCTAATGTTATATTTTCCCACTGGTTTCATAGGATATATATATATATATATATATATATATATATATGTATATATATATATATATATATATATATATATATATATATATATATATATATATATATATATATATATATATATATATATATATATATATATATATATATATATGTATATATATATATATATATATATATATATATATATATATATATATATATATATATATATATATATATATATATATATGTATATATATATGTATATATGTATATATATATATATATATATATATATATATATATATATATATATATATATATATATATATATATATATATATATATATATATATATATATATATATGTATATGTATATATATATATATATATATATATATATATATATATATATATATATATATATATATATATATATATATGTATATGTATATGTATATATATATATATATATATATATATATATATATATATATATATATATATATATATATATTGTTAAGGTTTCAGCGGTGGCGGGATTCGCACCTGACTCTTGACCCCAGTGTTAAGGATTCGGACGAGTGATGTCAATCACACCCTACTCTTGACAGCCAAATGTTGAAGATTCGGCATCACTTATCAGCACCGCCACCTCCGGGGTTATAACGCCGGCTGGCTCGGCACAGGCCTCGGGTCACGTGCCTCGGATCACGATACCAACGTACACCCGTGCCTTGCCAGTTGGGGGAATAGACCCCGGTTACAGACTGGTTTTGTCAGAGACCGAGCGGAGTCTCCCAGTCTGTCACCATTTTGGTTTTATATACCAATTGAGCGAATTGTTCCTTGGCGCGGCACAAATAAATTCAAGGCGGCAAATCCCGTATAACTCAGCCAGATCTATTGGGGACACGTCGGGTAACACAACACAAGCAAAGCATTCACGACAATGTTATAATTAATCTATAACCCGTTCTTAACAAGGGAGCTACGGATTATGGGTTTCGAAGGGAACCCTAGCAAGATAAACCTTAGACAACATGTAGACAAGACACAGACAGCATGCAGACAAGACACAGAGTACTTGGTGATGCTTCATGGACGAGAGGAAAAAAGTGTCAAAGGCACGAATGCGGCTCGTGACAAGCCGATGTCAACGGATTTGAGCACCCAGCATGGCAAAATGGCGGCGGCGTCCTCTTTTTGTCGCAGCGCCCACTCATGCAGCCTCAGCGCGTTCAGCCCCCATAAGGTCGACGGCACGAGATAAAAGATCTATGGTATGCTCCAGATGACCTCCCCATTAAGTCACTCACCGACTCACACAGCAGCCAGTTCCTCTCGAAGCAGATTGCAGCCTCCCACTAGTCATTTCAATACAGCAGAATCCTCACTCGCCACTCAGGCTCAGTTACTCCCTCGGCAAATCGCCGACTCGTCACTCAGGTTCAGGCCGTTCCTCTCTTACAGATCGCCGACCACATGCACTGCGAGTTACTCCCTCAGCAGATCACCGACTAACCCTCAGGTTCAGTTACTCCCTCAGCAGATGGCAGACAGACCTCATGCAGTCCTTTCCCTGCCTTTCTTTCGGCTCGCTCCTCACGAAAGCCGATCGCAAACAGACACAGCCGTCCCTTGTACAGCCGATCGCGCTACCTCTGCGCTCTCAGTCCCACCTTCCTTTCCCGGCGCTCGCTCTCTAGGCCACTCCCTCTCAGAGCGCTGGGCGGGGACTCTTGTCCGGAGAGGGGAAGGAAGAAGAACCTCTCGGTACACCACCACAGCACGAACAATCAACAGCCTCGTACACCTCCCGACACACATGTAACGTCCAATTACCGAACTATCTGGCTAAACATGCATTTAATGGGGGATCTGGGCTAATCCTATATTTAATAACACACTAAGGGCCATTTCCGCAACAATATATATATATATATATATATATATATATATATATACATATATATACATATACATATACATATATATACATATACATATATATACATATATATACATATACATATATATACATATACATATATATACATATACATATATATACATATATACATATACATATATATACATATACATATATATACATATACATATATATACATATACATATATATATATATATATATACATACCGGGTGTAGTGGCGTGCGCCTGTAATCCGGCTACTCGGAGGCTTGGGTTGGAGGATCGCTTGAGGACGGGAGCTCTGCACTGAGCCGCGCTATGAGAGGGTGTAGGGCAGCCCGGAATCATGGCGAAACCCAATCCTTATCCCTGTGTCATAAGAGGCGACCAGGGTTGTGTCAGGAAGGGCATCCGGCGTAAAACCTGTGCCAAATCGGTGTGCGGATCATAACTGATAATCCGCTGTGGCGACCCCTAACGGGAGCAGCCGAAAAAAGAACACACGTGTGTGTATATATATCTTCTTCTTCTTCTTTCGGCTGCTGCCGTTAGGGGTCGCCACAGCGGATCATCCATATGATCCGCATAGTGATTTGGCACATGTTTTACGCCGGATGCCCTTCCTGACGCAACCCTGGTCGCCTCTTACGACACAGGGATATGGTACACCTATTTTAACCGGGGTATACACCGGCCCAGTATACTGGTACTCATTTCGCCGACCTCGGAAGGATGACAGGCTGAGTCAACCCCCTGGTGTATTAATTCAGTGGCTCAATGGGGCTTGAACTCAGGACCTCTTGGATCCCAAGCCGCTGCCCTAACCACTGCGCCAACACCAGGCTCGTGTGTGTATATATATATATATATATATATATATATATATATATATATATATATATATATATATATATATATATATATATATATATATATATATATATATATATATATATATATATATATATATATATATATATATATATATATATATATATATATATATATATATATATATATATATATATATATATATATATATTGTTAAGGTTGTGGAAATTTGCAATACACCAGAAAGGTCCACAGGTGAGATATATCGATAAGTTCATGTGTAGTTAGCCCACACCAGTTGTTTAGAGGGAATATGTGTGATTCATTCGGGCTGCCACGCTTTAGTTAGCCATTTTTCTTTATCCATCGTTATTTTGAGCCACCATTGCCACAAACCTCCATGCAAACAACAACCGCCACCAACTATGCCACAACACCCACCACACTCACACCACCCCCACAACAATCACCACCATCTTCGCCACTACGCCTGCTTATGAATGCCATCCTCCGCGGACCATGGTAAGATGGTTTCCGCACCATGGAAACCGTCCGAAAAGGATTGGCAGAACAAAAGCACTTGAAGCCTGTGGGGTTTCCTGAAGGGGAGGGTGGGGCAGCTCGCTCCCGATTGGTGGATGCGCGGTGCGACGCGATCAGGGAAGAGGAACGCCCCCTGTCGAGACCTTTCTCGAAATGCCTCAAAGAAGGGTGAAGCGAAGAACGGGGCGGAGCGACAGGACGGAGCCCCGTGCTACAAAAGGGGGCGGACGAGGATAGGTCAGCGCGCGCTTGATCCCTTTGTACATGACGGGGTGGTGAGAGAGAGGAAGCTCCTGCTCGAGAGTTCCTGGTCGGAGGGTCAGTCGGAGTCGGTGCGGGCCCAAGAGTCCGCTGGTGGGACGGAGCGTCTGCCATTCCCCTCTTCAGGACCCAAGTATCGATGGTTTCTTCCCCCCCCCCCCCCGTCGTCCGCACCAAGATAACGCCGGAAAACCCCGTTCGTTCTCCAAAACCCCGTCCGTGGCGTCGAGCGGCCAACACGAAGCATGAGTTCACCGACCACGCCAGAGGAGCTGAAAGCTGAGGGCGCGGGAGAAGGACTCGGTGCGCAAAAAGGGAAGTCGCCACTTTTGTTTCTTTGGGTTTTGTGTAAATGTGTGTGTAGCACCAGTCAGTCAAGTTTAGACCTGCATAAGTGCCAGTGTAATTATTATATTCGGTTGTAGCTCTGCATTTCGTTCTTGCCTCTGTATACGTGCATGATTAATTGTTGCTGACTGGAAATACGTGCTTCCGTGTGTCGCGCATTAAATGTGCTTGTCCAATTGTTCCCCCATTTCGCTTCGTCCTTTCCTTTGTTGAATCTCCATCTTGCATCACGTAAGGGATTGATAGTGGGTTTAAAACCCCCGGAAACTAATCTGAACTGTCAAGGTCGACGATAACTCCGCTCGGTTATCCCTGTAGCACGGAACGAGCCGCTTAAGCGGTTCGTGTCCGGAGTCGACCTGTGGCGTGGTACAACCCCTTGGTAGGTTACCTGTGCGAGTACTTAGGTATATAGACTTTCGGCGATTCACCCTATTTCGCGCAGGTAGAATGCGGACTGGGTTGTGGTGAGGTTAAACCCCCACCCGTGACTAGCTCCTTGGCGATAGTTCCAAGAGGGTAACGACTGAATTGTCCGTTATGGTCGGCGACGCGGTCGCAATTCGAGTCAAGCGGCCGATCGCACGCCGGACGGGCCAGAATTCACAACAATATATACATTTCCTTCTTCTTCTTTCGGCTGCTCCCGTAAGGGGTCGCCACAGCGGATCATCCGTTATGATCCGCATACTGATTTGGCACAGGTTTTTTTACGCCCTTCCTGACGCAACCCTGGTCGCCTCTTGCGACACAGGGATAAGGGGATAAGGATTGGGTTTCGCCATGATTCCGGCCTGCCCTACACCGTCTCATAGCGTGGCCAAGCGCATAGCTCCCATCCTCAAGCGATCCTCCAACCCAAGCCTCCGAGTCGCTGGATTAAAGGCGCATGCCACTACGCCCGGTATATGTATATATATATATATATATATATATATATATATATATATATATATATATATATATATATATATATATATATATATATATATATATCGCATTCCTGTGCGATACAAGATTCCAGACAGATCATGCAGCAATTCGATCTTGGATTGTGGCTTCCACTTTAGGTACCATAAAAATCTCAGCTGTTTGAGCACCAAGGCTTCCACTTCCAGACCTAAGAAATATGTTTTGGGGCATTATGTTGCTGTGGTATGAAGTCAATTGAGGTCCGGACAAAGACCTTGAAGAATGTGAGTAGCTCTGACTTGGATTGGCAGAGAACGTGCAGTCAGTACCTGGCTATACACTATATATATATATATATATATATATATATATATATATATATATATATATATATATATATATAAAAATAATCAATAAAAATAAATGTATATGTAGTGTTACGGATTTCAGAATCCGATCCGATGAATGCATACAAACATCTTGGTCCTCAGACAGTTATTTCCTGAAATGCATGTCCAGGATAGACCCATCCCCAATCCCTATGTCTGGTGGGATTCTAACTGCGATGTGTTGAGAAGGGTAAAGAATAGATTCCCTCTCCAATGGAAAGCTCCTTTTTCTCTTTACGACAGACACATTCATGCATGTGAGATCGCCGTTAGCCCAACGGAGGCTCGACACCCGCCTTTTTCCATCGAAGTTCCACACCCACGTCTTTCACCGACGTTGACACCCGCCTTTTTTTTCGACGTTTGACACCCCGTTCAGCAGCTCTATGGATGCTAACTGGCTCTTTTTCTTATCGGGCTAAACATTGAGGTGATAATTGTTGTTGACATTATCATTCAGTAATTCTGGCAAATGGATACTTCATGCTGTTCGGCCAGCACCACAAACATGGCATCGTAGGCCAGGAATGATCACGAGATTGGCAGTTTGTCACATGCAACGATGCGCCAATAGGCAAGGTGGATTTGGCTGGAGTCTGATTGAGGCTCTGCCCAGACAGGCCGCCTACAAAGAGGACGAGAGGTCCGTTTTGGAGTCAGTCAGTTGGCGATAGCTGGTTGTGATTCTGATGGCTTTGAGAGTTGGATGGCGGTGGCTGGTTGCGGGTCTGGCAGCTTTGGGTTTCAGTCAGATGGTTGCTATTTTCATTCAGTTCCAGTCAGACGGTCGTTTCGTCAGTTCCAGTCAGACGGTTGGTGAGCTGGTGACGGCCTTGCAGCCTTACAGTTTCTCACAGCGCCTCAGCTTATCACAGCTCCGAACAGCTGTCCGTCGGTTGTGGCTCCTGGTGGTGGGTGACGCTCGGACCGTTAATGCTGGTTCTGCTCAAGACCTGTTCTTGGTGAACCTGACTCTTGTGGGTGACGTCGACTGGCGGTCAAGCCTATTTGTGAGTGGATGCATGGAAAGGCTGGGCACTGGCAATGGACAAGGCACGCTCACACATTTCGGGAAGTTTTATTTGACGCACGAAGACTTATATTTGGTGATCGAGACTGGATTTCTCTCCCTCCCCCCCCCCCCCCCGAATGATCTGTTGGATACCCTTGTCTCATGGTTAATTGTTACGTAAGGCACAGTGATAAGCATCTGCTCTTTGTTTTTCAATCAGTGCCTGATTAATTCTTTATTTGCTTGTGATTATTTTGATTGATTTGAATTTACTAATTGTTACCACAAGGAAATAAAAAGTTATTTATTAATTTTTTCCTTATTAATAAATTCCTTTGTTAACGTTCCAACCTGTCCGTGCTTATCCTTTCCTTCCATTGATCCAGCATTTTCAGAACCTAGATAGGCTGAGAGATAATTACCAAATGAATTGACCTGTAACAGTCAGCACGCACCAGCGGTTAGACGCTCAGCCACCCTAATCAAGATAAGATTGGTGCTTTGCCAAGGGCGCACTCACCGTTCAGGAAACCATGTGACCTCAAGTCAAATGGCAAATTACAACGGTGGACACTGGAACTTGTAGTTAACTGATTGGCGTTTGTGGTTCTAAAGCAACCCACCATACCACAAAGTTCATTGTGAGCGGTGGCCCCAGGTCCGGCTCTTCCGCGGACAAACGGGGATTAAACCCCCTCATAATACACTCTGTACCCGTGGCCATAACAATGTTACATATATATTTATTTGTATACGACGTGTGTTCAAAAAGTATCCAACCTTAATTTTTCGTGCGTAAACAAATGAAGCTAGGAAGGCGTGTTTGGTGCACGTATGTATGCGATCCTAATTCGTATGCGTGAATATTTTCCCACCTGCAGAAGCTGTCAGTCGCCGACAGACCGCCGATGAGTGAGGAAGTGTAAGTGAGCGCCGTCAGATTTTCGTTTTTGACAAAATGACGGATCACTCTGGTCTCATCACCAGTGATCACTGTGTTGAAGAAGTTGGGATCGCTGTTCAAAGTCTCCAGCATGTCCTGTGCGATCTCCAAACAGAGTTGCTTCTGCTCGGTCTTTAGCAGCTTTGGCATGAACTTCGCTGAGATTCTCCTAAAGCCCAATACTCAGTCACAATGGAATGAATGGATCCAATGCTGACGCCCGCCTCGTCTGCAAGTTCTCTGATCATGATTTGACGATCCTGCATCAGCAGGGTCCTCACTTGGTCAATGATGATCATTTCGGGATGTTGAGGGCCTAGCAGAACGTATTTCACTTTCCACTGATGTGCGACCATCTTTGAAGCGGTTGTACCACTCTTATCTGTGTGGTGCCCATTGCTTCGTTCCCGAAGGCCTGTTGAATCTTGTGGATCGTTTCCACTTGGGAATCGCCAAGCTTTACACAAAATTCGATGCAGTAGCGTTGTTCAAGTTTTTCCGTCATTTTGTCAAAAACAAAAATCCGACGGCGCTCACTTACACTTCCTCACTCATCGGCGGTCTGTCGGCGACTGACAGCTTCTGCAGGCGGGAAAATATTCATGCATACGAATTAGGATCGCCTACATACGTGCACCAAACCATGCCTCCCTAGCTTCATTTGTTTACGCATGAAAAATTATGGTTGGATACTTTTTGAACACACCTGGGATATACATACATATAGGATTCTCTTTATTAGCTTTGGATGTCCGTTTCCTCTTCGACAGTAAACTGTTGCATTTGTCCAGTTTCCTTTCTCAATTGTTCTCTCCGTTTCATGTCTCCGTTTCCTTGGTGGGACTTGGTGTTTGTCTATAGAGCCTGGTTCATTTTTCTTGCAGCAATGTTTATCTGTCACTTTTTTCTTGAATGAGCAATGCCACTGCAAAGCTCATGGTGTTGATTTCCTTAAATCCTGATGACCTTGGTATGATTTTCCCGAGTGCCATGTTGATTCTCCTCACCAGTTTTTTTGTCCTTTTGTTGTTATCCCACATTTGTGAAACAAAAAGCAGGGTTGAAGTAATCTGCTGCATACGTACGTAAATCATTTTATTATTCCCTTTTGAATTCATTACCCCATGCTCGCAAAGCGAAAATTGGAATTAAGCAATCGGTTGTGTACATACGTATGTGCGTGTCTCCATTTTGTAAAGCGCATACATCGAAAACTGTTCACCGGAGGAAATTGAAACTTTGCCAGATGTTACATGACAATTTGATATCACGGATATTGAGAGTTCATCGAAAATTTTCAAAGTATAATTTGTACACATTTACTTCAGAATATGCAGATTTGTTGAACACACTTCATCAGGAAGGGGTGTGGCAAACACTCCTGCGTTCATTTATGTTATTACCGTGATCGTGATGATGCAAGTTGTTCTCACTTTAGTTTATTTTAAGAGGGAGGGTGTCACTGTCCATGGCATGCCAGGGAATCACCCTGAGTGGCTTGGAGGGAGACACAAAATTAAGTTGCCCCTGGTGTTTTATCATCACAAACAATCAGATGAAACAAAGAAATTGAAGGAATAATTTTGGCCCCTATTAGGTCTGGGCCCCGGCATAGTTACTCCAACTGCCCACTTAGTGCCCCCTGTTCGCACCAAGTAGTCCTTCTCAAGACGGTGTGGGGTAAGTATTTTATGAATACCATCTAGTTTTCTCTGGAACCGCTTGGCAGATTAACACAAAATTTTCACGAAAGGTGCGACCACTCATATGGAATATTTTCATAATTATGACGTCATAGGTCATGTGGAGTGGCAACAATGTTGGAAAAAAACCCCCCCAAAAAAACAAAACGACTTCTGGATCTCCAAAACCTCTAGATGAAAAAAAAATTGAAACTTGGCCCCATCAAGAACTCCCCATGGGAAATGTGATTTTTGTATGACATCATGGGTGCCTTTATGACATCATAATAGAACGCTACATCTGGTCAGTAGGAAAATTCAGGATCATTGAGGGATAAATTGGTTGACAGAAAAGATGTGTGTGTGTGTGTGTGTATATATATATATATATATATATATATATATATATATATATATATATATATATATATATATATATATATATATATATATATATATATATATATATATATATATATATATATATATATATATATATATATATATATATATATATATATATATATATATATATATATATATATATATATATATATATATATATATATATATATATATATATATATATATATATATATAAATATATATAAATATATATATATATATATATATATAAATATAAATATATATATATATATAAATATAAATATATAAAAGCCTGGTGTTGGCACAGTGGTTAGGGCAGCAGCTTGGGATCCAAAAGGTCCTGAGTTCAAGCCCCGTTGGGCCACTGAATTAATACACCAGGGGGTTGACTCAGCCTGTCATCCTTCCGAGGTCGGCGAAATGAGTACCAGTATACTGGGCCGGTGTATACCCCGGTTAAAATAGGTGTACCATATCCCTGTGTGTAAGAGGCGACCAGGGTTGCGTCAGGAAGGGCATCCGGCGTAAAACATGTGCCAAATCACTATGGGGATCATACGGATGATCCGCTGTGGCGACCCTTAATGGGAGCAGCCGAAAGAAGAAGAAGATATATATTCTTTTTTTAATGTATATACATACATATTAAAACTACATCAGTCACACGGTTCAGCAGCCACATTGGATTTACCCCAAAACTTTTTAAAATCCTCTTCTCCAGAATGGCTGAAAAGATTGAGAGGAAACTTCACACACATTCCCCAAGCCTTGTGGATACCAGGATGTTCATGAAGAATTTATAGGTCACATAGTTTGGCAGCCACATTGGATTGAAGGAAAATATTTTTAAAAATCATATTGAACCGCTTCATTGATCGATGGGAAACTTCACAAATATCTCACACCATTGATGCATATGGTGTAAAAATGACAATGTCATCGGTCACATGGTTTGGCAGCCATTTTGGATCGAAAAACATGCACCTTCTACGATTTACAGAAAACTTCACAAACGTGATCCCCTACCCAATTAGAGGCAGAGTTTAAGTTTATGATGTCGGAGGTCACGTGGTTTGGCAGTCATTTTGGATTGAAAATAAAAACCTTTAAAATCTTCTCCAGAATGGCTTACCTGGTCAGTCCAAAACTCAGCACACATGATCCACTCGCTTTCTGGAATAAAGGGTGTAAATTTTAACATCATGGTGCGGCAGCTATGATTTTTTTTGAAGAATATACCAGAATGGCGGCACCTTGATTGAAACCGTTGCCAACGATGAAGCTGGTTGAGCAACGGGTCCGAGCACGGCTGGTTGGTCGTTCCTGGATACTGGTTGCACGTTTACAACTCCTGTCCGTACATTTGGATCACCAATTTAGCGTGGAAGAAAATACATCCGAGACGTTCGGAATCCGAGTCAATCCTATTTATTCCAACCCACTCGTACTTCTTCCTGGAAACCTGGTACCGGAAATCCTCCGATAAACCCGAGCTCGAGCACAATGTATTTACCGTTTTATAAAATCCAAGGAGAAATTATGCTGCTATAAAAAAAACCACTTGTACTATGCAATATGTGCATGTGAAAGTTGCAAGTCATCTCCATTGTGTCAACCTGTCTCGTCCTCTCACAGTGTCCATTATCTTGCAAACATCTGAGTGGGGCATGGGGATATATTGTGATCATGACCTGACTGTGAGTTCCCCGAGCATGTGCAAAGTATGAGGAAAAAGACAATTACCCCCCTTGAAAATATTAGTGACATCAATTAATATTATGTTATCCATAAATATGGTTTCGACATTGGAGTCAAAAATGGATAATTAATTAATTTAGCTTTAAAATTTTTGTTAGATTCTCAGAAGTGTTGAAAATACTTCTTAAACACATAACACGTGATGATCTCGGCTCCGTTTCACTCAATTAAAATAAATGTTGGCACCACTGATGTCACAGCAAACCGAAGCTGCTATTTCTACATTGGTATTGTTTGTTAGGTGGTCCCTAAATATGAGGATATTAAAATTAATTAACCGAGTCCACTTCAGCTGCCTGTGATGAACATTCATTTCATTGCCCATTTGATTGTAATGTTTTATTTTTCCATTGAACACATTAAATGCTCCTGATCGTTCTACCTGAATCAGTGCATTAAGGAATGAATATTCTCAGAGGGAAATAGCCAACCTTGCAGGATATTCTAATAGATGGTCTTATCTTCTGAAAAAAGTGACTGCATACTAACTCTTTACAGACTTGGCAATCAATAGTGTTGCCAGCACTGAAACTTTAAAAGAGGGTATGGGAAGAGAAAAATTGTCCTCCTACCTTTTGAAGATATGCCTGCAAACTACAATTCCAATCATTCGGGACAATTCAGAATGAAAATTGGAAAAGAATGTGTACTTTCTTCTAACCACGCTGGTAATCAGTCAGCATACATCGATTTCTCTACCGCAAGCGAGCCCTCCTGAACCTTTAGCCACAATTCGCATCAGGGTCCATCAATCTTGGGACAAGTCGATGGTCTCACCAAATTGCAATCCCTCTCTTCAATCAATCGCAAAACATGATGCAGCCAATATTTTCACTTCGGAACCATTGCCGAGGACCACCCAAGCCAGTCAGACATCACCGCAAATGTAAATATCGGTAAATTTTAGCCCCACAACCTACAGATACGTGGGTATGTTCAAAAGTAATGCCTCCTATTCTTTTTCACCAAAACCAGGAAAGATATTCGCATGAAACAAAACGCAGTCCACACATTAGTTCTTCCTGCCACAGGGTGCAAAGTTTCATGACGTCTCAGTGCTACATTTGCCATATTAAGAGGGCAGCACGATGTTGGCAGTGCTGTGTGCGCAAAGCTGTTGCACTAAGAAGAAGACGGCCAGTTCCTACTCAATATTGTGACTGGAGATGAGATTGGTACACCATTACAATACCGAGAGTAATAGATGGTCAATGGTGTTCCACCACAAAGGATCACCAGCACCAAAAAAAAAAACTCAAGATGCAAGAATCTGCCGGTAAAATCATGCTAACGGCTTTTGGGAATGTGAAGGGAATCGTCGTTTTGAAATTCATTCCAAAGGGTACCACCAATAGCTTTAAAGAAACAAAAAAGGCACAGATTTGAGGGTTCGTCCTGACACGGAGATGGTTTTCCTCCAGCATGACAATGCATGCACGGCCTCACATGAGTGCACGAACGACTGAAGCAATTGGTTTCATTGTTTTTACCGCCTTACAACACCCATCATAAAGCTCCGACTTGGCTCCATCAGATTTTCATCTCTTTCCCAAACTTGAGGAACATCTCAGTGGAGAACATTTTTCTTCCGACGATGATAACCAACACTTCATAGCGAAGTTGACAAGACAAGCAAGACACAGTTCTATCGTGACGGCATCACAAAACTACGTGATTGTTGGCAGAAATGTATGGACTGCAGTGGTCGTTATGTTGAGAAATAAATATGCATAATGGAAGAATAGCATCCGTCTTTTTTTTTTCATTGGAATATATTTTCCTGGTTTTGGAGAAAGAATAGGCGCCGCATAACTTTTCAACATGCTCTCGTAGATACCCCAATTTTGAATGCCGAAATAATTGAGATTCATGGAAGATTTTGATATAAAGTCGAATCGGATCACAAACTGCCTGAGATAGAGACTTCTTTTCCAGAAGACCTATATGGAGTAAAATAAATAAATAAATACTACAAACAAACGTGGAGTTTTTCAAGAGAGAGGTATTAATCACAAGTATCTAGAAGAAGAAGATGAATACCTCACCAAATTGGGTTGGTGTTTTTCAAGCAACACATAAGGAGAACGAATAAATTGAGATGAGCAAACAGCTTGGTGTGTCACATGAGGGTGGGGGTGGGAGGGTGAGGGGTGATGAATGCCTGCTTGACAAGTCACAGATAACAAAAGAGACCATAAGGGCACAATAGCAAATATGACCACAAATCTATTTGCAGGATGAAGGGAACACATCCTGATGTCAGGCTTTCTGATGGAAGGTCTCAACAGATAAGGCTTCAAAGTGCACCAAGTGAGTTATTCAAGAGCACCAGCAAAATATGGAGAAGCAATTCCATTGCATTAGATGAAACTATGACTATTACAAATACCACTACTTTAAAAGCCTCAATTATTCTAAACTTCTTGTGGCGAAGGAACGTTTTTGTCCCAAGTCTTTGAAGAACCGGCTGACAAGGTCCGACATCCATACAAGCCAGAACGGGAGCAACTAAAACTATTAAATAGATGAGGAACACACACACAAAAAAAAGTTTTTTTGTTTGTTTTTTAAAGCTTGTCCTGCCAAATAACACTTAAGTGGTGTCTGTCTTTAAAAGCCAGCTTAGGCCTAGGTCACATTTGCCACGGCGGCCGTGGGGTCTCCAAAATCTGCGGCCACGAGCTATTATACGGCGGCCGCAGTATTTCCACGGTCACACAATGTAGCAGTCACACATGTTTTTATTTTTCAGGTAGCCGCACGGCGTATTTATAAATTGTGGAGACCGAAAACGTGGGGGTGCCGTACGGTCTTTGATTTGATGTCGCACGGTGACCTTAGGGCGTCGCTGCGGCGGCCATATAATTTAAGCCAGACGCAAGGTGCCCGCAAGGCGACCACAGGGGGGCCCCAAGGCGAACGTGCGGCCAGACGGACGGTAATGAGTGGGTATACAGAGATGCCAACTTTTGGAAATCAGAATTAGGGAGGATTTTCAACCGACACCAAATAATGTGCGCGAAGCGCACATCTCGAGCGCGGAGCGCTCGACCCTTGCGGCGGGGTCCAGGGCTCGCCTTAGGGCCCTGGAAGCTCTGGGGTTCTAGACGCTCTCTAGTGCCCTCTGAGCCCTATTTTGGAGCATTTAACATGTTAAGAATTCCCACTTTTTGAACAAAAAAAGGGGAAAATTGTGCACTTTTTAATGTTACATGTATGTTAATATTAGTAAGTTAGGGGACAATCAAAGATTAACAAAAAGCACAAAAGAAGCAATATTTTTCTTACCTTACTGGCTGGTACTACTGCTGCTTGCTTTTTCCATGGCAGCTTTGCTGAGTGACAGCTGTGTGGCTCTTTTAGCCCTTCTGATTATGTCTTTGCTGTATTCTCTCTGGTAGCAAGGGGTGTTATGAGCTAGTTTTTCAATTAAGAGAGCTTCCAGGGTTTTGACACTCAAATTGGGACGAAATTCAGTATGATTCTTCCGTACAAGACTGAGTGCCCGCTCACATGATGCGTTCGAATGAGGAATGACCAAGATTCCCTTCATCACTTTGCTCAAATTAGGATACTTCTTGGCACCAGTGCAGGGATCTGTGAGCTGTGAAATCCGATGCCACTGCTCATCCACTCTCACTGTCTCAGTAGCAATTGTAGCTATGGAGGCGTCTGCCTGGTAGTGAGCGAATTCACTCTCAAGACTGTCTATGTCACTATCACCGCCACTGAACAGACAGGGGGAATTTCTTGTTGAAAAACTCCACACAGTCAAACCCCACTTCTTGGTGTAGCTTAACATCCAGCACCTGAGCATGCTTGGCTAATTCATCATCTAGCGGCCAGGTTTTGAAGATATAATTGCAGGCTTTCACATAATATGAGCGAACTGCACTGAAGAAACCTTGGATGTCTGACTCACTCAGAGTGAAGGTGGATTTCTTGAGACTCCTTTGTTCCCTTATATACAGTTTGGCATCGTTCCCAATCATGAGGTCCTCATCATTCTTCTGATGATTTCTGTCAGAGAAGGGTACATTTACCAGAGCAACCGATGACACCGATGGTTTCAAAAACCATACGAAGATATCTTTCAGAAGACCATTCAATTCTCCGTGCAGGAGATGAATACAGGGTTCGTCTCTTTGGAGCAGAAGATTCCCCTTCTCAAAAAGCTTGTTAGCATATCGAAGGAAGAAACAATAGAGTTTTGTTTGTGGAGACAAGAACATCCTGTTGACACGTTTTTCTCTAGATTCCTGCACAGTGTTTGAGGAAGATGCGCTTTAAGTTGTAGAACTCGTAGTACACTTAGCCGCAGGGCGATCACACTTGCGTTTACTGCCAGCAGAAGAGGTCAGACTCGTAGTACCAGATCCAATTTTACGTTTGAGGAGAGAGCTTGAGGTAGGTGCAGCCAAGGAAGAAGACCTCTGATTCGAAGGTTTTGCTGAGCTTCTATCAAGTGATTTGGCAAAAGCAGAACTTAACTTGGGTCCTTCTTTGCCTGTAGATGGGACTATCACAGTCTTTCTCGACTCTGAAGGAATCTGCTTTGTAGATGAACGTGATGAAGGGCCGGTGATGCTACCTGCTCTCAGCATTGGTTTTGGTGCTGTCCCTGCTGTCTTCTTCGCAGCAGATACTGCAGTGGTAGTGGTGAATGCTGCTCCACGAGTGCTTGATCCTGCAGTGCCAGTACTGGCAGTAGATACAGTGCCGTCCTTCTTGCTCGTTGTTAGAGTCTTGGCTACAGTTGGTTGCATTTTTCTTCGTACTTCTTCTTTGAAGAAGAGGCGAAGTGGCTCCCACTGTTCAATCAGCCTGTCTAGGCACTGACCAAGGGACAGCCACCTTGTTGCGACATGCTTCAGAATCTTGTGTCGGGGCATCACAGAGTTCTTGCAGTGCTTTCACTCCTTTGACGCGTTTACTACTTTTGTCCAAGTAGTAGTAAATATCGATGAGAAAGTCATCTAATTCAATGGGTAAGGCCTGAGCCGCCTTCTTGGCCGTATTGTGCATCATATGGCAAGGGCATCCCATGATGTTGCACTCTGGATTTTGTTTGTGGATATAAGCAGCGACTCCTTTGTGCTTGCCCACCATGACAGAGGCATTATCAGCACAAAAGGAAACACAATTTCCCCACGGAATTTTCCTGTCACTGAACTCATGATCAAGCAGTTTGAAAATGTTTTCTCCAGTGGAATCTTGTTTGCACGCAGGCAAACTTAGCAAACCTTGCTTCACAATCCCAGCACTGTTGTCATAGTACGAAATCAGGACAGGATATAGCTGGGCCTCACCACTGTCATTGCTACCGTCTGTAGTTAGGCTAAATGGAGCTAGTCTAGCAATATCGGCAATAGATGAAGCAGTAACATTTGACAACTCACCAATTACACTGGTCAACAACAAATTTGTTGTCTGCATTTTTTAAGCTGATTTAGGACGAATCTGATGCGCTGAATCCAAAACTCACATTAGTTTTGTTCAATCAGGTCAAGTTTTTGAGATATGGCCACGTCGTTTTTTACATTTTTGTTCACATGTACGCATGTGTGGAGCATTTTAGAAGAAGTTGGTGGGGGTAAAATGTCATGTCAAATAATTGTTTTAATTGGAAATAATTATTTTAATGACAAGAAGTATTCAGGTACGATAGTTCTAGGTGATTATGTCGAAAAGGGATCAGTTTGAAGTCATAAAACCTCAAAATCTTCCAAAAATTGGTGAGGCAAAGCATAAAGTTCGTGGATCAAAACTAAAGTTAATGGGGCAGATTTTGTAATAATGTGATACAAAAAAGTTGTATTTCTTGAAATAACGAACTCTGAAGAATGTACAATACCTACATGCGCCAATTTATGACATGCGCTTCTGCTCAAGCTTGGAGTGCCACAGTACGAACCCAAAGATTGGAGACTGTTCATTGACAGCAGCAAGCGATCACTGAAATGTGTTCTGCTACACAACGGCAACCAGTTTGCCTCTGTACCCATCGCTCACTCGACTACACTGAAGGAGAAGTATGAAGCGGTGAAGTACGTGCTGGAGAAAATTGGTTATGATCAGCATAAGTGGTTTATATGTGTTGACCTGAAGATGGTGAACTTTTTGTTGGGACAACAGTCTGGCTTCACCAAGTACCCATGTTTTCTGTGCATGTGGGATAGTAGGGACCGTGCTCAGCATTACACGAAGAAGGACTGGCCTGTGCGGGAGGAATTGGTGCCATGCAAAGAAAGGAACGTCATCAACGACCCTCTGGTGGACAGAGACAGAATACTCTTCCCACCGCTGCACATCAAGCTCGGCTTAATCAAGCAGTTCACCAAGGCTCTGGACAAAGATGGTGACTGCTTCACTTACTTGTGCCAGGCTTTTCCAGGATTGACCATGGAGAAGTTGAAAGTTGGCATCTTTGATGGTTCTCAGATCCGTCAGCTCATCAGAGATCCAGAGTTCAAAAACTCAATGAATGAAGTGGAACTGGAAGACATTTGTTTTGGTAGTGAAGAACTTTCTTGGCAACAATAAGGCCAGAAACTACGCAGAACTTGTCAACAACATGCTGACTGCTTTCAGAAACCTGGGCTGCAACATGAGCATCAAGATGCACTACCTATTTTCACATATGAACCGGTTTCCTGAGAACCTGGGTTCAATGAGTGACGAGCAGGGGGAGAGATTCCATCAGGACATGAAGGAGATGGAGACCAGGTATCAGGGTCGCTGGGACGCAGTCATGATGGCTGACTACTGTTGGAATCTGAAGAGAGACCTCCCTGCCGCTGAACATTCCAGGAGTTCGAAGAAACGGAAGTTCAAGCCCTGAAGTTTGAACAGTGGTGACGCAACATGCAATTTATTTGTACTTACCTTTATCAATGCCCACCATTCAGATGACAGTAATCGATGTTTCTATCATGTAATCAATAAATGTTGTTGGCAAAACATTTTTTTTTCTTAAAAACATGTTTAGGATGATATGTGTTGACAAAAATCAGCTGATAATGCCACAAAAATGTAATTGATTTTGTCACAAGATCTGATTTTTTCCAAATCAACTTAGCACAAAAACCTGACCTGATGGAGAGAAACGGATGCCATTTCCTGATTCAGCAGTGCCAGAATACCCTAATTCACTTGTAGAAATCTAGACAACATTCAGAAAGTAAAAAATTGTTGACCAGTGTTCTTTTTTTCTTCTTTGTTCTTGTTCTTTTTTTTTTTCTTTTTTTTCTTGCTTTTTGTTCTTGTTTTTTTTTATTTTATTTTATTTTATTTTTTTTTTGTTCTTGCACATCTTGCACATCTTGCAAGTTTTTGTTCTTGCACATCCATACTTTGAAGCAACTTTTGAATCTGGAAACATCTTTTGAAATTGAGGTCCAGCATGATCTGAGACTGATATGGGCAAGTTATGTTCCACAATAAATCCACTAAAGAGAAGTTCCGCTCGGGTAACATCCTCTTCCTCGCTTGTCCCTTGTTTGGTGAAATAATTCAGAAGTGTACCGGTACTCGTGCTCGAAGATCTCTCCTTTGCAATGTCTGTGTGCCGTTTGCTTCCAACGTGCTTCCGAATATCATCGCGACCTCCGTGCTCAACTGAAATATCAACGCTGCAGACTGTACAATTCGCATGATGAATTCCTCTTTCAGACTTTCGAATACACGGGTATTGGAGACTGTATTCGGTCTTGTACTTCTGAGACCATTTCTTGGTCTTCGTAAGCTTCTTTTCTGCCATTTCGTAATCAACATCGAGGGCTTGAAGCATCGGTAACTTCGAAGTCGATGTTCCACAGCTGCAGCGCGACTCGTAGAACTCTAGCGGCTGTTAAATTAAACACCGCACGGTGGTCGCGACCGCCGGGCTGGTACGGGGCCCAGCTGCATGCAGTGAGCGTATCGCATGCATATACACTGTGCATACATACCGCATGCACTGTATTGCACACAAACCGCATGCACTAAATCTCAGTGCATGATCGCATAAGCGAGATCCAGACCCAATGTTTCGCTGCTCCTCATTTGAATTTGCAATTTTTTACGTACAATTTGGTAGCAGCGAACGTTATGGAGTTACCACATGTTATACGTAGCAGACGATGCTTTTCATTCAATTCTCATACCAGTACATTCTGATTAGTGAACAGTGCAAAAATATCAAAATTTCGGGAGGATAAGGATAGTGATCGTAAGGGCGGGAGTTTGGGTGAATTTTCGGAAGCCTCCCGATGAAATCGGGAGGGTTGGCATTGCTGGGTATATATACCAGTTCTTTTTTTTACTGAAATAAAAATATACCAGTATATATATATATATATATATATATATATATATATATATATATATATATATATATATATATATATATATATATATATATATATATATATATATTGTTGCGGATTCGCGCCCGTCGGCGTGCTGACGGCCACGTAACTCGAATCGCGGCACGTCGCCCACCGGACGACAATCCAGTCGTGACCCTCTCGGACTAACGCCGGGAACCAGTCACGGGTGGACCTTTCGGTCTCACCGCGATCGAGCCAATCAGCCCCCGCGTGGGATAGGGTTGCTCGCCGAATTCGACCTACCTAAGTACCCACGCGGAGGGTAGACCGGGCGATCGCACCTCGCCGCAGGTCGACTTCGGACACGGGCCACTTAAGCGACCCGTTCCGTACTATCAGAATAACCGAGCGGTGTTATCGTCGACCCCGACGATTCGATTAATTATCGGGCGTATTCAGCCCACTACCAACCCTTTACGTGAAGCAAGATGGGGATTCAATGAGAGAAATGCCGAAGCGAAGCGGGAAACAGTTCAACACAAAGCACATTTATTCGCGGCACACGGGAAGCACACATTCAATTCCACCAAATGCACACAGAAAAGACACAATGTAATTTACACAAAAAGCAAATATAAAAGAGAAGACACAATGCAGAGCTAATACCGACTACCGAGCACACGGCAACACTTATACAATTTTACTTCACAGATGGCGCCGACAACACATACCCAAAACCAAGGAAAAGAATACCCTCAAGGATGAGGCGGGCCTGAGGCCGAGACCGGGTCGCGCCTACCCATCTGGTGATGAGACGCGGAGCGGCGATGGTGCCTCAACTCCGCGGGCCTCGCGGACAGTGTCTGGTAGGGGGTGGGAAAGGGGCCCCCTTGGTCGCACTATCTCAGCGCGGGGGGAAACAGGAGGGGGTTGCTGATGCTCGGGGTATAGAGGATTTTTATTGCCCCGCAACGAGCGTCTCCACCTCGGCCAGGTCGCGCTGTCGGCCTCCCAGGGGTGCAGCTCCTTGCACGACGCGAGCACCCCCTCGTCCGCCCTCGCCGCCTCTCCACAGCTCCGTCCCCTCCGTTCCGACTCCAACGCACACGACGACCAGCTCCTTCCACCGCCCGCGAAGTCTTGACTCTCTGTTTCCGACTCTCCTACTCTCCGCCTCTCGACTCTCCTACTCTCCGCCTCTCGACTCTCCTGGACTGACGAACACGGTCCTTTTATCAGCCCCGTAGCTTCGCCCTCTCAGCTTTGACCCCCTCCCTTCGACCTTTCACCTCGCTCCCCATTGGCCCGAGAAAAAGTGGGCGTGAAGGCTTTTTGATCCATAAATTTGCATATATCGATCGCCCTGGGGGCGGGGCCAATTCGCCCCTCGCTCACCGATTGGACGGCAAAAAGTGGGCGTGTGTCGTTTTTGAAGCACAAAATCCGTGATTTTGTACACGCTGTTCGGCGCGCGCCCTGCACGAGTCCAACACCGGTACCCACAGCGGGGCAAGAACGGTGGCGATGCGACGGTTGCGAGGTGTGACGGGAAGGTCGTGGCGGTTGTGGTGAAGCGGCGTTGTGGTTGTGGTGGTAATCATGGCGGTTGGTCCAAAATAAAGATAGCAAAAGAAAAACGGCTATCCTGAAGAGTCGCAGCACGCATAAATGACATGGATTCCCACTAGACAACGGGTTTGGGCCTAACTACACATGTACTTACCGAGATACCTCACCTAAGGGACCTGAATGGTGGTTTGCGAATTTGGTAACCACAACACTACCCCCTCCCCTTTTTACAGACTCGTCCCGAGTCGTCAAATTTTCGTGTGCCATCATGTGTAGTTTTCCCCTAGTACATTTTACCTACGGATCCCTGAGTGCGACATTCATGGTATTCGTGTCCCCAAAATAAATAACCTGAGGGCTGCGTAACTACCTAAACAAACTCACTCACACGGACGACTTAAATAAAATTGCCGGCGCTAAGACATACATGCCGGGGGCGCACTCATATTTACAGTACATCTTAACCTTAACTTACAAATTTTACACCAAACCATGGCCCAGGATCACTGAACTCTGCAAAAGAAAACAGTTAGCAGGGAGCCAGGCTGCCCACATGCAGTCTCTGGCTCAAAACAATGCAGGTGACAGGGAACGTGGCTGGCTGCTCACACGCAGTCCAAGGCCTTCCCTTTTGAACTGAACGCAGTGAACCACAACGGTGCATGGGCTGCACAAACGCAGTCTCCGTGCCAGCTCAAGTGGCACACGCAATGAACACAACGAATGGATGGATGAACACAAACACGGTGCACGGGCCGCCACTGCAGGCCCGTGTTGTAGCTGCCAACAGGGCAGTTCTCGCAGCTTGCAAACCGTTGCCTTGCGGATCCTGGCGCACATGGAAATGAACAGGGTGGGGCAAAGCAAAAATTGAACGGGGCTGGTGAACGTGGGCAGTGGGCATGGCATGGCAAAGGCAGCAGGCAAACACAGCCCGCAGAAGAAGGCCGCTGCAGGCAAACACAGCCGGCAGATGAACCGGCCGGCACAGGCCTTGAAGAAAAACAGCCAGCAGATGAACTGGCCGGCACAGGCCTTGCAGAAAAACAGCCAGCCGGCAGACGATCCAGCCGGCACAGGCCTTGCAGCTAAGCAGCTGCAGATGAAGCTGGCCAGCCTTTGCCGTTCAGTGGAGGTTGGTGGAGGGAGTGCGGTGGTGCTGGCCACTTGGACCTACCTACCTGTCTCCCTCCCAACCTATCGCCTTTGCCTGTCACTGTACATACCCACTCCCTTAATTTGTCAAACCCCAATTTAGCCCCAACTTATTTTTTTGTTGTTTTTATTTTTACTTCCCCACTATAAATCGTCCCCTAACCCCCTTTATCGTCCTTGTTCGGCTAACCTATCCTGTCACCTAGCCTACTCCCAACCCCTACGTTCCCTTCCCGGAGGGGAACAAGGGAGAGCTAACGTCCTGTGTCGAGGCCCAACGAAGCCTCAGAATGGCCTCCCCAGAGTTCGGCGATCTATAACCAAAGTGGGTCCAGCGGCCCACAACGACAGCGAGGGGATGGATGGTGCGGAGGGGTACACTTCCTAATCTACCCTATCCATTTAACTGTTAAACTACCCCGGGGCTTTCAACAAGCGCCTCTCGCTTAAAGTATTGGTTCTAACAACCCAGATTCCCGTCGCCTGTGTTGGTGTCCTCACAATTTCGGGCCTCGCCCCCCAATTTTCTCTCCGTGCCCTCACACGGTCTCCTGGCTGGGACACGTGGCTCCCTTTGGCAGGCACGACCCTCTGCCGAATCTCCCGCTATGGCACCCCCGGGCACTACACTGCCTCCGAGCCTACCAGCTCCCTAACACCGGGGAGTTCCCCCCATGGCACCTCCCCTGAAACGCACACGTGGCAGGCCGGCCTCCCGGGCCCCTTTCCGAGGGTCACCTGTGCCCACAACACTGCCCACGTGGCTAATGGCGCCCCGGGCCCCCGCACCAAGCAGGCGCACCCGTGCCCACTACTCTATCCCGGCCCCCCCATGGGCCCATGGCCTACCGCGGCCGACTAGCCTGGTGCCCGGGGTACCCACTCAGTGATACTCACCTTTCGCAGCCACGCTCCCAAGCCCGTCAACAGGGCTCCTGCACCCCTCCAAATGGGTCTCGAGCCTACTTTCCCACCAACAACAAAACGACCTCCATTTTTCAATTTGACTAACCCAGCTAACTCACTTTACTCTGACCCCGGGGTCCCTTGGGCGGGAGTCACTCCTCCCCCCCAATCACTCATCGCACCATGCATTCCCCATTCGCTCCTCACACACAGACCCGCTGGCCTCACTCACTCACCAAGCACATGCTTCCACTTCACTCACCAACAACTCTTCAACACACTCACCGCTGAACTCTGCCATCCTTCTATCTGCATCCCCTAACTAAGTCGTGCTCCCACGTCGTCCCTTATACTATAGCACGTTCCTTTTAGCACTACGTTGCTAAGCTACGTCCCCTCTACACATTCACAAGTCTGTCACAGTCTCCAAATAAATCATTTTATTTCCCAACCTAAATCTGGCTACAATCCCTCTAACTAATCCATTCCACGGACTCCATGAGGACTTATCCCTGCCCCATGAAGTCGGTCTAACTAAGCTAACCCTTCCCCCTAACTAGTTTCCATCCTGTGCCCAGGGGTCAAGGGGGTCTTCCACCCTTTGCCCAGGAATCCTGTGCACCCGAAAGTGAGGCTTGCTTCTTTTTTTTTTTTTCATGCGCAGCACCTGCGCGGCAACTCAGAGCTCGCGCACTTTACACCTGCCCGTGACGTCATGCAGCTGCACGTGTTCCTCGTCCCTCCTTGGACGGTACCATCCGGCAGAGATACCCCTCCTGCCGGATTCCAACCACACGTGCAGCCATGACGTCACCGTGCGCAAAAAAAAACACAAGCCCCACGTCTCGAGGGGTTCCCCACGCGAACACATGTGCCTTGCCCGTTGGAGCTGAACACACACGATCGCGTGGAGAACCCGTCCGGTCCAAATCCGTTTACCTGCCTAAACTTTGTCCGTCCGCGGGATCGGCAAATCCACCGCGTGCGTTTCCGGACCGGGACTTCACTCTCGCAAGCGAGCACGTGGTGGTCTCGTGCGTTGCACAGCACGAACCTCGTACTCGCGGCTGGGTGAACCCGGCACGGTCCCCGAAACAACTACAGCCGCTACTCGGCTTTCTTTCTTCTGTCGTCGTCGTCGTCGCCATTCAACCCACGCACACCTGCGTGTTACGACGCACACAGTCCACTCCATCACATTCACACGGGGAGACGCGGCTGCGTGCTCCCGCATGCCAACCGACATCTCTCTCACATACCGCTCTCTCACACACACGGTCTCCCTTGCACACAGCGACCTTGCACACGGCCGTTCACTCCCGCGTGCCTCACTACTCACACAAACCATACTACTCACACACGCGGGGGCACTCAACCGCTGTGCCTCATCCACACACCGTGCCTCACTCATACACGCGGGGGCACTCAACCGCGGTTCCTCATCCACACACGCGGGGGCACTCAACCGCGGTGCCTCACCCACACTCCGTGCCTCATCCACACACGGCGTGCTGGGAAGCACGTACTCCGGCACCATCGCCACCACACCACTCACACACGGGGTCGCTTCCACACACGGGGACGCACTCACACCTTGCACCACACACACAGGGACAACCATACTGGGGATTTGTGTCCCCACAAGGGTCTCCGGGGCCTCTATACCCCCCAAGCTCTCCGTGTACCCGTTCGCAGCACTCGCCCCCTCAACCTCGCAAAGCACGACCGAACTCACCTGGTCGTGACTCGCCTCAAGGGGGCATACTCCCTCCCCTCGTTCCTGGAGGAGGCCATCCAGGTGCTCGCACTGGGTCCCGACACAGTCCGCGAGCTCACCCCCATTGTCCTCCACTACCTCCGTGTGTGTGTGCGCGTCACTTACCCCGTCTTCATCGTGTTTATTGGTCTCTGCTTCTTTCTGGCGTCTTTCCCTTATCTTTAAGTAGGTCAACCTTGCTTTCTCTTTAAGTCGCTCCCGTCCTTCCCTGTTTTTCACTCCTTGCTCTTTCACGATCTCCGCGTACCTCATCCTTGCTTTCCGTATTAATTGTTCTTTTCTCTCCCTCGCAATTACTTTCACCTCGTCTCTTGTCTCCCGAATTACTTTTTCCTTACCCGCCTCCACCGCGGGCCTGTCAGCCGTTGCACTCCCTTCCAGCTCGTTCGTTCCGACACGTGGAGTCGCCATTTTAAGTTCCCTGCTCACGGCCTTCATGCCCGCCTGCAGGCATCGGCCCATGTTCTGCGTCTCACCCCGTAGCTTTTTCATTTCCTCCCTCATTTGCTGTGTATTCGCATCCATCGTCGTTTTCACTTCATTTGTATTTGTATCCATCTTTTCATCCATTTTTTGTGTATTCGCATCCATCTTTTCGTTCATGCCTTTCATTTCGTTTTTCATATCCGCATTCATTTTTGCCAGCATGGTGATTAGCTGGGCCATGTCGGGTACGCTTGGGTGAGCCGTTTCGGCAGGGGTCGGGGAAGGGTTTTGGTGGAGAGGGGGGGGAGGTGTCATAAACCGCGGCCGCTGCCGCACCCATTTCGGGCTCTGGGTTCAGTTGGGCGAGTCCGTGTTCCTGCACAATCAACATTTCCTGCTCGGGGATTCCATCCTGGACCATGGACTCTACACATTCTACATCCATTTCTAATACCCCCGGCTCCCGCTCGCCTTGAGACGCCATCTTGCTTCTCTTAAAGGGTTAATTTCGCTCGCTCGTAATTTGGAGGGAATCGGGGGTCGCTTCTCTCACCCCTGGACCGATTCCCGTGAATTTAGCCGGAGACAGGAGAGCCTGTTTTCCTGTTCTCCGATACCAGTGCCGCGAGGAGGGCGATAAATTTGTATCGCACGACCTGACACCAGTGTTGCGGATTCGCGCCCGTCGGCGTGCTGACGGCCACGTAACTCGAATCGCGGCACGTCGCCCACCGGACGGACAATCCAGTCGTGACCCTCTCGGACTAACGCCGGGAACCAGTCACGGGTGGACCTTTCGGTCTCACCGCGATCGAGCCAATCAGCCCCCGCGTGGGATAGGGTTGCTCGCCGAATTCGACCTACCTAAGTACCCACGCGGAGGGTAGACCGGGCGATCGCACCTCGCCGCAGGTCGACTTCGGACACGGGCCACTTAAGCGACCCGTTCCGTACTATCAGAATAACCGAGCGGTGTTATCGTCGACCCCGACGGTTCGATTAATTATCGGGCGTATTCAGCCCACTACCAACCCTTTACGTGAAGCAAGATGGGGATTCAATGAGAGAAATGACGAAGCGAAGCGGGAAACAGTTCAACACAAAGCACATTTATTCGCGGCACACGGGAAGCACACATTCAATTCCACCAAATGCACACAGAAAAGACACAATGTAATTTACACAAAAAGCAAATATAAAAGAGAAGACACAACGCAGAGCTAATACCGACTACCGAGCACACGGCAACACTTATACAATTTTACTTCACAGACGGCGCCGACAACACATACCCAAAACCAAGGAAAAGAATACCCTCAAGGATGAGGCGGGCCTGAGGCCGAGACCGGGTCGCGCCTACCCGTCTGGTGATGAGACGCGGAGCGGCGATGGTGCCTCAACTCCGCGGGCCTCGTGGACAGTGTCTGGTAGGGGGTGGGAAAGGGGCCCCCTTGGTCGCACTATCTCAGCGCGGGGGGAAACAGGAGGGGGTTGCTGATGCTCGGGGTATAGAGGATTTTTATTGCCCCGCAACGAGCGTCTCCACCTCGGCCAGGTCGCGCTGTCGGCCTCCCAGGGGTGCAGCTCCCTGCACGACGCGAGCACCCCCTCGTCCGCCCTCGCCGCCTCTCCACAGCTCCGTCCCCTCCGTTCCGACTCCAACGCACACGACGACCAGCTCCTTCCACCGCCCGCGAAGTCTTGACTCTGTTTCCGACTCTCCTACTCTCCGCCTCTCGACTCTCCTACTCTCCGCCTCTCGACTCTCCTGGACTGACGAACACAGTCCTTTTATCAGCCCCGTAGCTTCGCCCTCTCAGCTTTGACCCCCTCCCTTCGACCTTTCACCTCGCTCCCCATTGGCCCGAGAAAAAGTGGGCGTGAAGGCTTTTTGATCCATAAATTTGCATATATCGATCACCCTGGGGGCGGGGCCAATTCGCCCCTCGCTCACCGATTGGACGGCAAAAAGTGGGCGTGTGTCGTTTTTGATCCGTTTTTGAAGCACAAAATCCGTGATTTTGTACACGCTGTTCGGCGCGCGCCCTGCACGAGTCCAACACCGGTACCCACAGCGGGGCAAGAACGGTGGCGATGCGACGGTTGCGAGGTGTGACGGGAAGGTCGTGGCGGTTGTGGTGAAGCGGCGTTGTGGTTGGTGGTTGATGTTGTGGTTGTGGTGGTAATCATGGCGGTTGGTCCAAAATAAAGATAGCAAAAGAAAAACGGCTATCCTGAAGAGTCGCAGCACGCATAAATGACATGTATTCCCACTAGACAACGGGTTTGGGCCTAACTACACATGTACTTACCGAGATACCTCACCTAAGGGACCTGAATGGTGGTTTGCGAATTTGGTAACCACAACAATATATATATATATATATATATATATATATATATATATATATATATATATATATATATATATATATAAAAATAACTGAATATACTAGAACTATAATATACCGTGGTGCCCCAAAAATCCGAACGCCCCATTGTTTGAACAAATTGGAATCCGAACAATTTTTTCGAGAAAATTTGGCCCTAAAAACCTAATACATTTAAAAAAACTGAACACAACGTCGCGTTCATGTTTGTTCACGTGTCTCCCCCACCTGTTCGAGCTGCATCTTCGCGCTTTGTTCATTCAGTTCGTCGGTGGAAGTCCTCATGAAAGCATCTCTCGTGTATCGATTGATACTTTAGGCCTCAGTCACATTTGCTCTATGGCGAGGATACGGCGGCCGTACGCCCTCTGAATTGACAGAAACGTGCGGCGGCCGCAGAGAAACTGAGGTGGCCTCACGGTGGCCCTACGCCGTATGGCTATATTTTACAGGTCGTAAGGTCGCCATGGAATTATAACGCGGAGTTATAACTTTTTTTCATTTCTACGTTCGCCATAGCAATTCAACAAGCCAAAACAAAAGAACTGGTAAAAAAAATAAAAAATAAAAAAATTTTTAACCCACTCGTTACCGTCCGTCTGGCCGCACGTTCGGCTTCGGGTCCCCCTGTGGTCGCCTTGCGTCTGCTTTGACGCCCTTAGGTCACCGTGCGACATCAAATCAAAGACCGTACGGCACACCCATGTTTTCGGTCTCCACAATTTATAAATACGCCGTGCGGCGACCCGAAAAATAACAAGGACAAATGTGTCCAAGAGCAACGTCCAAAACCTAAAGGTTTTGTCGGCTAAAAAATATATATATTAAATTTTTTTTTTTTTTTTTTTTTTAAAACAACTTCCGATATTTCGTCACGTGTCTTCATCAAGCCAATAGCAAAACCCGTCATAATGTATTTATGTATTTACGATATATCGTGTATTTACGAAATTACAATACGATAAATGGAATAATCTTTAAATAGTAATGTGAACTTTTCGAAACTTTAAAGCAAATGTTCAAATATATTTAAAAGTTCATGATAGACGCTCTCAAAAGGCACCGTCGATGTGAGGATGTGTACATGTGCTCAGTATTTAAGGTGATCCGGATCTTGTATATACAACGGCCGAGTCTGAGAGATTAAGGTTTTGTCTTAACAACAACAACGCCAAGCTCTCCACGAGCAGCGTTCGCTACGTGAGACGCTGCTAAAAACGTATGTGACTGCTACATTGTGTGACCGTGGAAATACTGCGGCCCCTTTATAATTGGTACATTTTGTAGACCCTCTGGCCGCAGAGCCAAATGTGACAGGCCTTACCTCGTGTTTTCACCTTCATTTGTGACGTTTTTTTTTAATCATCTTGTGTTTTAATTAATAACAAAATGACCCGTATCTTGCCAAAAGGTGACCACGTGTGACTTCTCTAAGGTCACACTGAGGTGAACAGAGCTGCTATCCACCAGGAGCGACTCCTTGAGGAATATCTGCCTACGAGAGATTCCGATGAGAATCGTTCTACAGAGTAACCATGAAAAATATGCGTTTGCCTCATAACATCACCAAATGACGTCATAATGTCTCAAGCTTGACATATCTAGAAAGCACTCATCAAGGTCTTCAATTTGAGGTACTACACGATATGGTTCCTAAAACTTGAAAATTTGACCTTGGGGTCAAATATGTTTGACCTCAGGCGCTAACCATGAAGGTCAAGGCCAATCGCCACCAAAAACTAATCAGCTGAGCGCCAGACCATATACTACATTCCCATAAAGTTTGGAGATGATTCGATTAAAATTACTCAAAGAATAAGGGTTTCGTCGACCTCCATGATTTACCGCAAAGTGACCTTGACCTTTATGTGTGTTGAAGGGTATTGTAATAATACTACGACATGTGTACCCACAAGAGTTTCCAATGAGAATTGTGCTCTACAGAGTGATATAAAGGTGAAAAATCCAATGATTACAGACAAAAAAAAAATTACCAAATAACAGATCTTGCAAAAACTTCGTTTTGGCAAGATAAAAAGCAATCCGATCACGTGGTGTGACGGACTGTCGGGCAAGGATTGAATTTCACAGCAAAACCAGTTGTAATTTGGAATATCCATGATTACGTCAGCCCGATGCGTTTGATGAAAGCAATTGTGGTTCTGCGGGCATCATGTTTGATGAGCTGCCCTGGGGGCAGTGCTCTCGCAGAGTGGCAGATCGGAACCCAGGACGGAGCTCGAGCCTGTGTGGACCTTTGGATGTGGTGATTGTACCAGTTTACATACAATACACCGCCACCGAAAGTCATTTACTCATCTTATTTTATCTTAAACATGGGGAATTTCAGTTTAAAGAGTCTTGAAAGTGGGTTTTCTTTGGGTCCACGAACGGATCAATTCACTCCATTATTTCTTATTGGGAAAATATTTTTGGAATCCGAACTTTTTGCAATCCGAACAGCCTCCTGGAATGAATTAAATTGGGATTCTGGGGGCACCACGGTATAGGCAAACACCTATACTCCGCTCTCTGGCGGTAGCGCACGGTCGATGCAGACTGCCACGGAGGCCGTACGTAGGTGCACAGCGGGCGTAGGGGAATCGTGCGTCGACCCTGCGTTTCCCGCAGGTAGTCACACAGACCGCAAGGCCACCGTATGGCGACCGTGGAAATAGTGCGGCTGCCGTAATTTTTTGGGGGTTGGGAAAATTCATTTTTCATTGAGAAGAGCTTACGGCAGCCGCACGAATAACGCAAGCCCACCATACGCCCTACGTAAGTCGACGTGGAACACATCTACATCATAGCTTGGCTTGTCGAATTGCTACGGCGAACGTAGAAATGAAAAAAAAGTTATAACTCCGCGCTATAATTCCACGGCGATCCTACAGCCTGTAAAATATAGCCAAACGGCGTAGGGCTTCCCTGAGGCCACCTCAGTTTCTCTGCGGCCGCCGCACGTTTCTGTCAATTCAGAGGGCATACGGCAAATGTGACCTAGGCCTTAATTGGCCAATGATTGCTCCCAAAGTGAGCTTGAGAAGTTCCAGAAACGAGATCTTTGGATATGACTGATAAAAATATACTGTATGTGCAGTAATTTGGTTTTTACAAAGGTTCTTGACTATTGAATACAAAGAGGTCATAGGCATCAAATAGACATGAAGTTCAGATTACCACAAACAAAGTTTAGGTGATCACAAACTCTTTGTACATAAGCAATATTACATGCAACATCTTTGTGAAGCTTAACACAGATATGTTTAACAGGCAAAAAACAAACACATCAGTGTAAAAGTTTGGTCTGTAAATAAATTCACATTATCTCCAATAAAAATAATAACACAACAAGAACTCATATCACATGGAATTAAATGACAACTCATATCACCTAACCCTTAACTCCTCACTTTGCTTTATGATGTAGGTTAAAAGACCAAAGTCCAAGTTGTTTTGAAGACTCGAGGCTGAACCAATAACATCAGATAATCTACAGGGTCTGCAAGTTGTTTCCATGTTATCCTATTCGGCTAATTAAATTATGAAATTTCTCATTGGTTTGCCATTTGACTGAGATTAGGTCTGCTTGGCCACGTGGAAACTCATGCTATATGTGCATCAGACAGGAATAACTAATTCCAGCAGTGTAGAAAAATCACCAAATAACACTTTGCAAAAATCAGGAGTAGGTGAGAATTGAAAACACTCTTTCCACCCGAACCAACCATGAATCATCTGGCAATTGCCAAAGGCATTCATCAGTAGAAACACAGCATTATATGATATCGCATTCCACATTCCCTGCGGAAGGGAGGTGCAAAAAAAAAAATATAAAAAAACTCGAAGGGTTTTTTTTGTATCGTGTCGAGGCTCTTGGAGGAGCTAGAACACAGAATAGATCCGGATGTAACAAAACGAAAATAACATTAGAAAGAGGGGGAGAGCAGCATGGTTGAGGAACAAAATAGAGGGAGAGTTCAAGAAATGAGGGATATGCAGAGTAATGGGGGCAAGGGGAGGATGCAGACTGCCACGGAGGCAGTTGACAAGTAATGGGGGCAAAACAGAACACAGGGGGTGAACAAGTTGGATGCAGCTGCAAAATTCTCAATCACAGCAAGGAGAAACTGGAAACAGAGGGGGGGGCTTGGGGAGGGTTAATGGGAGTAGAAAAGATCAAGGTTGTGGATGGGTATGACATCAGGTGGTGGTGAACAGCCATCTTGAAGCACTGCAGGGAAGAATGAGTTGGAAGAGACTGAAGAAATTTGTTCCCCAGGTGGGGGGAAGAGGAACGAATGAGTGGAGGTTTGCAATGAGTCTAGATTTTTAGTTTCCTAATACAGTAGAAATTGGTTACTGGTAGACCATACCCACCCAGCAGAAACATGGGAATGGGGGGGGGTACTGAGCACAGAAAGAGGGTGCGGGTGTAAGACCAGAAATGATTCGGTATGAGAGAGAGAGACCACCGACTTGTCTGTGATGTGAAAGCAATAGGCACAGAGACTCGGCTTCATCGTGGGAGATTCCAATGATTTTGAAGGCCTTCATTTCCAAGCTGAGCAAGGTGTGAGGCAGAGGCACCAGCCCAAACGGTAGAGCAGAACTTCATCAAGCTACATATGAAGGCCTTGTAGGTGGATGAGAGTTGAAGTGTACCAAGGAAATTCTGGAAAATGGAGGATGCCCAGTTGGTGACTGGCATTGGAGACCAACTTAGAGAGGAACTAGAACGGGCACTCATAGAGCGCATATCTTCGCCGCCACTACTTTTTTGTTCTTGGTACGAGTGTGGGGAACTGGTTTCATATGAATGGTCTTATGACACAAACCACATATCTATAATGTCATGACCCCCCCCCGACTTTCGGGGGCTACGGAACTAAACAACAATCAACTCACGTCGTTTTGGCGAGTCTTCACTCGCAAGCTCGGTGAATACAACGTTTCAACAAGAGAAGGTAATCTCGTTTGATGCTGGTTTCATGCAAATCGAATAAGAATTGACTGAGTTATGCCGAAAACCGCATATTTTTCAAGGTCGTGAACCCCTGACCTTTGACCCCTAACCGGTAACAAGAGTATGGGCGTCATTGTGTCATGTTGCATATCACAAGATGAGGCGTTGAATTCTGAACATTTTGGCGTTAGTTGCATGCAAATTGAATAAAAATTGACCGTGTTATCGTAAAAAGACTATTTTGACCTTTTCGTGACCTTGACCTTGACCTTTGACCCGAACGATCCCAAAATCTAATCGAATGCTTCCTGGCTAATAACCAATCATCCCACCAAATTTCATGCAATTCGGTTTAATACTTTGAGTTATACGAATCACAAGATTACAAATAAAGAAATAAATTAATTAATTAATTAATACACGCCGACCAAAACATAACCTTTCGCAGAATAAGGTAAAGGTAAAAGGTAAAAGGTAAAAAAATACACTTTATCACCTTTTTAAAATTTAAATATAAGGCTCATGTGCATACTAACATGACCATACAAAACAGAACATTGAGAGATCTCAACAATCAATGATTTTATGTGAAAATAAATCGCAAACATATTAATTGACAATGGACGACCAACGCAGCGTTTGGGATTTGAACCTGCAATCCCAGCACCAGGAGTCATGTGCTCAGATGGGAACACCAAAAAAAAAAAAAGACAATCGCACTCCAATTCTAATTTACATGAAGAATGTTGAGAATCTATCTCAGACAAAATGGAAAGCTCGACCCCCCACCCAAAAAAAAATAAAAATAAATAAATAAATAAATAAATAAAATAAAAAAATAAAAATAAAAAAAAAAAAAAAAAAGTCCAAAACGAACTGGTCTAACAAAGTACTCATGGCCCACCACGAACTCATCAAAAGCACCAACCTCCTCGGCCGAACTTCGACCATGCAACACAAACCCCAAACCTCAATAATGACCCAAGCTAGATCAACTTCCTGATGGATTAAAAAGTCCTTTGATCATCAGGGTGAGACCTCATACCGAATGAAAGCAGAAAACCAGCAAAGCGAGTCCGAAACAAGTGAAGTGCAACTGAGAATAAAACAGGATTTCAGCAAACACAGGTGCACGGAAACGCCCGCAGACATAACAGCAGGGAGAGCAAAGAGTGACCGTAAGAGCTGGAGCAATAGCGGACCCATGCAGCTCGATATAATCACTCTCGTGCAATCATTCACTGAACACAGACTCCTTTGCTCCTAATTAATATGCACGGCTCACGTGGATTTATTCCAGAGCCCTCCGGGGATAATTGAAGGTAAGAAACAGTGGATAATAAAGAGTGCTGCGCACCGTTAGCCAAACTTTTATTATTTTATTATATTTATTAAAGGCTGTGCAGCTCCCAGCTTGCCAAAGAGGAACTTGCGTAATAGATTTAGGTTTGTATTTTAAGTGCCATGAAATAAATACATGTATATATATTGTTGCGAATTCGCGCCCACCGGCGTGCGATCGGCCACGTGACTCGAATCGCGGCACGTCGCCCACCCACCGGACGGACAATTCTGTCGTGGCCCTCTCGGACTAACGCCGGGAGCTAGTCATGGGTGGGCCTTTCGGCCTCACCACGATCGTGCCAATCGGCCACCCGCGTGGGATAGGGTTGTTCGCCAAACTCGACCTACCTAAGTACCCACGCGGATGGTAAACCGGGCGATCGCACCTCGCCGCAGGTCGACTCCGGACACGGGCCGCTTAAGCGGTCCGTTCCGTACTATCGGGATAACCGAGCGGTGTTATCGTCGGCCTCGACGGTTCCAATTACTTATCGGGCGTATTAAGCCCACTACGAACCCTTTACGTGAAGCAAGATGGAGATTCAACAACGGGAAGGACGCAGCGAAACGGCGAACAAGTTCACACAAGCACTTTATTCACACAGACACAGAGCACACATATACAGCCAAACAGAATCAGAAATGCACATATATCAATTTAAAACAACAACAATGCAGAGCTACGACCGAATACGCGAACACACGGCAACACTTAAAACAATACTACTTGACGGGTGGCGCCACCCACAGACATTTACACAAAAAGCAAAGGAAAAGGAAAAAGAAGTCGCGACTTCCCTTTTCATGGCCGGTGAGCCCCTCTCCCATAACCGTCAGCATGGTCGCGCCTGGCCCCGACCTCTCTCGCGGCCGGCGAACCCTTTGCGGCACTCCTCGTCCGGACGCGCAGGTCCACCTCACAACCGGTGCTGCCGCGTCTCCCGTCCGTGCCCTCGTGACAGGCCGCTCGCCAAGCCGCGGGCGCAGGACTCTTCCCCCGACAAGACAAGCAGACAGGAAGCCTCAAAGAACCAACTCAACCCGAACCAACTTGACCAACTCTCGACCAACCACTCTCCAAAGTCCGTCCTGTCCGCCTTTTGTAGCGCGGGGCTCCGCCCTTCGCTCCGCCCCGTTTTCGGCCCCACCTCCCTTCGAGCTTCTTGGAGAAGCCTCTCGAAGGGGGGCGTGACCTCTCGCTCTCCCTCCACCCCGCGCCGTGCGGGGGCCGGGGGAGTCAGTCTTGGCTCAGAGCCAGGGAATTATTCCCCCAAAAAGAGGCCCCCACCTTTTCTCACCTTTGACCCCCGGCTCGGATCGCACTCCCCCCCACACCGAGCGCGGAGAATTTTGACGGGAGAAACAGGCGGGAAAACCCCCGAGCATCGTTGTTGGTTTTAGTTTGTTCCCGGAGATCGTAACCGCACAGGGCCTACTGAATGGCGAGTGGCGAAGATGTGGTAGCGTAGATGGTGGAGGTGGCGTGGTTGTAGTGTGGTTGGCACTGTGGTGGGGATGGAGTGGTTGTTGAGATGCTGTTTGTTTGAAATAAAAGATAGAACAGAAAAATGGCGAACTCAAAGCGTCGCAGCCCGGATGGATCACATAAATTCCCTCTATACAACGGGTTTGGGCTAACTACACATGTACTTACAGAGTTATCTCACCTGAGGGCCCTTTATGGGGTAATGCGAATTTCCACAACCGTAACTATATATATATATATATATATATATATATATATATATATATATATATATATATATATATATATATATATATATATATATATATATATATATATATATATATATATATATATATATTTGGTTTCGCCTGTGCATCGCCACAAGCACGACCCTCGATGGAGCAGTGGGGCCACCTCGGCTCGATCGCCTGGAATTACAGATCGCCGGCCCAGAGAAGTCCGAGGTCGGCGGGTCCTGGTTATTTTGGACAGAAATACGCCAATGGGTAGACCACGTGGGGTAGGGTCGATTGCCAACTTCAATTTACCTAAGTACCCACGTGATCCAGCTACCGGGGTATTTCACCCTCGATGGAACTCGTACGGAAGCGAGCCGCTTAAGCGAGCCCGTTCCATGTGCGATGCCGAGCGGTTTTATAATCGACGAATTCTGCCGGCCCGATTATCCTGTTACTCCGTTATAGTGGAAATGACTGCTCACTTTCCCACATGCACGGCACACCCAGTCAATGGAGAAATGACACTACGAGCTGAGTACATTTAAACAATTGGGTATATTTATTTACCAATGATGGAGGACTAGGGGAGCACACAAGAGGAGAGCTATACCGAATATCAAGCAAGGCAAAAAATATACAGGCAAAAGCACTTAACAGTTCACTTCTTATCAGATGGGCCAAGTAAACACACACACACACACACACACACACACACACACACACACACACACACACACACACACACACACGGACCCTTTTGGGTCTTTATTGCGGCTCTCCAGCCGAGGAGGACAGTCCGGCTGTGAGAGCCAGGGGGCGGCAGGCTACCTGGCCGCGTAGCGCGGCTGGACGTCCCCTTCTCTTGGGGCTGGTGTCACCGTACTAGCCAGGCGCAAAGGGACGAGACGTAGGCTCTGGAGCCGGGACGAGGCCGGTCGCCGGAGAGGCCAAAGTGATGAGCCGGGAAGCGAAGAAGCGGGAGGAGAGGACGGAACTGTACCAGAACAACTTCAAGAGAGCCGACCCCGAAAATCTCCTCAGGACCCTTAAATCCGCCCCCTTCCCGCTCAGTCGAACGCTTGTCTCCTCCCATCTCGCTCTCCCATTGGACAGGAAACATCGTTTGACTCCTTGTCCGCTCGCCATTGGACAGGCACGTGGTGGGCGGGGCGCTCCCATCCCTCTGGGCGGAGTCTCCAGCAGGGGTTTCGTGGCTCTGCATACCGCTTCATCTTGATTGGTCGAGGGACGCCGCGTTGCCACTCCCCGAGTTCCACCTTCTTCACACCAGACGACCTTCTGCACATGCGCCCTCGCATTCCTCTCATTCGCCAAAGCGGGCGGTAAACCCCCCCGATTGGCCAGGTGTAGGAAGCGAATGCAGGTGAGGGCGATGCGGTGTGGTCGGCAGTAATGTCGGTGGCACTGGCGGTGGTGTAAAAATGAACTAAAAGAAAACCCGACTATTTTTATAAATCACAGCGCAGGAACATTTAATTACCCGTTTGACTAGGGAAAGGACTATCTATCAAACACGTACTTACCGAGATAACTAATCTATAGAAACCCGAATGTCTGTGTGCTCATGGCTTCCAGATTCGCAACAATATATATATATATATATATATATATATATATATATATATATATATATATATATATATATATATATATATATATATATATATATATATATATATATGTTGAGGAAATTACTCCTAAGGGTTAATAATCCTTAGTACAATGCAGTTATATCCTTAACAAATGCGTAAACATGATGTAATTAATTGTGGTATGAGAAATACGTCACTTATGTAATAGTTAGATAACATCTCCCTTTCCCAATGATTGTATCTATAAATTGTCAAACCTTTTGACCCCATTTTTAATGTCTACACTTCTGTAAACTCTACTAAATGTTCTTTACAAGGTTCCGCTAAGCCTTGAGGAACTAGCTAGGCTCAAAGAGAAAGTTCCGAGTACATCCGAGTCATCGGTAGCCCGAGCCATTGGCAGTGACAGGGGGGAGTGACATGGAGGGTCACCCCGCCCACCAACGCAAGCCATTTTCTAATGGTGAGTGAGAGGGAAGGGGGTTCGCGGACCATAAATGTCGCAGTTCTCCCGACTGGATAAAAGGATGGGGGCATGTGAGGAACTTAGGAGTGCTTGGAAACCTACTAAGAGGAAGCCTCACCTTCACGCTCTCCCAGTTTGCCAGAGCCACACCTTCCTCTCTCTCTCTCCTATCGAAGGCCATCGGATGTTCGCTCTGCGGTGGAATCGAATGGCCACAGCTTCCTGTTGGGTTTGCTCAGAACTCTGTCCTATCACTCCTGATATCATCTCTCTATTGTGGTGTGTCTGTGGGCTGTAAAGCATAGTTATTTATGGAATCTCAGTAAATCATTGTTTCATGGGCGCATATTCGGTCGTTGGGTGAAGGGGTTTTATTGTTAATTAATTATTGCTTGCTTTCCTTGTATTTCCCATCTCTTGACTATTCTTGTATTATCATTGGTGATTAAGGAAAGGCCCATTGAGGAATTAATTGGCTGCAGTTTTCCACACCTCATATAAGAACGCATCATGCATCTCCAGCTTGCTTGGCCTAATTGGAATTGAGATGTGTGGTGCCTAATTGGCATAACACGTGACCGATTCGGTGCCTCCAATGTGCGCCATATCGTGGTATTGGGCAAATGATTTGGCAAGGAGGTCTTCAAAATAATTGACCGTTATGGTCACATTGAGAGTGACTCACCAAATTTGAACCAGGCAATTGGGACAAGCAGACAACAACAACAACAACAATATATATATATATATATATATATATATATATATATATATATATATATATATATATATATATATATATATATATATATATACATACATATATCTTCTTCCTTCGGCTGCTCCCGTTAGGGGTCTCCACAGCAGATCATCCGTATGATCTGCATAGTGATTTGGCACATGTTTTACCCTTCCTGACGCAACCCTGGTCACCTCTTACGACACAGGGATCTGGTACACCTACTTTAACTGGGGTATACACCGGCCCAGTACACTGTAACTCATTTCGCCGACCTCGGAAGGATGGCAGGCTGAGTCAACCCCCTGGTGTATTAATTCAGTGTATTAATAAAATAATATTATTGAATAATTTTCAATAATATTAGAATATATATATATATATATATATATATATATTTGAACCACTCACTCCACTGCTGACTCACTGATGTAAATGTTTAGTACTTTGAAGGTGGGCTAAAACGTTGAAATTTTGCATACTAATGTAACTTGAAGCCAAGATTCCAGCAAAAGACAAATCACTAAATTATCAGAAACAATGGATATTTTCATAAATGAAAATATCTATAAATGGATGTCGGCTGGGAGAGCTTTGCTTCCTCAGCCAGTATAAGGGCAGAGTTTGGACTGCCGGTGTCAAGGACATCAACTCCTCAGTCAGGAGAGGAAAGGAGCATGGACTGCTTATTTTATGTCTGCAGAGAAGATGTACCCCAGTATCTGCTTACAAAATGTAAGCATGTCCCACTAGTAATACTGTTGTGGTTGGTGACTCCTTGGGGGTAAAAGAGTGCATCTACAGTATAACATTAGTAATTTCAAAGTATCTGTTTGGTTACGTAACTGTGTTATAATACATGTAGATGAATATGTGTTGTGTATGTATTAGATAGATGGTCATTTATGTGCATTCCCCACATCGAACCTTTCTTTTTCTCTATCTTTCTTGCTTCTACAGCGCAAGACACTCTCACTTCTTTCTTCTCCGCTGGCTTCTTCTTTCCTTAAGACCAGGTGAGTCACCAATTGCAGCCTTTTTGCACTGGATGAGTCACCTCTTTTGGCACACGCGTACCAAAGTGTAGGTCACCTAAAACCAGGTAGAACCAGCCGATTGTCACCAAAACATGATAGAGGAGAAATCCGGATCGAGAAGGTCACAGCCCAGTCAATGCCAGACCAATTGGCAGAAGAGGCCGGCGTGACCAATCACAAGAGGTGAAATGACGTCTTGCACTCTGGGGCAGCCTCCAATGAGGTTTGGTGGCCATGGTGAGAGTGGGAATAGGCGGCATATAAGGCAAGACCCACAGATGCACATTACAGATTGCAGACTATGGACTTCGCCTGTACCTATTAACTTTGACTCTATATAATCCGGCTGCAACTGGCGATGTGACACGAATGGTGATCGAAAAAAGTCTTCGAAAACGATTTTCAGGGTTGTTTTTCTAAGGGGTCTGAAGGGGTTTAAACGGGTCTAAAGTCTCTTAAGGGTCTTAAAAGGTATAAAAAGGGGTCTAAATGTGTATAGGTCGAAGGTGTCTTCAAGGTTTTACCCTAAAGGGGGTCTGAGGGGTGTTGAAGAGCCGAAATGAGTCTAAGTGTGAAATAACAAATGGGGTCTAAAGTGCACATCGGGTAGTAATGTGTCTAAAGGGTCTTGAATTGTCTAAGCCTCGAGCTCTAAGACATCTCAAAAGTTCTATAGAATGGGTCTAAATGGGTACTAAGGGATCTAAAGGGTCTTAAAAGGGTATGAAGGGGTCTAAAGGGTGTAAAGGTCTAATGAATCTAAGGGGTCTAAAGAGTATAAATGGAAAAAAGGGTCTAAAGGGTCTTAAATAGGTATGAAGAGTTCCAAGGGGTGTAAAGGTCTTTGAACAGTCTCAGGCAGTGACCACTCCTCATTTTCATAAATACCAAGGTGAGCCAATGAAAAAAGCCAAGAATTCACAAGGTTTCGGAAAAGTGATGATATAATAGAAAACCTTTCCACCAAGAAAACCTATTGAAAACCAAGACGCCAAGGTGAACAACGAATAGCCAAGATCTTGTGAAAAAATCCAAGGAGTGGTCACACTGGTCTCAGGGTGTAAAGGGTACAAGGGGTCTTAATGGTCAGTGGTGTCTAAATGCTTAAGTTCTGAAAGGTGCATTCCAATAGGATTTAATGGAATGAATATGCATTGGCATTGTCCAATAATACGTAATTAAAATATGTAGTCAGGGTTCAAGTCAAATTCAAACAGTAAATAACTAATAGACATACTCACATGGGTCCATCGAGGCATCAATCCCCACCCCCTTTCCCTGTCCCCCCCCCCCCTCATCAATACCCTGAGGGTGGGTGGAGTTTGCACATTTAAACTCGGTCTAAAAGGTTTTAAAGGGTCGAAGGGGTGTATGGTGTCTTAGGGTTTAAAAAGGATCGAAAGGTGTAAAAAGTACATTCCAATATAATAGAATGTAATTAATAGACGGTAAATTAATAGACATACTCACAGTCCAAGTCAGTTCAAACATTACGTAATTAACAGACATATTCACATGGGTTGACCGAGGCTTCACTTTGACCAAAGCTTCAGCCCACCAAACACCACCCCCCCTCCTCTCCTCATCCCTACCCTGAGGGTGTGCACAGTTTTGCATTAAAGGTCTAAAGGTCTGAAAAAGGTCTCAAGGGTCCAACAGGATTTAACGGGTATAAAGGTCTAAAGGGTGCAAGGGGTCTGTAAATGTCTGAAAGGTTCATTTCAATAGTGTGTAATTTTCGATTCCCCCATTGAATCTTGGGATGCAACATGAATGGTGCACAAAAAGGTCGTCATAAACGACTTCCGGTGAGTTTTTTTTCCCTTCATTCAAGTTTCTAAAAACATGGAACAAACCGTCATCATGCCAAGGATAACTTCGTACTCGCGGTGATAGCTGAGATAACCCGTGACAAACGTAGACCCTCTGTCTCTTTATATGTAGTATCGAAGATAGTAGGATATACCTAAAGGAAACTGTGATATTAAATTGACTTTCACAGAAATTAGAATCATTATGTTACCTATATTGCACACTTTTTAACTTCCCACAAATGTTTAATGGGTTATTGCACCACAAAAGGGAAAATAGCTCAAACTTTTTCACAGTACTGTATGTATATATAAAGTTGTTGTTGACAGAGCTTATGTGTCTCTTCCACAGCATCTTTCAGCTATTACACCTCTTCCAAAATTCCTTCCTGATCCAATTCGACTCTTCCAGGTGCTGAAAGGATAACTACTCAGAGACAGCATACCGGTACTCACCTTTAAGCTGTCTGGTCTGGCTTTGATACCCATCCTGACGATAAACTGTCACTTTTGTGCTTTACGCGCAGGTCAATGTATCAGTGAGTAGTACACTCACCTGAGAATGGGCCATTAAAAAAAAACATCACCTGAGCATGACCCTGGCCAAATTTTCAATTCCTGCTCCGACTGAATGAGGGGAAGAAATCCATCAGGAGGAGTGATGCAATTCACCAGCTATCCGTTGCACGTGCAAGAATGCATGGACAAGGTGTCCCGGAGTTCAAGATCTCCACAACGACTGAAAGAGAGTAAAAGAGTTCTATAGTTTTGAATTGCTGTTAGTGGGGCAACTTAGCTAAATATAGCATAACAATTGTGCATTTTGTGAGGAAAGCACCAAATTTGGCACACTAGTAGCCTATCATATTATAAACAGATTTGGATATTGAGCCATCTCAAATTCAGCCTCTGATGGCTGTGGCAGCCATTTTCCACTGCCATCAAAAATTTTGAGATGGCCCAATATCCAAATCTGTTCATAATATGATAGGCTACTAGTGTGCCAAATTTGGTGCTTTCCTTACAAAATGCACAATTGTTATGCTAAGTTGCCCCACTATGTTCAAATAAACAGATTTATTCTCTTTATGTGATTTGCTCACCCTCATGATCGCTCACCCTCCCTTGCACGCTCATGTGGAACGTGTCCGTTGTAATTATTCCGTCACATCATTCACCCACTGCTTTTGAGTGAGGTCACGTAGCACATCGTCGTGATGATAAGCATTAGTTCTCATTACTTTGACCAACGCCTGTCATTGCTAACCCATATTTTGGTTTCACTAACCCTCGGTTTCCATCGAGTCGTTTTACTTCGGATATGGTATTACTTTTGACTCGGCGATGGCAAGAAATGCTAGTCTCATAAATCGGAGAGGGGAGGTGGTTTGGCTGGCATCACCCGAGCTTTATGAACCGTGGGAACTTGTCTCATTCCTCCAAGCTTTCTTCCACCGAATTGAGGGTCGATATTCCTCAGCTCTTACAGTGCCTGCTGGTCCTTTGGGATGACGATTACTTCTCATTTACATGACCGATCTCCAACTCCCTTTCCTTCGCTTTGTTGATGATTCCATAATTTTTTTACAATCTGTCAAAAACCCGTGAAGCTCCTCCGTATACCCATTTCCCACTGAGATCAATGGTCTTTCCACATGACCTTTCGTTTGCTGACGAAATAAACCAACGGAAGGTTTCTTGCGTGGGAATTGATCGTCAGTATTAGCCTTTCCTTGCTTATTTCTGAGTTGCTCACTCGCTGAATGAAATCTCATTCTTCAGTCCATCACAAAATGTCCTCACCTCTTTCGGTTGGAGAACCTGCTGCTCACTG
>NC_140973.1:44122538-44140038 GCF_056783735.1 Eptatretus burgeri | reverse complement strand
GGCTACCCTGCCAACAGGTGAGTGTACATAACTCTCGGCTACCCTGCCAACAAGTGAGTGCACATATCTCTCGGCTACCCTGCCAACAGGTGAGTGCACATATCTCTTGGCTACCCTGCCAACAGGTGAGTGTACATATCTCTCGGCTACCCTGCCAACAGGTGAGTGTACATATCTCTCGGCTACCCTGCCAACAGGTGAGTGTACATATCTCTCGGCTACCCTGCCAACAGGTGAGTGTACATATCTCTCGGCTACCCTGCCAACAAGTGAGTGCACATATCTCTCGGCTACCCTGCCAACAGGTGAGTGCACATATCTGTCGGCTACCCTGCCAACCAACCTGTTATTGTAATCAACATCTAAATGACAGTAGTACCTCCCGATATGATGTAAGTATGCAACATAGTATGGCAGCAGGAAAGCACAGTTTGTACCATCCTCATTTCGAGCTGCCTGGTTGTGGGTTCAATTCCTGGTGGGATTGTATTGAACTACGACTGTCGTCCTCCACAGTGCAAGCACGGAGCGCTACCTTGCAGAGCAGGCCTTCCTTTATTGAGACAGCTCACTTGTACGCAGAGTGATCGTACAAAGGTTCGAGGGTACCATTTGATTGAGTAAGAAGTTTCCACATACCCCTCCATGGGACGAGCTTAAGATCGATGACATTTCCTCATTTCAATGCTTGATCCCTGATATAAAATGGCCTGTTTTTTTATCCCAGGTTTTGAATGTAAACGTAATTTTCATTCAACATTTTAAATATCAAAGGAAAAGGTTAAATGGAACACACACACACACACACACACGGAACTTTGGTTCAGGAGAAGGCCATTTGGCCCTTCGTGCCTGCGCTGTACCAACCGCAGCATCCATGACCCATCGAACGCACACACGATCCACGAATGGCGGAATCCTCGCCCCGTTGTTCGAAACGTTGTAATTTTTCGTGGTTCTCTCTTCGCTGCCCCCGTTTTTAGATCCTCGTGGAGGATCTCGACGTCTTACTCATGTTGTTGTTCTTGTGGACTTTTTTGTTTCACAGCTTAGTTTTCATCGAAACTTCCTGAAACTTGGTATATATATATATATATATATATATATATATATATATATATATATATATATATATATATATATATATATATATATATATATATATATATATATATAGTTGCGGATTCGCGCCCGCCGGCGTGCTGACGGCCACGTAACTCGAATCGCGGCACGTCGCCCACCGGACGGACAATCCAGTCGTGACCCTCTCGGACTAACGCCGGGAACCAGTCACGGGTGGACCTTTCGGTCTCACCGCGATCGAGCCAATCAGCCCCCGCGTGGGATAGGGTTGCTCGCCAAATTCGACCTACCTAAGTACCCACACGGAGGGTAGACCGGGCGATCGCACCTCGCCGCAGGTCGACTTCGGACACGGGCCACTTAAGCGACCCATTCCGTACTATCAGGATAACCGAGCGGTGTTATTCGTCGACCTCGATGGTTCGATTAATTATCGGGCGAATTCAGCCCACTACCAACACTTTACGTGAAGCAAGATGAGGATTCAATGAAAGAAATGACGAAGCGAAGCGGGAAACAGTTCAACACAAAGCACATTTATTCGCGACGAACGGAAAGCACACATATTCAATTCCACCAAAAGCACATAGAAAAGAAAAACACAATGCAATTTACACAAAAAGCAAATGCGACAATGCAGATCTAATACCGATTACGCGAGCACACGGCAACACTTATACAATTTTACTTCACAGACGGCGCCGACAACACATACCCAAAACCAAGAAAAAGAACACCCTCAAAGATGAGGCGGGCCTGAGGCCGAGTCGGGCCTACCCGTCTGGTGATGAGACGCGGAGCGGCGATGGTGCCTCAACTCCGCGGGCCTCGCGGACAGTGTCTGGTAGGGGGTGGGAAAAGGGGCCCCCTTGGTCGCACTATCTCAGCGCGGGGGGGAAACAGGAGGGGGTTGCTGATGCTCAGGGTATAGAGGATTTCTACTCTGCCTCGAGTCCCGCGACGAGCGTCTCCACCTCGGCCAGGTCGCGCCGTCGGCCTCCCTGGTGTGCAGCTCCCTGCACGACGCGAGCACCCCCTCGTCTGCCCTCGCCGCCTCTCCACAGCTCCGTCCCCTTTGCTCCGACTCCAACGCACACGACGACGACCAACTCCTTCTTGCTTCTTCTTCCCAACTCCACCGCCCGCGAAGTCTTAACTCTCTATTAACTTCACTGACGAACGCGGTCACTTATATAAGCCCCGTGGCTTCGCTCTCTCATCTTTGACCCCCTGCCTTCGACCTTTCACCTCGCTCCCCATTGGCCCGAGAAAAAGTGGGCGTGAATGCTTTTTGATCCATAAATTTGCATATAGCGACCGCCCTCCAACGCCCTGGAGGCGGGGCCAAATCGCCCCTCGCTCACCGATTGGACGGAACAAAAGTTGGCGTGTGTCGTTTTTGATCCGTTTTTGAAGTGGAAAATCCGTGGTTTTGTACACGCTGTTCGGCGCGCGCCCTGCACGAGTCCAACACCGGTACCCACAAGCGGCGCAAGAACGGTGGCGATGCGACGGTTGCGAGGTGTGACGGGAAAGGTCGTGGCGGTTGTGGTGAAGCGGCGTTGTGGTTGGTGGTTGATGTTGTGACTGGTGGTGGTAACAATGGCGGTTGGTCCAAAAATAAAAATAGTAAAAGAAAAACGGCTATCCTGAAGAGTCGCAGCACGCATAAATGACATGTATTCCCACTAGACAACGGGTTTGGGCCTAACTACACATATACTTACCGAGATACCTCACCTAAGGGACCTGAATGGTGGTTTGCGAATTTGGTAACCACAACACTACCCCCTCCCCTTTTTACAGACTCGTCCCGAGTCGTCAAATTTTTCGTGTGCCATCATGTGTAGTTTTCCCCTAGTACATTTTACCTACGGATCCCTGAGTGCGACATTCATGGTATTCGTGTCCCCAAAATAAATAACCTGAGGGCTGCGTAACTACCTAAACAAACTCACTCACACGGACGACTTAAATAAAATTGCCGGCGCTAAGACAAACATGCCGGGGGCGCACTCATATGTACAGTACATCTTAACCTTAACTTACAAATTTTACACTAAACCATGGCCCAGGATCAATGAACTCTGCAAAAGAAAAGCAGTTAGCGGGGAGCCAGGCTGCCCGCATGCAGTCTCTGGCTCAAAACAATGCAGGTGACAGGGAACGTGGCTGGCTGCTCACACGCAGTCCAAGGCCTTCCCTTTTGAACTGAACGCAGTGAACCACAACGGTGCATGGGCTGCACAACGTAGTCTCCGTGCCAGCTCAAGTGGCACACGCGATGAACACAACAAATGGATGGATGGACGGTTTGAACTGAATGCAGTGAACCACAACGGTGCATGGGCTGCACAAATGCAGTCTCCGTGCCAGCTCAAGTTTCACACGCAATGAACACAACGGATAGATGGATGGACACAAACACGGTGCACGGGCCGCCACTGCAGGCCCGTGTTGTAGCTGCCAACAGGGCAGTTCTTGCAGCTTGCAAACTGTTGCCTTGCGGATCCTGGCGCACATGGAAATGAACAGGGGGGGCAAAGCAAAAATTGAACGGGGCTGGTGAACATGGGCAGTGGGCATGGCATGGCAAAGGCAGCAGGCAAAGACAGCCCGCAGAAGAAGGCCGCTGCAGGCAAACACAGCCGGCAGATGAACTGGCCGGCACAGGCCTTGAAGAAAAACAGCCAGCAGATGAAGTGGCCGGCACAGGCCTTGAAGCAAACACGGCCAGCCGATGGCACAGGCCTTGCAGCAAAACAACAGCTGCCGATGAAGTTGGCCGGCCTCCGCCTTGAAGCAAAACACGGCCAGCCGATGAAGTTGGCCAGCTCTTGCCGTTCAGTGGAGGTTGGTGGAGGGAGTGCGGTGGTGCTGGCCACTTGGAGGGCGGGCTCGGACCTACCTACCTGTCTCCCTCCCAACCTATCGCCTTTGCCTGTCACTGTACATACCCACTCCCTTAATTTGTGAAAAACCAATTTAGCCCCAACTTATTTTTTTTTTGTTTTTATTTTTTACTCCCCCACTATAAATCGTCCCCTAACCCCCTTTATCGTCCTTGTTCGGCTAACCTATCCTGTCACCTAGCCTACTCCCAACCCCTACGTTCCCTTCCCGGAGGGGAATAAGGGAGAGCTAGCGTCCTGTGTCGAGGCCCAACGAAGCCTCAGAATGGCCTCCCCAGAGTTCGGCGATCTTAACACCAAGTGGGTCCAGCGGCCCACAACGACAGCGAGGGGATGGATGGTGCGGAGGGGTACATCTCCTAATCTACCCTAACCATTTAACTGTTAAACTACCCCGGGGCTTTCAACAAGCGCCTCTCGCTTAAACTATTGGTTCTAACAACCCAGATTCCCGTCGCCTGTGTTGGTGTCCTCACAATTTCGGGCCTCGCCCCCCAATTTTCTCTCCGTGCCCTCACACGGTCTCCTGGCTGGGACACGTGGCTCCCTTTGGCAGGCATGACCCTCTGCCGATTCTCCGACAATGGCACCCCCGGGCACTACACTGCCTCCGAGCCTACCAGCTCCCTAACACCGGGGAGTGCCCCCCATGGCACCTCCCCTGAAACGCACACGTGGCAGGCTGGCTTCCCAGGCCCCTTTCCGAGGGTCACCCTTGCCCACAACACTGCCCACGCGGCTAATGGCGCCCCGGGCCCCCGCACCAAGCAGGCGCACCCGTGCCCACTACGCTATCCCGGCCCCCCATGGGCCCTTGGCCTACCACGGCCGACTAGCCTGGTGCCCGGGGTACCCACTCAGCGATACTCACCTTTCGCAGCCACGCTCCCAAGCCCGTCAACAGGGCTCCTGCACCCCTCCAAATGGGTCTCGAGCCTACTTTCCCACCAACAGCAAAACGACCTCCATTTTTCAATTTGACTAACCCAGCTAACTCACTTTACTCTGACCCCGGGGTCCCTTGGGCGGGAGTCACTCCTCCCCCCAATCACTCATCGCACCATGCATTCCCCATTCACTCCACACACACAGACCCGCTGGCCTCACTCACTCATCATGTACTCACCTCACAACTCTTCAACACACACACCGCTGAACTCTGCCATCCTTCTATCTACATCCCCTAACTAACTCGTGCTCCCACGTCGTCCCTTATACTACAGCACGTTCCTTTTAACACTACGTAGCTAAACTACGTCCCCTCTACACATTCACAAGTCTGTCACTGTTCTCAAATGTCCCAAAAATTATTTACCCAACCTAAATCTCGCTATCATCCCTCTAACTAATCCATTCCACGGACTCCATGAGGACTTACCCCTGCCCCATGAAGTCGGTCTAACTAAGCTAACCCTTCCCCCTAACTAGTTTCCATCCTGTGCCCAGGTAAGGGGGTCTTCCACCCCTTGCCCAGGAATCCTGTGCACCCGAAAGTGAGGCTTGTTTTTTTTTTGTTTTTTTTTTCATGCGCAGCACCTGCGCGGCAACTCAGAGCTCGCGCACTTTGCACCTGGCCGTGACGTCATGCAGCTGCACGTGTTCCTCGTCCCTCCTTGGACGGTACCATCCGGCAGAGATACCCCTCCTGCCGGATTCCAACCCCACGTGCAGCCATGGCGTCACCGTGCGCATAAAAAAAAAACACAAGCCCCACGTCTCGAGGGGTTCGCCACGCGAACACATGTGCTTTGCCCGTTGGAGCTTAACACACACGATCGCGTGGAGAACCCGTCCGGTCCAAATCCATTATCCTGCCTAAACTTCGTCCGTCCGCGGGATCGTCAAATCCACCGCGTGCGTTTCCGGACCGGGACTTCACTCTCGCAAGCGAGCACGTGGCGGTCTCGTGCGTTGCACAGCACGAGCCTCGTGCTCGCGGCTGGGTGAACCCGGCACGGTCCCCGAAACAACGACAGCCGCTACTCGGCTTTCTTTCTTCTGTCGCCTTCGTCGTCGCCATTCAACCCACGCACACCTGCGTGTTACGACGCTCGCACTCCATTCCATTACATTCACACCGGGAGACGCGGCTGCGTGCTCCCGCATGCCAACCGACATCTCCCTCACATACCGCTCTCTCACACACACGGTCTCCCTTGCACTCGGCCGTTCACTCACGCGTGCCTCACTACTCACACAAACCATACTACTTACACACGCGGGGGCACTCACCCGCGGTGCCTCATCCACACTCCGTGCCTCACTCACACACGCGGGGGCACTCAACCGCGGTGCCTCATCCACACTCCGTGCCTCACTCACACACGCGGGGGCACTCACCCGCGGTGCCTCACTCATACTGGCCGTTTCATCCACACACACGGCCTCACTCACACACGGTGCCTCACCCACACACGGCGTGCTGGGAAGCACGTACTCTGGCACCATCGCCACCACACCACTCACACACGGGGTCGCTTCCACACACGGGGACGCACTCACACCTTGCACCACACACACAGGGACAACCACACTGGGGATTCGTGTCCCCACAAGGGTCTCCGGGGCCTCTATACCCCCTAAGCTCTCCGTGCACCCGTCCACAGCACTCCTCCCCTCAACCTCGCAAAGCACGACCGAACTCACCTGGTCGTGACTCGCCTCGAGGGGGCATACTCCCTCCCCTCGTTCCTGGAGGAGGCCATCCAGGTGCTCGCACTGGGTCCCCACACGCTCCGCGAGCTCACCCCCATTATCCTCCACTACCTCCGTGTGTGTGTGCGCGTCACTTACCCCGTCTTCATCATGTTGTCTCTCCTCTATTTTTTCTGTCTCCCGTGTCTCTATACATTTATAAGTTTCTGTTGTCGTCACCTCGTGTCTCGTCTCGCACGTTTTTGGTCTCCCCATTTAATTTTTCCCTCTTGGTCACCGTCGATTCCTCTGTCACGACCCTCGCCCAACACGCCCCCCGAATTATTTTTTTACCCGCTTCCACCGCGGGCCTGCCAGCCGTTGCACCCCTTTCCAGCTCGTTTGCTTCCACACGTGGAGTCGCCATTCCCAGCTCCCTGGTCACGGCCTTCATGCCCGCCTGCAGGCTTCGGCCCATGTTCTGCGTCTCACCCCGCAGCTTTTTAGTTTCTTCCTTCATATTTGTTTCCATTTTTTGTGTATTCGCATCCATCTTTTGTGTATACGCATCCATCTTTTGTGTATACGCATCCATCTTTTCGTTCATGCCTTTCATATCCGCATTTATTTGTTGTGTATTCGCATCCATCCTCGTTTTTACTTCGTCCATTTGCTTGTTCATGTTCGCATTCATCTTCGCTGCCATTGCCGCCAGCATGGCGCATAGCTGGGCCATGTCGGGTGCGCTTGAGTGAGCCGTTTCGGCAAGGGTTGGGGAAGGGTTTTGGTGGAGAGGGGGGGGGGAGGTGTCATACACCGCGGCCGCTGCCGCACCCATTTCGGGCTCTGGGTTCAGTTGGGCGAGTTCATGTTCCTGCACGGGCATTCCATCCTGGGCCATGGATCCTACACATTCTACATCCATTTCTAATACCCCCGGCTCCCGCTCGCCTTGAGACGCCATCTTGCTTCTCTTAAAGGGTTAATTTCGCTCGCTCGTAATTTGGAGGGAATCGGGGGTCGCTTCTCTCACCCCTGGACCGATTCCCGTGAATTTAGCAGGAGACAGGAGAGCCTGTTTTCCTGTTCTCCGATACCAGTGCCGCGAGGAGGGCGATGAATTTGTATCGCACGACCTGACACCAGTGTTGCGGATTCGCGCCCGCCGGCGTGCTGACGGCCACGTAACTCGAATCGCGGCACGTCGCCCACCGGACGGACAATCCAGTCGTGACCCTCTCGGTCTAACGCCGGGAACCAGTCACGGGTGGACCTTTCGGTCTCACCGCGATCGAGCCAATCAGCCCCCGCGTGGGATAGGGTTGCTCGCCAAATTCGACCTACCTAAGTACCCACACGGAGGGTAGACCGGGCGATCGCACCTCGCCGCAGGTCGACTTCGGACACGGGCCACTTAAGCGACCCGTTCCGTACTATCGGGATAACCGAGCGGTGTTATCGTCGGCTCGACGGTTCGATTAATTATCGGGCGTATTCAGCCCACTACCAACACTTTACGTGAAGCAAGATGAGGATTCAATGAGAGAAATGACGAAGCGAAGCGGGAAACAGTTCAACACAAAGCACATTTATTCGCGATGAACGGAAAGCACACATATACAATTCCACCAAAAGCACATAAAAAAGAAGACAAAAAGCAAATGCGACAATGCAGATCTAATACCGATTACGCGAGCACACGGCAACACTTATACAATTTTACTTCACAGACGGCGCCGACAACACACATTCCCAAAGCAAAAGAAAAGAGAACCACCCTCCAGGATGAGGGGGTAGGCGGGCCTGGGGCCGAGACCGTGTCGGGCCTACCCGTCTGGTGATGAGACGTGGAGCGGCGGTGGTGCCTCAACTCCGCGGGCCTCGCGGACAGTGTCTGGTAGGGGGTGGGAAGGGGGCCCCCTTGGTCGCACTATCTCAGCGCGGGGGGGGAAACAGGAGGGGGTTGCTGATGCTCGGGGAAAGGAGGATTTTTACTCTGTCTCGGGTCCTGCGACGAGCGTCTCCACCCCGACCAGGTCGCGCCGTCGGCCTCCCTGGTGTGCAGCTCCCGGCACCGACGCGACCACCCCCTCGTCTGCCCTCGCCGCCGCCGCCTCTCCACAGCTCCGTCCTCTTCGCTCCGACTCCAACTCCAACTCCGAACTCTTCCTCCTGCGAACTCCTTCCAACGCACACACAACTCCAACGCACACGACGACCAACGCACACGACGACGACGACCCTTTTCTGACGAACGCAGCCGCTTATATAAGCCCCGTGGCTTCGCCTTTGACCCCCTGCCTTCGACCTTTCACCTCGCTCCCCATTGGCCCGAGAAAAAGTGGGCGTGAATGCATTTTGATCCATGAATTTGCATATAGCGACCGCCCTCCAATGCCCTGGAGGCGGGGCCAAATCGCCCCTCGCTCACCGATTGGACGGAACAAAAGTGGGCGTGTGTCGTTTTTGATCCGTTTTTGGAGCGGAAAATCCGTGGTTTTGTACACGCTGTTCGGCGCGCGCCCTGCACGAGTCCAACACCGGTACCCACAAGCGGCGCAAGAACGGTGGCGATGCGATAGGTTGCGAGGGTTGACGGTCAAGGTCGTGGCTGTTGTGGTGAAGCGGCGCCGCGGTGGGTGGTTGATGTTGTGATGACTGTTGAGACGCGGTTGGCGGTGGTAATCATGGCGGTTGGTCCAAAATAAAGATAGTAAAAGAAAAACGGCTATCCTGAAGAGTCGCAGCACGCATAAATGACATGTATTCCCACTAGACCACGGGTTTGGGCCTAACTACACATATACTTACCGAGATATCTCACCTAAGGGACCTGAATGGTGGTTTGCGAATTTGGTAACCACAACAATATATATATAAAAATTCCCTGCGCAGACAGTAACCATCTCCGATTTTGAAAATTCCTCCGAGAAAAAAAAGTTATGACGTCATAATATCGCCGCTAATGGAAATCGCCTACACCATAATCTCCGAAACTAGGCAAGCTGTTTGAATTTTGTTTGCGAGAATCAAGCCGGGCATTAGCACAGATAACTTATCGCAAACCTGATAACATCAGAATGACGTCATATTCGTTTTTATGACGTCATCATTGAGAGGACGAGGATCTCAGCTCATTTGAGCTTGTTTTCCGTGTTTTTTTCTGTGTTTTTTTTTTTTATAATCCCACGCCTCCCCCAGAAACCCCACTCGTTGCCTGTCCTGAAACAAGTTCACCAAAAGGTTAGCCTTGGTGAATGATTGGGGGGGGGGAGGGCACGCCAAGACCGCTGTTGTAACAAAGACCAACAACTGCAACGGCGTTCCACTTTAAATAACAAAGGCTGCCAAGTTCGCCGCAGACATTCCACCATATCCCGGCACGAACCTCCCTCCACGTCCTGAAACAAAACGCCCCCTCCGAGCAAAGTTTTCCTTTCTCACCGGACGGTGCGCAATGAATGCGCCATTAAAGGTCGACGGTCATTGGAAACCGGAGCGAAACGAGTGCTGCGAGTTGGAGGCGAAAGAATGCGCCGGTATATCCGGAGCAGCAGCCGCGGCTTGTTCGACTATTCCCGACACGTGGTGGAAGAGCGCGCTCTTTCCGCGATAACCGTGACATGATCACCTCGACGCATCTCTCGAGTGTGATGCGCAATGCGCGCGGCCCCGGCTCGGCGCGCGCGCGCGGCTCATCTCGGAGCGATCGTTGGTCGTGCGCACATCTTCGCACCCAGCTCATTTGAATGTTAATGCAATAATGATAAACGATCTCGAGCACAACTTTAACGTCGCCCCGTTAATGCGACAACCACGAGGAAACGTCGAAGTGCGTAAACGAATGAACGCGTCGCCTTCCTTTCTCGTTTTGATTTCGTCCCGGACGTTGTGTGCAGCCATTAATCAGCGGCTGGAGCATCGCCGGGGACCCCCCAAGGGTTTCGACGCGCTGCTTCGTCGTCGCCGTGGTGTGTGTATATACATATATATATATATATATATATATATATATATATATATATATATATATATATATATATATATACACGTGACGTTGCGCTGAATGGCGTCGGCTCCGACGGGGATGGTGACCGAGGGGAGCGCATTTCGTTATTGAACACATTGAGGGGTGGCTGAAGTGTGGGTTCGATTCCCGACGCCGTCCCCTCCGATGCACGATGGCCTGCACGTACCGCCATGTGCTTGCAAATCCTTGCTTGAGGTTAAATATTGATCGCACGATGGTTTGCGCCGTGGGTAGGCGAGTTCTCGCTGGCATCCTGAATGAATGACAAATTCCGGACAAAATCCACTTCAATCGAATGTCGAGCCTTGCCAGCCAGTTCGTGAAAGCCTTGAGCCGACCGCACACGAAGCTGGCAATGAGTGCGGCATTAAATAAGGAGGACAAGCGGTGCTGGGCTGGCAGGATCGACCTCGAGATTTGCACTCTCGCCTTGGAGCTGTCGAGCCTGGGTTCGAATCCCGACCCACATTTTTCACATTGATGTGTCACATGCGGTGTGTGTGTGTGTGTGTGTGTGTGTGTGTGTGTGTGTGTGTGTGTGTGTGTGTGTGTGTGTGTGTGTGTGTGTGTGTGTGTCGTCCGTTGGAAGGGACCTTAAGCCGGAGGAATGATGTGCCGGCTCTGGTCGTTGGTGGACGCTAAAGATGCCACAGTGCGTTTCGTGAATAATAATTCCTGGAACATTGACCGTATTCCAGGCGCCGTCGCCAAATTCAGCCATCTTCGGTGGAATGGCAGACGTGGCCAGCAGTTTCATGAAGACGCGGACCGTAAACTTTCAACAGCCGACCCCACAACAAGGTGGGATTGATGAGAGCCATCAAAATAGTAGTAGTAGTAGTAGTAGTAGTAGTAGTAGTAGTAGTAGTAGTAGTAGTAGTAGTACGTCTGCCGCTTCTGGCAGACTGCTCCTCCAGCCTCACCTCCCTCCCGATGACAGCACACACATTGATGCCTCCTCGCCCTGCATGTGAAAAACCAAGATGACAGTTTATAATTGGGTGAATATTCGAACCCAGACCGGACAGCCCAAACACGAGAGGGAACACAAACTGTATCTGGAATCCCTCCTTCCCGCCCACTTCAAAAACATCACTTCCATATATTGTGATTTGTGATTTTCAGTTATCATTATTACTCGAGATTTGTATTCGGTGAGTGAGTGTATTGGGGAAGTGAGTGTATTCAGTGAGTGAGTGTATTATGGGAGAGTGTGTATTCGGTGAGTGAGTGTATTAGGGGAGTGTGTGTGCATTCGGTAAGTGAGTGTATTAGGGGAGAGTGTGTATTCGGTGAGTGTGTGTATTCCGTGAGTGAGTATTAGGGGAGAGTGTGTATTCGGTGAGTGAGTGTATTCGGGGAGAGTGTGTATTCGGTGAGTGGGTGTATTAGGGGAGTGTGTGTATTCGGTGAGTGAGTGTATTAGGGAAGTGAGTGTATTCAGTGAGTGAGTGTATTATGGGAGAGTGTGTATTCGGTGAGTGAGTGTATTAGGGGAGTGTGTGTGCATTCGGTAAGTGAGTGTATTAGGGGAGAGTGTGTAATCGGTGAGTGTGTGTATTCCGTGAGTGAGTATTAGGGGAGAGTGTGTATTCGGTGAGTGAGTGTATTCGGGGAGAGTGTGTATTCGGTGAGTGAGTGTATTAGGGGAGTGTGTGTATTCGGTGAGTGAGTGTATTGGGGGAGGGAGTGTATTGGGGGGGTGAGTGTATTCGGTGAGTGAGTGTCTTAGGGGAGTGTGTATTCGGGGAGTGTGTGTATTCGGTGAGTGAGTGTATTCGGTGAGTGAGTGTATTGGGGAAGTGAGTGTATTCGGTGAGTGAGTGCATTAGGGGAGTGTGTGTGCATTCGGTGAGTGATTGTATTGGGGAAGTGAGTGTAATAGGGAAGTGAGTGTATTTGGATTGGGGATGATCTGAGATGGCAGTGAACAGCTGTCTTGACCTTCTGGAGGGAAGAATAAGATTGAAGAGGATGTGGAAGTTGATTCCACAGGTGGGAAAAAAGAGGAACGAATGAGTGGAGGTGAGTGAGCAGTGATCCTGGATTTAAGTAGTTTCACCAGAATGGAGTTGATGGCGGAGCGTGTGAGCCTTGCAGAGATCCGGAGAGAGGAAGACAAAGCACGGACAGAACAGAGGGTGCAAGACCAGAAAGGAGGCAGGTGCAAGACAGAGAGACCAACGACCTGTCTGCGATGTCAAACTGATAAGCCCACAGACTCAGCTTTATCACGGGAGATTCCAATGATCTCGAAGGCAAAGAAGAGATGGTAGTCTGGGTTGCCACTCATTTTGGAGTGGTCACTCACTCAACATTGTCAAATACATTCCCTCAATGGAAGGCACATGAATTATCAGGTAAATTGATGCTGCTTTACACATCAGTGCTGGCAGACATGACAGATGAAAGAGCGTTCTGCAATGAAATGGCGCACAGACACGTCCAGGCTGCTGCACCTCCATTCTCAGCCTCCGTTTGATTTGCTGTTTCTTCCTTTACATCTCTACATCTAAAGTCTGCAGTAAGTCTCTACATCTAAAGTTAGTCTGCAGTACGAAGCTTTTCTCACATATCATGGAGGTGAGACCAATTTGCACGTAGTCCAAGCATCACGTGAGTATGCCAGCTCTCATAATTATACATGCAACACATACATTTGAATGTTTTTGTTTTCTTCACAGTAGTGAGGATCATGGAAGAGCAAGGTAAAACTGACAATGGGAAAAAAAGTCAAGGAAATAAACGAACAGGAAGAGGGGGTCGGTGCACTGCTTGCTTGAGGCTCTGGAGAGAGAAGTGAGATAGAACATCCTCTGGAATGTGATTCCATCGACATGAGGAATGAAAGAGTGAAGGCATGCAGTCAGTCTCCATTTTTGAAGTTTAACCTGGAGAGGGTTATTGGAAGAATATGTGCACCCTTGAGTCCCTGGCGAGGGTTGGAGTTCTGAAAAAGCAGAGGGTGGTCGAAAACAGAGGGGACCAGTGAGGGTCAGTGGAGCCACCACAAGATGCTGCGAACACGAAACGCAAACACAGGCAAAAAAATCCATCCAACAACTCTTTCCATGGTCCATTGTGTTGTCACATTGTAAAAATACATTCTTATCCCATAGCTGGTTGAGCTAATGGTCTTGTACACCTCAGACTGAGATGCACCTTAACAAGCCGTTGGACTGTTTGCCATCACGACAGCTGACCTTTACCTACCTGTGATGTGAGAGCAACAAAGCTTGTGCTTCAGCCTCAATGGTTGACTCCAATAATTTTGAGAGCTTTAGATTACACAGTAACCAGGAAAGACAGGTGTGATGCTGTGGTGCCAGCCCATTGCAGAGAGCAATACTCCATTGAGCTACATAGCAGAGAGTGTTAACTGTGAGTAGTTCTGATTTTCCAAGGAAAGACTTGGATGAACAGATGATGCCCAAGCTGCGGCTGTCTTTAGAAGCTAGCTTTGCTATTTGGTTGGTTCAGGAAAGGTCATGGCTCATGATGGTGAGACCTAGAAGTTCAAGGGACTAAACCTCTTTGGGTGGATGACCAAGGAAACAGATAGGGGGAGGTTCATTTGATGATCAATCCCAAGCGATAAGATGAGACTGAGACTTTGCCAGAATGAATGATGTGTTTCATTTATCAGGTCAGAGTCGAATCATTTCCAAATCAACAGAGAGACACAATACGGAAACCTCCATTTTGGTTGTTAACAAAAAATTGAAGGGGGCTCGGATGAAAGGAGTTTGACACGTAGTATTTCCCCGGGGCCCATTTTGGCTCTCGGTGGCCCTGGATTGCGGTACTCGATGACAGGGACTTTCAGGAAGGAAAGCAGGGGAATTGAAGGAAGTGGGCTTGGGTGGATTATCGGGGGTAGAAAAGATCGAGGATTTGGATGGGGGTTGATCTTTTGAGATGATAAGAGGTGGTGGTGAACAGCTGTTTTGAAAACCTGGAGGGAAGAATGGGTAAGAATAGAGTGAGGGAGTTTATTCCAAAGGCGGGAAAAAAAGAGGAATGAAAGAGTGAAGGTGAGTAGTGATTCGTGATTTTGGTAGTTTTACCAGAAGGGGGTTGTTGGCGGACCTTGAGCGCCCTGTGGAAATGTGGTGGGGACAAATCGCAAAGAGAGCAGGGAGGGGGGGGGCAAGGCTGGAGAGGAGACGGTAGAAGACAGAAAGACCACCGACCAACCTGCGGTGATTGAGTGAGAGGCCCAAAGACTCAGCTTCATTGCGGGAGATGCTGATGATCCTAAATGCCCTGGTTTCGACAGCGTGAAGCCGAGAAAGGTGGGAGGCAGGAGCACCAGCCCAGAGGGGAGAGCAGTACTCCATCAAGCTACGGACAAAAGCTTTGTAAATGGTCAGGAGCTCAAGAAGGCCGAGGAAGGACTTTGCACGACGGAGGATTCCCAGTCGGCGACTGGCTTTGGGGGCGAGGTTGGAAATGTGACTTTCCCAGGAAAGGTCATGGCAGATAGTGAGACCCAGAAGCTTGAAAGAAAAGACTTCTTCCAGAGGATTGTTGAGACAGTAGATGGGGGAGGGGTGGGGGGTTCTAAACGGTCCTTTCGAAGAGACATAGTGAGAGTGTGAGATTTGTCTGCATTGAAAGACGTGTTCCACATGTTGGACCAATTTGTGATTTTATCGAGAACTGCAGTGAGCGAAGAAGCTGCTGCTTGCCGGTCTGAGGGATGACAGATGGTACGGCAGAGGGTGGAGTCATCAGCAAAGAGATATAGAGGATTTTCCAGAGAGTCGGAGAGATCATTGATGAAAACCAGAAAAAGAACAGGGCCCAGAATGCTACCTTGAGGAACTCCAGCCTGCACAGGAAGAGGGGATGAAAGAACTCCATTGCGGGCCACACGTTGACTGCAACAGGAGAGGAAGTCTGTGAGCCATGAGTGGAGATGGCCTTGAATACCATGGGAAGAGAGTTTGGTGAGTAGTTCAGGGTGCCAGACTGAGACAAAAGCACGTGATATGTCCAGGGATACGACTCGGATTTCCTGTCTGGCATTGAGGACCTCCATCCATTGATGAGAGAGCAGAAGCAGCATATCCAGGGTAGAGTGACCTGGTCTGAAACCAAATTGATGATCGGAAATCAAGCCATTGGAGAAGAGGAAGGATTTCATGTCTGAAGCGATGATGGATTCCATAACCTTGCTGATGATTGGGAGAAGGCTGATTGGTCTGTAGTTGCAGGGATCTGGTTTTACACCTTTTTATGCAGGGCAGTGATGTTAGCAGATTTCCAAGCAGATGGCAGATGACCTTGAGCAAATGAGAGGGTGAATAGAACAGAGAGAGGGTGAGCAAGAGCAGAAGAGCAGGCTATGAGGGCACGTGGGCTGATGCCATCTGGATCGGTTGCAGAATCTGAGTCGAGGTTTGAAAGCAAGCTCTCCACCTTGTTAGGAGAAAAGGACACAGAGTCCAGGGACAGTTGGGTGCGACTGGGTAAGGTGGGTAGAAAAAGTGATGGGTTTAGGACACAAGATTTAGCTGCAAACACCGAGTTTAGGCATTCAGCTTTTTCACGTGCGGTATCAGCAGTGTGGCCATTTGAGGTAAGGGAGGGGATGGAGGGGGAACATACACCAGAAACAGATTTGATTAAACGCCACCAGGATTTTGAGGAGGGAGAGAAGTTTGAGAGTTCAGACTTGAGATGAGAAAGATGTTGTTTTCTGGCTCTCCTGAGGGTAGATACACACTTGTTCCGAGCTTTGTGGAAGGAACTGAGATTGCCCTCAGTTGGATTTGCTTTCCATGAGGCAAAGGCAAGTTGTTTCAGGACAACTGCCTCACCACAAGCTTCAGTGAACCAAGGGTGGGAGGAAGGGTAGGACAACTGAAGACGAGAGGGGATAAATCTGTGCATGAGGGAGAGCAAGTTTCTTTGAAAGAATTCCCAGGATGAGTTGATGTTGGAGAAAGTAGTGATAGGAGACCAATCTGTAAGTTTGATGGCTGCTTGGAGACCCTGCCAGTCGGCTTGAGTGAAATGCCAGACTCGACGGTGGTGAGGTGGTTCTCTGATAATAGCCAGAGAGATGTCCACTTTGACAAGGACATGGTCAGAAGAACTGATTGGAGTGGAGGAAGAGCAGCAGATATTGTCAGGGAAATTTGTCAAAATCAGATCCAGAAGAGATGGAGTACTATTGGTTGAGATCTGGGTTGGGAAGTTGACCGATTTAATGTCCAAGACAGAGAATGTCAACTGAAGTAGGATTGCAGGCTGTGTCCAATGCCTGAAATATGTCCAGGGGGATTGTCCTAACTCATTGCTGAACGAGGAGCAGAAGCATGTCCAGAGTTGAATGACTGTCACGGAACCCAAACTGATATTCAGAAGGCAGACTCTGAAAACAAGAAGCACTTGACATCAGAAACAATCATGCATTCCATCACTTTGATTATAATTGGAGGCAAGCTCTCTGGTCCACAGTTTATTGTAGGGTCTGTATTTGCACTCTTCTTGTAGAACGGAGTGGTGTTTGCTGACTTTCATGTAGAGGGGAGTCAGCAGGAGGACAGACTGAAAAGGGCAGATCGAGGGGAAACAATAACTCAGGAGCATGACTTGAAGTCATGGGCACCGATGCAATCCTGGCCCATTTCCGAAGCAGGGTCAAGGTGGCACAGAACGTTTTCTGCCTTCTTGGGAGAGAAGGGCAAAGAGTCCAGGAGATCATGGGTATGTTGAGTTAAGATGGAGACAGAGTGGGATGGGTTGGGTACACGAGATATGGAGGCAAAGACAGAGTTTAGTCATTCTGCCTTATGTTGGGCAGAGTCTGCAGTACTGCCATTTGAGGTGA
>NC_140973.1:44092538-44117538 GCF_056783735.1 Eptatretus burgeri | reverse complement strand
TGTGAGATTAGGCCACTGGGCCGACTGAACTCACCTGGTGAGAGGCCAATAAGGCCACGAAGTGAGGAAACCCTCAGGGCTGAATGGACAATACTGCCGGGAGGGGGCATGAAGGAGCGAACACGTGAAAGAACTTTGAATGTTCTGCTCCTATGCAAATGTTGGTGTTAAAAGTAAAATTGAATGCCCTCTCGTTCAAATCCATAATTGGAATGTTAATTAGTGTGCATAGAATGTGAATTTGTTTGTTAGATTGGTGACCCGACACACTAGGATAGGGACATGCCAATCTTACTGTGACACTTTGGTTTTTGGAGTTAAGTGCTTCCCATGTTGTGGGTTAGAGCAAATGGGAGATCTGTGCTGTACGTTAGACAGGGCCATTGCCGTGGGCTGCCCCAGATGGAGGCTCAGGAGAGCCTTGGGAGAAAGGTGGGGGTAGTGTTGCGGAAATGGCCCTTAGTGTGTTATTAAATATAGGATTAGCCCAGATCCCCCATTAAATGCATGTTTAACCAGGTTGTTCGGTAAATGGACACTACATGTGTGTCGGGAGGTGTAAGAGGCTGTTCATTGTTCGTACATTGGTGGTGGACCGGGAGGTTCTTCGTCTTCCTTCCTCTCTCCGGGCAATAGTCCCCGCCCAGCGCTGAGAGGGGGAGTGGCCAAGAGAAGGAAGTGAAACTGAAGGGGGGAGCTAGTGGGTTTCGAGGCGAGCAAGTGAGGGAAAGGCAGTGGTGGATCTGCCGGGAGAGAAGCTGAACCTGAGCACTCCGAGTCTGCGATCGGCAGTGGTGAAACTGAGCGCCGAGGTGGCGTGATCTGTTTTTTCATGAGGAGCGAGCCAAAAGAAAGGCAGGGAAAGGACTGCATGAGGTCTGTCTGCCCTTGGCTGGATGAGAAGCAACTAGTGGGAGTCGTGATCTGCTGTGTAGGGGACGGCTGTGTCTATCTGCGATCTGCTTCGTGGAAGAGGCAGGTGAAATGGCTAGTGGGAGTCGGCGAACGACTTCTATGAGGAGGACATTGGCAGGTTCATCCAGAGTCCAGTGACAGAACCTCTGACTGTCCCTACTCACCTCACGGCTCGACGACGTCTTGGAATCCCATGGACGCAGCCTGCGGAGCCCAACACCTCGATTTGGCCTGGTCTGGTGAACAGGCCAGGCCTGGACTTGTATGCTGGACCTTGTGAAAAGCCAGGTGAATACAACCGTGGATCTTTCGCTCTGGTGCAGTCGACCTCACGGGGTCTGAACGTGCCGAGGCTGCGTGCGTGAGGGCTGCGACACATGGACGAGCACCATTTTGCCATGCGGCGTGTTCGAGCTTGGGCGCTCGAATCCATGGACATCAGCTTGTCACGAGCCACATTCGTGCCTTTGACACTTTCCTCTCGCCCTTGAAACATTACCAAGTACTCTGTGTCTTGTCTGCATGCTGTCAATGTCTTGTCTGTATGTTGTTTAAGGTTTATCTCGCTAGGGTTCCCTTCGAAACCCATAATCCGTAGCTCCCGAGTTAAGAACGGGTTATCGATTAATTATAACATTGTGGTGAATGCTTTGCTTGTGTTGTGTTTCTCCGATGTGTCCCCCAATAAATCTGGCTGATTCGTATGAAGTTGCCGCTTTGAATTAATTCGTGCCGCGCCGAGGAACGATCCGCTCGATTTGGATATAAAAACCAAAATGGTTACAGACTGGCAGAATTCGCTCGGTATCTGACAAAACCAGTCTGTAACCGGGGTCTATTTCCCCAACTGGTAAGGTCCAGGGTACGTTGGTATCACGATTCGAGACGCGTGACCCGAGGCTTGTGCCGAACCAGCGGCGTTATAACCCCGGAGACGGCGGTGGTTAGGGTGGCGCCGAATCCGTAACATTTGGCTGTCGAGAGTAGGGTGCGAAAACCCAAACTGGTTAAGGACAGTGATTGACGCACTCGTCAGAACCCCCCCCCCCACCACGAACCCTAATAATATATATATATATATATATATATATATATATATATATATATATATATATATATATATATATATAATATATAATATATTGTTATATATTGTTATGGTTGTGGAAATTCACAGAGCACCATTCAGGTTTCCCAGAGATCAGTTATGTCGATATGTGTCTGTTCAGATTAGATTTCCCCACCGATGTCTCAAGGAAATTATTTGTGTAACCAGGCTGTGATCTTTGAGTCAGCCATTATTCTTTTGCTATCTTTATTTTGGAACAACCGCATCTCAACAACCACAACCACTACTTCAACAACCACAACCGCATCTCAACAACCGTGCCATCCCCACCACAGCGCTAACCACGACATCTGCTCACAATCTCCTCACCAAAATCTCCACAAACGAACAACATCGCCTCACCTTCATCTCCATTGTGCCGCCATCTTTTTGCCAGCCACGGCAAATCCCCACGAACAACACCATCCGCCGACAGACGCAGGGACTCCCTCTGAGGGCGGGAGCTGATGATTTCTACAACATCCGCTTTCCACGGCCGGTGATCTCTGCCACGTCCGCTTTCTCCGCATTTTGCGACGAGATCTGATAAAAACACCAAAAGGGGCGGAGCCAGCGGGGGGTGAATGGTCGAAGGTGGGGGATCAAACTCACCCCCCCCCGGACCCCCTGAAAGGCGGGGCTGAACTGCCGAGTTTCAGTTTTGCTTGGAGTTTTGCCTGGGAGAGTTCTTGCCTGGAGAGTCGGTCTGGGTTCGCCGAGAAGTCTGTGAGCAGTCTGTCAAGGTTTGAGTCCAGTGGAGGGCAGTCAGGGTCATTGGAGCGCAGCCAAGCCGGCAGTACGGTACTGGACCGTGGGTCAGTGGACACAGCCGGAGAGGAGTCGCCAGCCGGCCCCGAGACGGTCCGAGCAACGCTGAGGAGCGGGAGGGCTTTTAAAAGAGTATTAACTCGTAAAAGAGAGCAAGGCCCGTTCGTTCCTCTGAGGCGTCGTTGGCGAGGCCGATCCACCAGACCACACGGCGGGGCCTGGACCAACCGAGCTGCCGTGTTTACGGCGAAATGTCCAGGGTCCCCCAGCGAGTCACTACGAGGGTGGCAGGTAACCAGCACGGCCTCTCGGAGCTCTTGCGGTCTCCACAGCTCCACGAACATTAAAGGCCTATGGGTCCAGTTCTGCCCTTTCCTTTCCTGGGGTTTTCTTTGTATGAAAGTTGTGGCGCCGTGTCCCGAAGTAGAACTGTTAAGTGAATGTACAGAAATAATAGACAAACGGCTGGAGGTGTTTGCTTGCTCGTGTCCTGTCCCTTTCTCCCATTGCATTCATTACCTTGACTGCATACGTGTGTAAATAAATGTCCTTGTTTAAATGTTCACCTGTTCGTTGCGTCCTTTCCTGTCATTGACTGCCATATTACGTACGGAATATAGTTGGCTGATTTACGGTGTGATTAAAAACACACCCATAGCTGGATTTCGGCGTTGATCCAAAAGTTGCGACTCGGTTTGCCCGTCCGGTGGGCACGCGGCAGCAATTAGCTAAAAGCGGTCGTTTGCACGCCGAGCGGGTGGGAAACCACAACAATATATATATATATATATATATATATATATATATATATATGTATATATATATATATATATATATATATATATATATATATATATATATATATGTATTAGCAGGATGTGCTTACAGTTACACATTGTGTGAGCATACAAACCGTTTCCCCATTGTCTCGGATCGCTCACCTGCATTTGATTTTTCATTTATGTTTTTTTCATTTATTTATATTTTTATTTACGGATGCTTTCCGATGGTTCTGTGATTTTTCCTGGTGTATTGGCTTCAATGTCCATCAACACACATAATTATCGTGCTTCCCCATTATCTCGAGTCACTCACCTGCATTTTTTTTCATTTTTTTTTTCTTCATTTATGTATATTTTCATTTATGGATGTTGTCTGACGATTCACTGATTTTTTTTCCGGTGTACCGGCTTCGATGTCCATCAGCACGCAAAATTTCAGCTTTTTACTTCACTCAGAGGGTACCGATCTTTAATATCAGTCAGTGAGTGAGTCATTCAATGAGGGGTGAGAAAGAGGTGTATATATATATATATATATATATATATATATATATATATATATATATATATATATATATATATATATATATATATATATATATATATGAGATATTTTATGTGCAAACAGTTGTGTTGGTGCACCATTGAATGGGGACAGCATCAGCAGGGGGCCCAAACCCCAATATTATTTCGATCTAACAAAATGGGTTTGGGTGAAACTGCTATTTTGAGTGTTGTCTCGAGAGCAAATGTCTTCCGTTGTGCTGGCACCACTACCTGCGGATATCAGTGCTCTGACCACCACCCAGTCTATTTATGAGTCTATAATAAACGTCTATTTTTGAATCTACATTGTTTTTGTATCATGTGCCGAATATGGTGACCTGATCGCCACAAGTTTGGTGAGCATCACAATGTTATTGGAGACCGAGCTCTCGAGTCGAGAGTCGAGATGATGGAAAGGATAGCCTTTCCAGAGGGGTGGGATATCCCGGTGCATGAGAGAAAGCATCCGAACGTAATCCCAGTGTGAAAATATTTCCATGTAGAATCAGTATCAGGTAGTCTCCACTGTTGTCGTAGTCATAGTAACAGCGGTCATACTAATAGTACATGTAGTTGTAGTAATAGTAGTAGTAGTAGTAGTAAAATCGGTTGTAGTATTAATTAAAGTAGTAATTGTAGTAGGGGTATTAGTAGTTGTGGAAGTAGTATTAGTGGAAACAGTAGTAGAAGTCGTTGTAGTAGTAGTGAATTATTCAGAAAATGTTTGTTCTTATGATGAAATTTTTATGCGTTCAATAAAATCCGACTTTGCTGCAATCGAACATCACAGTTTGTTTGTTTTTTGGACACATGGTCGAGGCGCGTGGAAGAGCTAGTACTAGTACACTGAATGGATCTGGATGCAACAGAACAAAAGGAACAGTAGAGAGAGAGAGGGAGGAAACGCCAACAGCAGAGTTGAAGGACAAGACAGAGGGAGACTTGGCCAAACAATGGGTGTGGGGAGGAATGGGTTGCAGGAGTTGGCAAAAAGGCATTTTGAGTAGTGTTAATAATCAGCAGTTATTCAACACAGGGTGCTCAAATCCTATGACAGTTCACAACCACTACTACTACCACTTGAAGAAACAAAGAAAGTCACGAGATCTCCTTGTTAACTTTATTTTAACCTGTGTAAAAATGGCAACATATAAAACTAGGAAGGCAAAAATTGAGAGAATTGTGGGTGAAACACAGTTTTGCAGGCCTGAAGGTCTCAATACTCTCACACATTGTTGCAGAGTATAAGGTGGCAAAACATTGCAACACTGTACAAAAGTTGAAGGAAACCTGGACCATAAATGATGCACTTTGAAGTATTTCCCCACAACGTCATGTCAGGTCACGTATGGGAGCATGTGCCATAGCAGCCACTGCGTTCACTTTCTGCCGCTACTCCAGGGAACTCCGTCTGGCCATCCCCCAGGCAGATGCCTGGCCCATCCCCATCTCCTTAAGATGCTGATCAACCTGCTGCAACCATGAGGCACGTGGTCGGCCCATTGGTCTCCTCCACTCACGAGGTAACCTTGCTGAGAGAATCTGGTGAGCAGGATCAGCATCAGGAAAACGAGCCACATGTCCATACAGCCGTAGCTGATGCTCACGGACTATGCAGGTAACAAATCTCATTTGAGTCTCTCTCAGCAACCGCTCGTTGGACACAAAGTCCGACCAGCGATAGCCAAGGATTCTCTGAAGAGATCTGGTACCAATGGAATTGTCTCCATCTCAGATCCCTGGTCAGAGTACAGATCTCACATTCGTAGAGCAACACAGGAAGCACCAAGGACCTGAAGACTCGACTTTCATCCTCCTGCACAGGTCCTGACAGCACCACACCGCATGATCCAGTGAATCCATGACTCCCCAGGCCCGACCCAGATGTCTATTGACCTCTGGCGAACAGCTAGCAGAACACGAATATCACTGGCAAGGTAAGTGAATCTTTCCGCGACCTCAACAACCTCATCACAAACAGGCACAGGCAAGATAACAGCATCCAACATGTCATTGAAAGCCTAGATCTTAGTTTTGACCCAGGAAACCCGTAATCCCAGCAGCTCCCGCTCCTCATTCAGCACCTTGAGGGCCCCCAAAAGGCTATCCAGAGTCTCCGCAAAGATGCCTGCATCATCTACGAAATCAAGGTCAGAAATCTTGACACTCCCAAACGATGCACTGCAGCTTGATCTCTCTGACATCCTCCCCAGAATGCAGTCCATACAAGTGCTGAAAAGGGTGGGGGCCAGTACACACCCCTGACAAACTCCAGTCACAACTGGAAATAATTCGGAGATGATACCACCACATTTCACAGCACTCTCAGTACCAGAGTAAAGTTCAGACATCAGATCGATCAGTTTTGGTGGCACCCCACGAAGACCAAGAATCCTCCAGAGGACATCCCGATTCACTGAATCAAACGCTTTACTGAGATCAACATCGGCTGCAAGGAGCCCCTGCCGAAACTCTCCTCCGTGTTCGGTGAGGACCCGAAGAGCAAGGATACGGTCAATCTTTGACCTTTTTGGTGTAAAGCCTGACTGCTCTGGACACTGGTGCTCAAGCAGATGGTGGTGAACCCTATCGAGAATTATCCGAGCAAAGACCTTGCCCAGCACTGAGAGCAGTGTCACCCCTCGGTCGTTGTTGCAGTCCTGGCGATCACCCTTCTCTTTCCAGAGAGGAATAACAAGACCCCTCTTCCAGTCAGTTGGGATGATGCCTGTGTTCCAGGCAGAGCACAGAACTGCATGCAACGACATGAGTACAGCATTTCTATCAGCCTTGATAAGTTCAGCATGGATGCCACAGATCTCAGGAGCTTTACCCCATTTCAACAGGTTCACCGCAGCCTGAGTTTCCACAAGGTACTTTGCTCTTATTTGGATAAATATGTTTTTTTTTGTTTTTTTTTGGTGATCTTTCACCTCTCCTTCTGTCTTGGTAGTGCTTTCTCTTTTAAAATGCTCTGCCTTGCCCATTGCAGCCCTGAACATGGACTTGCAGAGATAAGTAAAGTGAGCGACATTAAATAGAATTGTGGCAATTCTAACAAAAGCACCACTACTACTACTACTACTACTACTACTACTACAACTGCCCCTATTATTCCCACAGGTGGTCAACCTTCAACTGGAGCTGATTTGGGTAAGAATTTGCAATCTATTCAGGATGCCGGTGATAATTTGCATCCTCTTCAAGAAAGACACCCTGGGATCTTCAACGTCGACCAAAGACCAGTGCTGGCAGATGGATGCACCAGGGTGACAGTTTACAGCTGGGTCAACTTTCGACAGCTCACCTGTGACTGCACAAACTTCTAAACTATCTTGCTAGCCTAACTTGTCAATAAATGATTCGATGATCTATGGAGCATGTCCCAAGACAAGCCCAATAAGCAATGGATTTAATGACATCTATTACGCAGTTTGTTAACTGCACATCCTAACAAAGCAAACAATAATGACGATGATAATTGTAATGTCAGTGATATGGTATATAATGTCAAAAGGTAATTACAATGACCCATGCATGGTGTTCCCCTCCCCCCCCCCTCTTTGGAGAAACTCCCAAACACTGTATATTTTAAAATACTTTTCTCGCAGGAAGTTCATTTTCAGCATTTGCTCCCTATGCAGCTGTTCGAACTGGCAAGAGGGCCGAGAGGTGTACACACTTGTATTTGAGCTGTCTAGCCTGGGTTCGAATCTGGGCCCAGCTATCAGCTGTCACCTTGGTGTTTCAAATTCAGGCCGAGGAATCAATGCGTGCGCCTTCTGTTGGAAGTTAAGCCGGAGGACGCTGTCTGCCGGCACCGGTCGTTGGTGGATGATAAAGATCCCACTGTTTTCACAGTGTATGTGAGTTATCTTTGGCTGCCTGGAATAAATTACAAATTTCTGCCCAAACGTAAGGCATGGACAAACAGTTCATGAAAGGCTTGGGCCAGAAAGGTTCCCCCTTCCTACCCTACCCCCACGGACGACCCAACAATATAGTGAGGATAATTGAAGTCGTTGAAGGGGGAATAGTTGCAGTCGTCCTGGTGCAGTTGCAAGTGATGTAATCTCGTGGTGCCAGCTATGGAAGGGAAGCAGCAGGTCCGATCACGTGGTATTTGTAGGTTCAAGTCGCGGTTCGATATCGCCATCTAGCGCGAACAGGGAAGAACTCCTTTCACTAAAATGGGGGAGGGTGGGGGAATAAAAAGGAAAACAGCAGAATATACGAGACCAACACTCGGTAGAGTGCATACCTCCGCCAGGTTGACCAGTTTACGTTTTGTATCCCACTGATAGGCAGGATCTGGACCTGAAGCATAAATCGAATCGACTTGTTCTTGTCACCAAACCAACTCATCCACATAGTTGTGTCATAACTCGTCCACAACTTTTTGAGATATCATGCAAAACTATCCCGTTTTTGGCCGCATCTCTCAATGGTGAAGAATCACTTTACAAAATTTTTTTTTAACTTCTCGTCTCCTAATACGATTTTGAATCTTCATCAAAATCGAATCGATTCGTCCTTTTCACACACCCAACCTGTCCCCAAAGTTTCGTCCAAATCCGTTCCAACTTTTTGAACTATCCTGTTCACAGACATCAAACAAACAAAGAGGGATGAAAAAATAACCTACATCCACCTGAGGTGTTGGAGGTATTTAATATAACGTTGATAAAGTATTGTTACGTGGAAGTGGAAGGGGGGGGGGATCCACAGTTTGACTGTGGTAAGTGTAGTATGGTTTATGTGTGTTTAGTAGGTTTGATTGCCATATAACAGTAGGCCATAGGGCATGCAGTATATATGCGTTTAATTTTCAATTTTCGTGCAACAATGATGGGGGCAACTTAAAACTTTCATGGGTTTGTAGGAAATGTGTCACTGATTAAGAATATCCATGTCCCCATGCACAAGAGGTGCTCAGAAATTTATAACGAGCAGTTGATGAAAATGCATATTAACAAATGGTACATGAAGTGTATGATGGCTTCCTGGCTTTTTAATCAGATTGTTCAGTGAACATGTTATTATCTGTTGGGCTTCATAAATTTATAACGTGCATTTATAATAATAATAATTATACTAAGAGTATTAATGATAAGAATATATTATTATTATTATGATTAACATTTATGCGCTTAATCTCGTTTGAGCCATAAGCACCCACACAAACTGAAACAAACCACAAACTAAACCACACACAACACCAACACCGAGAGAAAAAGAGGCAGGGAAATTGGGAAAAGTCCTAACTGGAGCAGATGTTTTAGATTTAATGAAAACCCATTAACAAATGATACTCCAAATGTATGATGTGATATTAATTTTCTCTGGCCAAATGAAAAAGTTTACGTTGGTGAAATATTACCATAGTTACAAGCTCTCAATATTCTAACCTCATATTTTTATTGAAATGTAAGGGGGGGGGGGAGTGTTACATACTTTAAGTGGATGTTAAGAAAGAAATTGTAAATTAAATGTACACTGTTGTAATGTTGCAGAACTGTAAGTTTCACATACTAATCTTTATCCATCTCAAATTTATCACTTCGCAGGTGTTAAGACCCAGGACATGAGAGATCCTCGTGAGAGCATGATCTTCCAGTACTGTACATGTAAATACAAATATGACATACATATACTGCAGAATATTGTTACGGTTGTGGAAATTCGCATTACACCATAAAGAGTCCTCAGGTGAGATATCTCAATAAGTCCATGTGTAGTTAGCGCACACCCGTTGTATAGAGGGAATTTATGTGATCCATTCGGGCTGCGATCCTTCAGTTAGCCATTTTTTCTTTCTCTATTGTTATTTTCGACCAGTAAGCCGCCAACAACGCAAACAGCCACTACCTTTACCTTCACAATTCCATCCCGCAAACATCGCTTCACACCCATTCCCAAACGACACCATAACCATCAAACCACCACAGAAAAGCCTCCACCACCTTCGCCTTTCTCCTTCACAACCAACAACCGCACCACCTGTGAACACTGAACGTCGGGCTGTCTAGGGCCCGTTCGGCGATTGGTACCAAACGCACCGAGCCGCGAGCGCGAATGGCGGCCTTTCCGAGGGAGAAATTCGGATCCAAAATGATTCACGCCCACTTCCCCTCCGTCCAATGGGCGAGCGAGAGGCGGCTTGGCCCCACCTCCAAGTGCGTGTATGTGAAGTCCGTTTATGCAAATATGCGGATCAAGGGAGGTTCACGCCCCTTTTTGCCAGACCAATGGCTGAACAGAGGGTGGCGTGGCCCCGCCTCCAATCGCGTTTTGATCCGCATATCGGCTCCTCCTGAGTCCTATAAAGATGTGAGCGCAAGGCGACTCGAGAGAGAGGGTGAGTTGAGCTGGGAGGAGTTCGGGAAGAGTTGGAGAGAAGTTGCGGAGGAGATGCAGGGAAGACGGCGGACGGCGACGAGGTTGCGGTGTGGGGGTCGCTCGACTCATCGCAGGATCCAGGCCAGCCAGCCATACCCCTCTCCCTGAGCATCAGCGATTTCCCCCCCCCCATTTGCGCTGGGATAGTGCCAAGGGGGCCCCCGTTCCTCCCCCACCCTAAACGTGGTGCCAACAAGACCGCTCACACGGAGCATGCCGGAGAGGACTCGCCGACCACGCCAGGGCACGGAGTCGGGGCGCAGCGGCGCGAACATTGCGGCTTGCCCGCCATCGCGTCACGAGGACGTGGGTAAGACCTCCCCGGTCTCGTGGGCCTGGCCGATCCTCCAGGATCCACGTACATTTGGTCTACGGACCTGTCTGCCTCCTCGCCTATGAGGGTGGCTTTCTTTTTCCTTTGCTTTTTGTGTAAATGCTTGTGGTGGCGCCATCTGTTAAGTAAAACTGTGTAAGTGTTGCCGTGTGTCAGTCTTAGTCGGTAGTATCTCTCTTTTACTGTTTCTTTCTGTGCTTGAATACGTGCCTTTTATTATTATTACTGTGACTGAATACGTGCCTTCTGTGCTGTCTGCGTGTGTGAAATAAATGTGCTTGTTCAATTGTTCCCGCTTTACTTCGTCTCCTTCCTTTTGTTGACTCTCCATCCTGCATAGCGTAAGAGATTGGTAGTGGGTGTAAGTTCCCGGTAACTAATCTGAACCGTCGAGGTCGACGATAACTCCGCTCGGTTATCTCTGCAGTACGGAACGAACCGCTTAAGCGGTTCGTGTCCGAAGTCGACCTGCGGCGAGGTACTTCGACCTGCGGCGAGGTATTAAATTAACCATCCGCGTAGATACTTAGGTAGGTCGAGTTTGGCGAACAACCCTATCCTACGCGGATGGCTGATTGGCACGATTGTGGTGAGGTCGAAAGACCCACCCAAAACTAGCTCCCGGCGTTGTTCCGAGAGGGTCACGACTGAATTGTCTGTCCGGTGGGCGACGTGCCGCGATTCGAGTTACGTGGCCGACCGCACGCCGTCGGGCGCGAATTCGCAACAATATTTTGTTGTGTTCACACAGAACAAAAATGTTAGTATAATGCAAAGTTTTTAAATCTGTATAATCATCTTCCTTGTATTATTTTATGGGTATTGTACATCAGGATCACTGTATACACATAAATGTGAGTGTGCAGTGCAATGCTATGCCCTCGTCCCTTGAGGAGACCAAGCACTTGTGCTGACCCTGTCAGATGGCACACTGCAGTGGCAAGGGCATAATGCTTTGGCATCAGTTTTTTCCCTTTCTTTGCCAAACTGATGATATCTTGGGCGATTGACAGGAGTTTTTTTCAGTGTCTGCTGTAACCACAACATATTGCTCTTCTTCGGGGCTGTCTGAACCACAAACCACCCACGCTAGGAAGTTGAACAGTTGATATGGGACAAGGGTCTTAACTTGATCCAGCGTGAAGTCATCTGCCACAGGTGGCCATGGGACTGTGAGGTTCTTGTTGTCAATTGATAACTTCAATGTTAAGGCAACATTAAATAACATTCGCAGACTGTTTGGCTGGGATCCATTGCTACCTCTTTCAATTGGGTCTGCATCATCTGTTGAACTTTCTGCAGAAGTAGTGTCAGTGTCATCAAGAAGTTCCTGGGCTAGGTCTTCTGCACAAAGTCCTTCACTGAAGACGATGTCACTCATGCTTCTATTGGCGGGCATGACAAACACAAGTTGCGGGAATGTTCTTTGCAGACGTGTCTTTAAATTCCAGGTCCTAGAAGGAGCATCTACATTTTCAACCTCTTTGATTGCATGGATAAATATACGGTTTAATCTTGACAAAGTCAAGATTTCTTTATTTTGAATTAACCTTTTTTTCACCGTTTCTTCACTGAATACAATGAAAGCATTCATGTAGCCTCTCTGAATGGATGTCAAAGGCTTACACGGCTTACTCAGGAACCTTGTGTAGGCTCTGTGACAGTCACGATGGTACTGCAACTCACGGGCTACCAAATCTTCACCCTGTATCTGCTGTAGAAGTGCAATGTCTCCCTTTTGCTTTGCAGCTTCCAGGAGCTGCCCACCACAAATAAGCTCACATTTGACTAACCTTACAATTGACCTTTTACCAGTTATATTATTACGTTTGTACTTGTTTGAGTGGCAAATTATGCACTCCTCTGGAAACATGTGACGTTTTCTCCACTCTCGTTGGCTGTCCTTGTCATCTGAACGAAGCACACGCTTTTGGCTTGGCTGTCCTCCGTGTAAGTCACTTGGTTGGTTATCCAGTATGTTAATGTCTGTTCCTGTATTTGCATTGATTAAATGATAGAAGATGCAAAGACAACCAAAGAGAATGCAATTCGATTGCTTATTTATTTAAAACGTAACATTACAATATTAGATAATAGATATTGTGTTGTAAAATTTTATCTCCAAACACCTCTTTTGTAGCCAGAATATAGTCTAAATGCCTTTTATTAGATAGGCATTTCGAAAGTCAACATTTTCCATAAATTTCTAGAAAACTGGATGAAATTAGATGAACTGGACTTTGTGTTGTGTAATATTACAATATTACATAATAGACAAGTCTGGAGATGGCAATGGTTCACGAGCAATGTACAGTTTTGTACACGGTTTGCCTTTTTTATTTTTTGACCTTCGAGGGAATGCCACGGGCAAACTGGCAGGAATCGGAAAAAAACGTAAATGATGAAAGTTGTAGTAATCGAAGAGCACTACAAATCGACCACGAATTGCAAAATCCTAAAAGTAGTTGGCCTTTTTTTTATGACGGGAATCGGGAAAAATGTAAATGATAAAAGTTGCAGTACTCGAAGAGCACTACTTGCATACCAACTTTCATTCGAAACAGTTGAAACCCCTAGAAGATCGATGCCCAATTTATTGATTTTTTTTTGACATTTTCGAAGTTCGTGACCTTGTGACCTTGACCTTGGGACGAAAATGAAAAATCGAGCTCCGTGGGGCTATGCAGGTGCCATTGGGCTAACCAAATACCGAAACCCCTGCCAGATTCAACAAACCCCCTCGGAGAAGATGTAACTTGAAACCGGCCACCCCCTAAAAACATGTTTTTTGGGTGTGGCTCCACCCATAATGGGCGCAGCACACCCATTCTCAGGAAAACACAACTAGATCATGATATAAACCTCCCACCAAAATTTTATCAGGATCGGATCAAAACCCATGGAGCTATGCTCGGGACAGACAGACAGACAGACAGACAGACAGACAGACAGACAGAGAGACAGACAAGCCAGTAGGCGGACATGGGTAGTCGATCAAGTCGAATTTAGTCGTTTTTCAGCCGTTACTAGCCAACAAAAGCGTCCATAGCAACGGTTCTTTCTCACACATAACTCGGACATACCATGAACCTACCATACCAGTTTCATGTATATCTGACTCATAGTCTCTGAGACATAACGAACTTCGTTTTTTTTTATTGTTTTCAACCAGGGTTCATTCAAAGTCTATCTTCTCCGACAGTTTTCATAGGATCCGGCTGGAAATTTTTGACAATATGGCTGAATGTACTGCCCACAGTCGCTCGTGGCCTGATTTTTGATAATTGAAAAAATAAATTTTTGAGATTTTTTTGAAAATTTCAAAGGTCCATTGCTCGGCAACGGATGGGTCCAGAGCAACGGTTCTCATTTGCACAAAACTAGGTCATGGTAGGAACCTACCAAGTTTCATCGAAATTGCCATTGTATTAATGGAGCACTGGACCGAACAGACATACATACAGACAGACAGAAATATATAGAAATAACAAACATATCGACGGAAATACTGATAATAAGGGTAGACTAGATTTACTACCCAACAGACACACCCATAACAAATATAGTGGTCACTTACTGACTCGTGAACCAATAATAGATATTGTGTAGTAAAATTTTATCTCAAAACACCTCTTTTGTAGTCAGAATATAGTATGCCTTTTATAAGGCAGGAATTTCAAACTTCAACATTTTCCATAAATTTCTGGAAAACTGGCTGAAATTAGATGAAATGGACTTTGTGTTGTGTAATATCTCCCAACAAGTCTTTTCATTAACTCTCCTTTGCTTACAATACAAGCCAGCATGCATGCTATAGGAGGGGTGGACATAAGTATTTTTTGCGCATTTGTGAGAGAGGGACCAGCGATGCCGGTTGAAACAACAGTATTTCCATGTTTGTTTACATAGGATTTCTTTGTAACCAAGCGAATATTTCCTCACTTTTTTTTTTCCGTGAAATTTATACTTACAATATCATAAAAGTATATATAGCCTCACTATAGAGGTTACAAAGAGATATGAGGTGAATTTGAATGAAACACACATGGAAACCCCCTCAAAGGTCAGAGGCTGTTGTATGCACCTGCTTCGCTGATCCCCAGTTTACAGATTTGCAAAAGTTCCTGTTGTCTATGTCCACCCCCTCCAATGATGGCTTTAAGTTTAATATCAAATCATTGACAGTTATAATTCCCTGAATAACCATGATTCCAAAATTACAGTAAAATTGTACTACTACAGCAAGTTGAACATGATACAAAGTCACTAACATAGTCTTCCACCAAATCATCATCATCATGAATGATGCATCATTCACATGTCCAATCTAACGTTACATAAGTTAATTTTAAAGTCATTATCAATGCATGGTGGATGAGTTTACACATACCTTGTCCTTGAGAAGTAGATTTCTTTGCAAATGACTTCTCTTTTCTTCTGATTTTACTGATGTCACAGAAGCGCTTGTAGCAATTGTAGTGGTAGCCAAGGTTACTCGACGTTGAGGGCTGAGCCGCAATGCATGTCGTAGTATCGTGAAAGTCAATACCAAGGTTTGTTGCAATCTCGGTAACTATATCACTCTCTTTGCAGTCGTAATTCACCCATTTGCTCGCAAAATCTACAAATCGTTTCCACGATTCATTATTGAACACGATGAAGTTACTCTTTGTTGTAGAATCTACGTGCATAACGCAAAAATTTGAAGAAAATTTTGAAGAGAAACATTATTTACCGAAATTATTCGTTTTTTACGTTTTTATGAGCAATTTTGAGGATTGGAGACACATTTTCGGAATGCTTAGAATATTTTTGAAATTATTGATCAAGAATAAAGTTGCCCCAAGTAATGTTGCACGAAACAGTTAGATACGGACGTATTGTGGTCTACAGGGACCTGTCAGAGTAAAAAAAAAAAAAATTGAGTGCAGCCTTATGGCTGCTGGTTGCACCAGTACACTGGTACTCATTTTGCCGACTTCATGAGGATGACAGGCTGAGTCAACCCCACCTGGTATTAATTCAGTGGCTAACAGGGCTTGAACTCAGGACCCTGGTATCCCATAGAATCTCCTAGGATCACAAGTCAGCCACCCTAACCACTAAGCCAAAAGCAGGCTTGCCAGAGTAAATTGTTTGTTCCATGACACTGAAGAGACAATGTACATAATTTATACACAGGATAGACGATTTATGTATGCGAGAATACCTCTTGTTTGTGGGCGGGGCAAGATAAGAACTTCCCATTGCAGAGGCACACATGTCACGTGTGCAACTCAGCTGATTACGATCTCTCTGGTCAGTGTGTGGCAGACTTGGCGGCGTGTAGGCTGTGGAGCCCGGAAGAAAAGATGTACATATATTTTTATTTGAGCCGCCCCCGTGGCCACCTGGGCTGCACTACGGAAGAGAACCAAGGGAGGCCTGTGTGGAAGGAGGTCGAACAAGTGGTTCCCAGAGAGATCTTAAGGAGCAGAGACAATTGTAGTTTGCTCTGCAGAAGTTTTGGGATAGACTCTGCAGAAAATAGAAGAAGATTCTTCATTCTTCTTCTTCATCAATCACAATCCCACAACAAAAGTAAAATGTCAAAAGATGTTGTGATGCTAATCCATAAGAGGATTGTGGTGTTCTATTGTGGAATCATAATGTGGTGTCCTTCCGACCTAGCTTGGTTGTTTTTTGAGATTTCATCCCTCTGTTTTTACATTTTTTTTTTGTTTTTTTTCTTCTTGTTTCTGCAATTTTTTTTAAAACTCTTAATGTTTTATATATTTTGTTATTTTTGGTGTGGAATAAATCTATCTATGTTATTAAATTTCAATCCTGACTTTTGGTTGTCCACGATGTGGATAACCACATATGTGAAATGATGAAATTATCGTTTTTTTTTTTAAATAATAAAACGATTAATGTTTTATACTTTTTAAATTTTGGGTTGCGTGCACTAGCTCAGAGACAAAGGAACTTCCACGCGTTGGAATCACCATCATGGCTTCAGCAGATATTGAGATAGGTTGGGCTACAGTTAAACAACATTTTGAGAGGAGAATAAGCAGAAGAAGAAGTACAAATTGGCGTTTTAGCGATCTCTCATTGTACTTTAGCGATGTATTCTGGCATCTTCTTAAGTCTTGGTAGCTCAGAAAATGCTCAAGAACAAAAGGTATGGCTTTTAAATGCTCATGACTTCACTGTATGGTAGTTTACAAGCGTATAATTGTGTGCACATTTGAATGGCAGCCATTTTTTTCCCTGTATTATCCCTCGGTATGGTGTACTATCAGACACCATGATACTGCCATACTCCTTGACATATCGATACATAGCACGATCATTTTTGTGGTTGTTACCCCACATACACATGATGTCACAACGTGGCTGCGCTTGGTGTGCGCTCAATTACCATGCAGCTAAGTTAGCGCTAGCAAAGCCAGCCATTCCTTATCAATGGTTTCAAATAGTGTGCTTGCTTGAGTGCTTAAGCCACTTGGCGAGTGTTCCACAAGAAACTTGGTAACTGAACACACCCCTGGTGTTTGTGTAGCTGGATGGTGGTTAGGCGTTGGGGATGTCGAGGGTGGCGGTGCTCTGGGGCTGCCTGGTGAACGTGCTGACCGAGCTGTTTTGTCGAAGGTGTCAACTGGAGCCATGTGGTTGCCTTCTTCCTGTTCGGTGTCAGGCTGTATGCAGAATTGGCTGCACCGGCACACGTGGACTCGATTGCTTCATACAGGTCTGATTACATGGAGAACGAACTTCATCCTTGGATCGTTGCTCATGTCGGGTGGTTTCCTCAACCTCTTTCTGGAGAGCTGTTCTCACTGCTGGTAGTGCTTTACTGCGGTTTGGGTGAGGGCAAGGAGGCAGTGCTTCGCATGGGTTTCACGTGGCTTGAGTTGGGCCGAAGACTGCTGCTTGGCTAGTTTCGTGAGTGGCTTGGGTGGTGGCGGGGATGACAGGATACCTGCCTTGTTCCTTTTTCAAGATAGGCACTGTACTGCTGCTGCTGAAACCATTTCTGTGATGAAATGGAATATATATTTTGGACTAGCAGGGGTACCTCACATTGCCTGGTGTTGCCTGGTCTATTTTTTTTGTGGAACCTAAAACACTTTCCTACATCCACTAACGAATGGGGTCAGGGGTATTTTAATATTGTTACAGATTTCAGAATCCGGTCTGATGAATGCATCCACACAGCCAGGTCCTCACAGTTATTTCCTTAAATGCATGTTCAGATTAGCCCCATCCCCATGTTTAATGGGATCTTAAATGTGATGCGTTGAGAAGGGTAAAGGATAGATCCCCTCTCTTATGGGAAGCTTTTTTCTTTACGATAGACACGTTGACACACATTTCTTTCACGAACTCTGAAGCCCACCCTTATATTTCCTCAGCAACATTTCTTTCACGAGCTCTGAAGCCCGCCCTTATATTGTTATAGATCCGGCGGTGGCGGGATTCGCACCCTACTCTTGACAGCCAAATGTTGAAGATTCGGCGTCACTTAACAGCACCACCATCTCCGGGGTTATAACGCCGGCTGGCTCGGCACAGGTCTCGGGTTACGCGCCTCAGATCACGATACCTGTGCCTTGCCATTCGGGGAAATAGACCCTGGTTACAGACTGGGTTTGTCAGAGACCGAGCGAAGTCTGCCAATCCGTAACCATTTTGGTTTTAAATACAAATCGAGCGAATTTTTCCTCAGCATGGCACGAATAAACTCAAGGCGGCAACTTTGATATGAATCAGCCAGATTTATTGGGGACACATCGGAGAACACGACACAAGCAAAACATTCACGACAATGTTTTAATCAATCTATAACCCGCTCTTAACTAGGGAGCTACGGATTACGGGTTTCGAAGGGAACCCTAGCGAGATAAACCTTAGACAACATGCAGACAAGAAACAGAGTACTTGGTGATGCCTCATGAAAATATGACCGTTTTTACAGCCATTTTTCCCTGCTGTGCAGGGGTTAGGCTTTTTCTTGAGGCAATGTTTTATGGCCGGATGCCCTTCCTGACGCCAACCCTGGTCGCCTCTTACGACACACAGGGATATGGTACACATATTCTAACTGGGGCATACACCGGGACCAGTACACTGGTACTCACTTCGCCGACCTCAGAAGGATGACAGGCTGAGTCAACCCCCTGGTGTTAATTCAGCAGCCAACGGGGCTTGAACTCAGGACCCTGGGATCCCAAGCCACCACCCTAACCACTAAGCCAATGGTGATGCCTCATGGAAGAGGGGAAAGTGTCAAAGGCATGAATGCGGCTCGTGACAAGCCGATGTCGTCGGATTCGAGCACCCAGCTCGAGCATGCAGCGTGGCAAAATGGTGCTCGTACTCCTTCTCCCGGCACCGCTTGCGCACCAGCGTCAGCGCGTTCAGCCCCCGTAAGGTCGACAGCACAAGAGCGAAAGATCCACGGTGTGCTCCAGCTGGCTTTTCACAAGGTCCAGTATACAAATCCAGGCCTGGCCTGCTCACCAGATTAGGCCAAATCCGGGTGTTGGGCTCCGCAGGCGGATCGACAGGATGGAAAAGCGTGTCGAGGCGTGTCGGGAGCAAAGACAGTCAGAGGCTCCGTCACTGGACTCCGGGTGAACCTGTCGATGACCTCATAAAAGTAGATCGCCGACTCCCCTCATGCAGTTCCTCCTGCCTTCCTGGGGCTCGCTCTTCTTACCCAAGCCGATCCCAAAAACCCTCATGCAGTTCCTCTTACTGCGGATCGCCCGGCTCCCCTCATGCAGTTCCTCTTACTGCCGAGCGCCCGAGTCGATGCTCAGGCAGTTTCACCCTTGCCTTTCCGGCGCTCGCTCTTCGGGACACTCCTCCGGGGACCCGTGATTGGTTCATCGCTCGAGATTCCAGCTGCCTCCACCAATCGGCTGCCGACACGTCTCGCCGACCGACACTCTCAGAGCGCTGGGCGGGACTAGTTCGGAGAGGGGAAGGAAGAAGAAGAAAGCCACCTCTCGGCACACCACCACTGTGTGAACAATGAACGGCCTGCTACACCTCCCGACACACATGTAACGTCCAATTACCGAACAACCTGGCTAAACATGCATTTAAGGGGGGATCTGGGCTGATCCTATATTTAATAACCCACGAAGGGCCCATTTCCGCAACATTTTATCATCACCAAACAATCATGATATGAAACAAAAAATTGAAGGAATAATTACGGGCCCAGGATAGTTACCCCGCCCCTCCCCCCCCCCACACACACACACACACCCTACCCCAACACCCCTGCCACAATGCACACCACGGGGCAGAAAAGTTGCATCAAAGTTTGATGTTTTCTTTTAAAAACCTAGCTTATATTCAATTGTATTTTCGAAATAAATGCAACAAAAATAAAGCCTTACAGATGGGATGTTTTTCCACATCTACGGAATTGTCTTTTTGTGCAATTTATCAATGCACAAGCTGGCATTTTAAAGACGAATGAATGCTAACACAACGCAACATTTCTTCCCCGATTGTGACTACCACTTTGATTGGAGTGGGGAAGCTTGTGCGCTCCTGTGACCTGGGAAATTCCACTTCTGGTAACATAAAACTTACATTTGTCATGTTTCACCTTAACACCGGCTTTGACAAGACATTTGAGAACCGCCTCAAGGTTACACAAGTGCTCAGGCTCAGTGCGGCCAGTGACCATCACATCATCTTGAAAATTTACATCATTGGGAATTGCTTTCAGCAGATTCTCCATTTTGCGTTTAAATATAGCAGTGGCCGATTTGGATTATACACAAACAACCCCTTCTGAGAGTTACAACATGTATACTTCTTGGAGTCCTCATCAAGCAACATCTGAGTGTAAGCAGATTCCAAATCCAGGTGGCTAAACATCTTCCCACCAGAAAGTGTAGTGAACAAGTCATCTGCCTTTGGCAGAGGATAATGGTCCTGCTTGGAATGCTTATTGATTGGTGTTTTGTAATCACCACAAATCCGTACACTACCATCAGACTTTAATGCAGGGACAATTGGACATGCACACTGAACTCAACAGGACTGGTAACATCTTCCATCTGCAGGTGGTCGAGCTCTGCCTTTACTTTGGGATGCATCAAGTGAGTGTGGTGGAAAATAACTCAATTTCCACATGATGGATCAGCATACAAAAGGGAATCTTTAATTTTGTATATATGGAGGAAGAACATTCAATGATTCATTGAAGCATTCAAATGAACTTCACTAACTAGAAGCCCAACGCAATTCCTCTTCACCTCATTTGGCATCCAAAAATTGTGAGGGTGAGACATTTGGCAATGCAACGATGGGATGAGCTGATAGGCACAAGGTGAAAGAACTCAGAACTGCAATACGTGGCAACTTTGGGTGGGAGGGAAAGAATAACACACTCATGGCAAAAGTTTGCAGCGTTAACAACCAGGTCAGCCTGTTTCTATGCAGCGATCAAGACCTTTTTCATCGTAAGATATTCATTTATCACTATGTTGGTCAAAAGACTCAGAAAAAAGGGAAACTTTACAGACAGCCAATTCGACTATTGTACAAAAATTGACTTTTAAAGTACCAGCAACAATTCAACAAGTGAATATAATTGAGAATACATAAATATAATTATTTTTCTTCCACATCACAAGCCATCAAGGTTGGTACAGACCTTGCTTTACAGAAAACTGGCTCAGCCCTCTCATCGACATAGATTGTGGTTTTAACACCTTTAAAGGTACCAACACCACCTTCAAACAAAGAGTGGTATTTGTCCAGAATGGCATTGTAATTAACATCACAAACCATCAACTTGATCACAGGCCAATCAAGTTTGATGGATTCAAGGCAATCACACCCAAACAGTGCAGGCTCATTTCCCTGTATTATCCACAGGGTAGTTTCCATGACACATCGATGTAGGTGACCTTCACATCAGCACGACCTATCACAGGAATAAGTTCATTGGTATAAGTTCGTAACTTGGCGTTCACAGGTCTGAGTTCAGGCCTCGCTGTCTCCTGGCTGAATAGCCTTTTGGAAGTTTCAGAGCTCATGATGGACTGGCTGGCCCCAGTGTCCAGCTCCATCTCTTTGGGATCCAGAACAGCTTGACATCCAGAGCAATGGGTTTGCTGTTGTCCAATATACTGAGCAAATTATACTCCTCAGAAGCAGGAGGTTTTGTTTCACCGCCGGCCACTGGTACAGCCAAATCGATGATGTGGTGAGTCGTACCATGTTGGGGTGCTGACACAAATCTTGCATAGGTGGCCAGGTTTTCCACAGTTATGACACAGGTGAGGTAATATGTCAAACGACACAGGTTGGGTAAGTGACTGCCACCATACCAGCATGATTTACCTGTTGGAGAACCTGACAATCCACTACTATGCTTTGGCACAGAAGAGCTGACCCTCTGAACGGAGGTGTTGTTTTTAGCAGATCGGTGAAATTGAGGTTTACTCTCAGCTGACAATGATGCGTTCAGATTGTTCACATTGAATGAACTCAACTGGGAGTTCCACTCCTTACTGGTGATAACATGCAGCCCCTCATCAGTAGTTACGCAGGTACTCGCAATCGACACAGCTTCAGTCAGATCGAGATTGGGAATGGCCAACAACTTTCAGAGGATCGTTTCCTTGTTGATGCCAATAATGAAAAAAATCCCTCAGCATCTCAACCAATGTGACACCAAATTCACAATGATCAGTCAACCGGCGAAGGTGAGCAACAAACTCAGACACCGACTGACCTCCCTTCCTCCCATGAGTGCAGAATTTGGACCAGGACATGATTTTCCCAGGTTTTCGCTTGAAGTGTTTGGCCACAATCTCGACCACTTCATCGTAGGTTTTTGTCCTTTGGTTTATCGGGGGGAGACAAGGTCCTTCATCAGGGCATACATTGTGTTGCCGCACACTGTGAGCAGAATGGCCTGGCTAATAGCAGCATCTTCTGCTGCCGCCATCTTGTTAGCATTGAAGTATTGTTCCAAACGATCAGCAAAATCTTCCCAGTTCTCATCTGGTTGGTACTCTGACAACAGAATCCCCACAGACGCCAAAGTGAGCAATGCTAAACGAGCAAAGCACAAAACATGTCGCCAATTGTGACGTATCTGCAGGATAAAGGGATAAAAGGCAAGACTACACTGAAGTAGGAGCTCCACATTTTATTCCACTTGAGATGACCACTGTAAATGTGCATCCAAGTAACTGTGGAGAACATGTCAGTCTTCTCCGTCCTTCCTTGTCTTCTTCTTCTTTGTCTTCTTCATCCTTGTCTTCTTCTGTCTCGGTTATTCTGTATCTTTCTTGTCCAGGAATCCTTGTGGGACCTGATGAATTCTGTCTCTCTGAAGGGTACCGGAATTGAACATGTCGTAGGTCATGACCGCCTGGTAGTACAGGATCCCGAACTCTTTGGTCATGCTTTGAGAGGCTGATCGATCACTTATTGATTGTGGGACCCTGTTGAGTGTCTTGGACTGGCTTGTGAATTTGTTTGGGTAACTTTGACTGATGTCTTCTTCTTCTTCTTCTTCTTCTTCTTCTTCTTCTTCTTCTTCTTCTTCTTCTTCTTCTTCTTCTTCTTCTTCTTCTTCTTCTTCTTCTTCTTCTTCTTCTTCTTCCTTGTTTGGCCTTTGTACTACTTTTTGATGTTTTATGTGTTTTTATTCGCAGTGAATATGGTTCTACAATCTGAGAATAACAGATCTCTACCTGCACATTCCAATCCATCAGCCCATGTGCAGCGATGCTCAAATCATTTTGTACCAAGTTTGTACCACCCGTGATGTACCAAAGTTTGTTCACGGCATTAAAAAAAAATTCCATAGGTATTTACCTTCTTCTCTGTTATATATTTTGTGGGTCTTCCATGCCTACCAGTGGTTTCCTGATTTTGTTATCCAGCCGCTACCAGGTGGGGGACCAGGGGTATTGTTCTTTTTATTTTTCTATCTCTCTCTCTCTCTCTGTCACACACACACACACACACACACACACACACACACACACACACACACACACACACACACACACACACACACACACACACACACACACACACACACACACAATTATGCAGTATCAGGGCTGTTCCGAAGATATAATTTAAAGGATTGCTGTGAATGATGTTATAATTTCACAACAACCTTTATTCAACATCTTTTAAATTGTAAAACTCAAAACATAGCTCCTTTACCTAAAGTAAGAACCTGAACCTGCAAGCAATTCAATGGTTTCCCGACAGCATGAGTCATCAGCTCGGCACCGTTTTTCCTCGACGTTTCGATCCTTTCACCCCAGAACTTCTCCAAACGGTGGATCCACAACCTCAGTCATGGATCCACATCAGTAGATGACCAACATCAGTAGATCCACAACCTCAGTCATGGATCCACATCAGTATATTATCTACATCAGTAGATCCACAACCTCAGTCATGGATCCACATCAGTAGATTACCAACATCAGTAGATCCACAACCTCAGTCACAGATCCACATCAGTATATTATCTACATCAGTAGATCCACAACCTCAGTCATGGATCCACATCAGTAGATGACCAACATCAGTAGATCCACAACCTCAGTCATGGATCCACATCAGTATATTATCTACATCAGTAGATCCACAACCTCAGTCATGGATCCACATCAGTAGATGACCAACATCAGTAGATCCACAACCTCAGTCACAGATCCACATCAGTATATTATCTACATCAGTAGATCCACAACCTCAGTCATGGATCCACATCAGTAGATAATCTACATCAGTAGATCCACAACCTCAGTCATGGATCCACATCAGTAGATAATCTACATCAGTAGATCCACAACCTCAGTCATGGATCCACATCAGTAGATGACCAACATCAGTAGATCCACAACCTCAGTCATGGATCCACATCAGTATATTATCTACATCAGTAGATCCACAACCTCAGTCATGGATCCACATCAGTAGATGACCAACATCAGTAGATCCACAACCTCAGTCATGGATCCACATCAGTATATTATCTACATCAGTAGATCCACAACCTCAGTCATGGATCCACATCAGTAGATTACCAACATCAGTAGATCCACAACCTCAGTCATGGATCCACATCAGTATATTATCTACATCAGTAGA
>NC_140973.1:44040038-44087538 GCF_056783735.1 Eptatretus burgeri | reverse complement strand
CAAACAATACACACAATGTCCATGGAGCTACAACGTCCCTAGTATGTTAAAAGTGAAGGTGTACTTAATGCAGTAATTGTCGATCTGCTTGCTGAAGAATTAATTGCATCGGAAATACTGTACCAATCGCCATTGAGAAAGCAGCATGGCTCCTCATTGTAAAGAGCTCTCGAAAAATGTCAAAGATCGAATCGTTGCCCAACATAAAGATGGCCAAGGATACAAGAAGATCAGTGCTTCTTTGAAAGTAAGCACCAACAACGTGGCCGAGGTCATCCAGAGGTTCTCCAAGAAGTGTACAACAATGAGTTGCGCTCGCCAGGGCAGACCAGCAAAAATGACTGCACGTACTGTTCGCCAAGTTCAGAATCTAGTCCTCCAAGACAGACGACAAAGTGCTGCCAAGATTGCTGAAGAGATTTCTGCAGCTTCTGGCCAGTCTGTTGGTGCGCAAACCATACGTCGCACACTCCATCGTGTCGGGTTGCATGGGCGTCGTCCAAGGCGTAAGCTTTTCCTGAAGCAGAGCCACAATAAAGCTCGCAAACAGTTTGCTGAAGCACATCAATCCAAGCCCCTGGACTACTGTCAACTTGTCCTCTGGTCTGATGAAACGAAGATCAATTTGTTTTGATCTGATGGAGTGCAGTGTGTCTGGCGGCGACATGGGGAACAGTACCAAGACAAGTGCGTTATCCCTACTGTCAAGCATGGTGTTGGTAGTGTCATGGTTTGGGGATGCATGAGTCCTGCCGGTACTGGAGAGCTCAAGTTCATCGAGGGAAACATGGCTTCTACGATGTACTGTGACATCCTGAAGGAGAAGATGTTACCCTCCCTGCAAAAACTTGGTAGAGGAGCTGTATTTCAGCACGAAAACGATCGGAAGCAGACAACTGCCTTTCTGAAGAAGTCGAAGGTCAATGTGTTGGAGTGGCCAAGCATGTCACCTGATCGAAATCCAATAGAACACCTGTGGGGCATCCTGAAATGTAAGGTTGAGGGACGAAAGGTGGCCAACATCACGCAACTTCGAGAAGTCCTTGCAGCGGAGTGGAACAGGATCCCAGCAAAGACGTGTGGAACCCTGGTCAACTCCATACCGAATAGAATAGCTGCTGTGCTCAAAAACAATGGTGGACATACAAAATACTGAAAACAATAACACTTCAATCTGAGAAAGTACATCGGGTGTACTCACTTTTGTTGCCTCCTCTCCCCCCCCCCTTTCACAGATATGCCCAGTATGCCATATTGTTTCCACAGAATAAATGTTTTGGGCCTGTAGATGTATGACAGAATGTCTACTCTATCATTTCTTTGAGTCTTGTGTTTATAATACATCTAAGTCAAAAGTTACAACAAAATATGTACATTTTTGTAAAGGGTGTACTGTACTCACTTTTGTGAGATACTGTGTATATATATATATATATATATATATATATATATATATATATATATATATATATATATATATATATATATATATATATATATATATATATATATTGTTGCGGATTCGCGCCCGCCGGCGTGCGAACGGCCACGTAACTCGAATCGCGGCACGTCGCCCACCGGACGGACAATCCCGTCGTGACCCTCTCGGACTAACGCCGGGAACTAGTCACGGGTGGGCCTTTCGGCCTCACCACGATCGTGCCAATCGGACCCCGCGTGGGATAGGGTTGCTCGCCAAATACGCGAGCACACGGCAACACTTATACAATTTTACTTCACAGACAGCGCCGACAACACACATTCCCAAAGCAAAAGAAAAGAGAACCACCCTCCAGGATGAGGGGGTAGGCGGGCCTGGGGCCGAGACCGTGTCGGGCCTACCCGTCTGGTGATGAGCCGCAAAATGGCGGTGGCGCCCCGACTCCGCGGGCCTCGCTGGCACTGCCTGGAAATGGGGTGGGAACGGGGCCCCCTTCTCGCACTATCTCAGCGCGGGGGGAAACAGGAGGGGGTTGTTGATGCTCGGGGGGGGGGGATGAGGATATCTCGCTGGCTCGGGTCCCGTGACGAGCGTCTCCACTGCGACCTCGGTCGCGTTATCGGCCTCCCCTCTCCGCAGCTCCCCGACTCTGACACGAGCGCCCTCTCGACTGCCTTCGCCGCCGCCACCTCTCCAACTCTCCCACTCTCCACAGCTCCGTCCAACTGCTTTCTCCGACTCTTCTCTTCTCCACTCTCCTTGACTGACTCTTTCCAACTTCACTTCCGGCGAGCGAACGCGGCCCTTTATAGCCCCCGGGGCCTCGCTCCTTCACCTTCGACCCTTTACCTCTGGCTGGCTCCCCATTGGACAGAGGAAAAGTGGGCGTGAATGCTTTTTGATCCATGAATCTGCATATAGCGATTATACTCCGACGCACCCGGAGGCGGGGCCAAATCGCCCCACGCTCGCCGATAGGACGGAACAGAAGTGGGCGTGAGTCGTTTTTGATCCGATTGCTTCGGAAAGGCTGGTGTTTTTGCACCCACTGCTCGGTGCGCGCCCTGCACGAGTCCAGGATCGGCGCCCACAAGCGGCGCGGGAATGGCAGTGATGCGATGGTTGCGAGAGCGAGATGTGACGGTAAAGGTCGTGGCTGTTGTTGTGAAGCGGCGTTGCGGTTGGTGGTTGTTGTGTGATGGCTGTTGAGACGTGGTTGGTGGTGGTAGTAATGGTAGTAATGGCGGCTGGTCCAAAATAAAGATAGTTAAAGAAAAACGGCTATCTAGAAGGGTCGCAGCCCGAATGAATGACATTTATTCCCTCGAAACAACGGGTTTGGGCCTAACTACACATATACTTACAGAGATATCTCACCTAAGGGACCTGAATGGTGGTTTGCGAATTTCGTCAACCACAACTATATATATATATATATATATATATATATATATATATATATATATATATATATATATATATATATATATATATATATATATATATATATATATATATATATATACACACACATACATACCATTTCAATGGCTCCTGGACCAATTACCATTTGAATAACAGTTTGACTTGGCGGTAAGTGGGATAGCCGTGTTGGGTGGTGGACATGTTATATTTAAGGTAAGATGTGCATAAATTAATATATTATCATGGAGTGTGGTAGTACTCCATGTAGAGGGATGATATGGAAAATAATGTCCGCCCATTCAAATGTGTACACAACGATACACTCATAAACTCTTAAAGAGTGAACTCGTAAGCTTTTAAAAGCCATAAATTTTATTCTCGAGTGTTTTCTGAACTACCAAGATTTAAAAGATGCCAGAATACATCGTTAAAATACCATATCGGGAGATCACTAATGTATTAAGGCAAAATCCTTGTTATTGACGTTCTCTATGTGATCCCCTCCGCGGTTCAGACAGGCAGTAATCCTGACTGTATCGGGAGATCACTAAATCACATATTTGTACTTCTCCTTCTCGTTGTTCCCCTCTCAAAACAATGTAAAACTGTAGCCTGACCTACCTCAATAACTGCTGAAGCCATGATGGTGATTCCAATGGGAGGAAGTTATTTTGTCTCTGGGCTAGTGCACGCAACCCAAAATTTAAAAGAATATAAAACATTAATTGTTTTATTACGAAAATAAATCATTCGTAAATGTGGACTCAACCAAACCAACCCAGGACCGTAAGGGGAGGAAAATGGATGCCAGACCGTTCCATTCCAAAAGCAATACATATCCAAACCATCACCCAAATCAACTGAAACAAGTATTATAACAATTTAATGACATAGATGGATTTAATCCACACCAAAATAACAAAATATATAAAACATGAAGCATTTTATTACTTAAAAAATTGCATTTGAGAAATAAATATAACTAAATAAATAAAACACAAAAATAGCAAGTGCTATCCACATCCGCTTTCGGGATATGTATAAAATTTGACAGTGTGAGGAGCGAAGAGGAGAGATTGTTGATGTGATATGCTTATCACAGCCTTTTTAGATTCTGAATATTGAATAATTCTTATTACAATTCATGGACTGATGTTTGTGTGTTTTTGGGTTGGTTTGTCACGCGACTCCTACATGGTGAAGTTTATCGTCAGGCCAGATTAGATTTGTGACTTGCTTACAGGTACCTTGTGAACCTGTACAAATTTGTTTCATTGTCGGGTTGTCTACGACTAAACCGTCTGCCCCACCAGATTTTCTGGTGAGGAGGGTGTATAATATGGGCAACCAGCAGGATTAAAAACAAAACCTGTCAAAGGGTGGAGGAGCTCCTTGTGAGCCAATGGCCATCCATATCTAGTGCCCAACTGTGTCTGCGGATGTCCTCCTGCAGTTGGGTTGCTTTTCTGTTTTTATGAGGTTGGTGACAGGATTTGCACTCCGGCCACTGTAAAAACGATCACTCTGCAAAACACAAGAAAATCGCAAAGAAAATTGAAAACCCACTTGGTAGGAGTACCTCCTGTGCAGCTGCCCTCTGGAGAGCAGTTCACCGGATGATGGGATGGGGCAAATCCTTCAGGACCCCCACTCTTTGATGATAGGAGGAAAACCATGGGGTAACCTTCCCGGGTCAGATTGCGGTTGTGTGTGTTGGGGTGGTGCTTAGGTGTCCTCCATCAGACAGCGATCTCCTTGGGTTAACCTGAGATGGTCCCTTCGGGTAGGTGCCTGGAATGTCCTATCCTAAGAGAGGATAATCACCTGTCTCTGTTATCATCTGAGCTCAAGCGTTTGAAAATTGTTATTGCAGCACTCGTTGAGGTTCAGAGACCAGATTGTGGCGAAATCATGGCAGGTGGTTACACCTACTATTGTCTGGTCGCTCTGATGGTTACCATGCTCAAGGAGTTGCTGTTGCTGTGTTCAATAAGCTGACTCCAATGATCATCGAGTTAACACCGGTCAACAAGCGTATTATGAGACGTAGGATTTGTCACTCCTTTGGTGTCGTTTCCCTCGTCTGTATATATGCTCCAACTGAGGTGAGTGATCTCACCGTGAAGGATGCATTTGATGCCATGCTCGAGTATGTGGTTGGTTTGTGCCCCGGGCGAGATATTCTTCTAGTCTTGGGGAATTTCAATGCATCGACTCGAACTGATAGGGATGGTTATGAGATGTGTGTTGGTCCCCAATGGGTCTGGAACTGTGAATCAGAATATCACGATGTTTCTTGACTTTGTAAGAAGTCATGGACTTAGGGTGGCTGGTTTATGGTTTCAGCGCCCACAGGCTCATCGCTGGACTTGATATTCCAACGCTGGTAGTGTTGCAAAGGAGATTGACCACGTGCTCTGTACTCGTTGATGGTCGCTGGAGGATGATCCAGAATTGCAGGGTCTACTAGAGTGCTCAGTTCCTCAATACTGACCACAGGCTTGTGGTAGCAACTCTGAAGTTTCAGCTTAAATCCGGGAGAATGGTACCATCCCAGCCTCGGATGGATGTTGGCAAGCTCAAGGATGAGAGGGTAGCTGCTGAGTTTGCGAACAGGGTGAGTGGGGATTTGGGGGCCTGGGTGCTTTGTGGAATCCTGAAGAGTTGTGGAGTGCCTTCAAGACCACCATCCTTGATGTTGCTGGTGGATGTCTTGGAACTCACCGTCGGGCGAAGAAGAATTTTGTGTCTCAAGGGTTACTGGACACCATTGACCAGAATTGCAGGGCCAGGCTTGATGGCAGAGCTGAGCTGTTCAGGGAGTTGGGGCGTAAAATTACGTGCGCTGAAGGTGGACAAGGAGGCCTATGTATGAGGAATCTGTGAGGGTGGAGAGCATCACCTGTGGTCAAGTGATTCCTGTCCTGCGTACAGCGAAATTTGTGCTTTGCGTTCCTCCAGGCCTGTCCCTTGGTGTACTGCAGTTGGAGCGGAGGGTGGTGGGCTCTTGACAGAGGAATCCGAAGTGAAAGCTCTCTGGGCCATTTATTTTGAGCAGCTGTACTAGGCTGATCCACCAGCTGTTGAGTTGGATGTTAGGGGTGTTACTATCACTATTGCTGACCATCCAATCAACTGTGATCTACCTTCGTTTGTGGAAACGCAGGCTGTGGTGAACCGGTTGAAATGCGGTAAAGCTCCTGGGATCTGTGTCATCCATGTGGTGGATATGCTATATTCATATCGTTACATGCAGTTCTGTGCTCTGCCTGGAGCACAGGCATCATCCCAACTGACCGGAAGAGGGGCCTTGTTGTCCTTCTCTGGAAAGGGATGGGTGATTGCCAGAACGGCAATATTTTGTACCAGACAAGGTCTTTACTTGGATAATTCTTGATAGGGTCCACTACCATCTGCTTGAGCACCTGCACCCAGATCAGTCTGATTTTACACCAAATAAGTCAACAATTAACTGTATCGTTGCCCTTCTGGTCCTCATCAAACGCAGGCGAGAGTTTCCGCAGGGGCTGCTTGCAGTTTGTGTTGATCTCTGCGAAACATTTAATCCAACGAATCGGGATGCCCTCTGCAGGATTCTTGGTTTTCGTGGGGTGCCACCAAAACTGTTCAACCTGAGTCTGAACTATACTCTCGTACTGAGCGTGCTGTGAGATGTGGTGGTACCATCTCTGACTTATTTCCAGTTGTCACAAGAGTTTGTCAGGGGAGTGCACTGGCCCCCACACTTTTCAGCACTTGTATGGACTGGATTCTGGGGAGGATGCCAGAGAGATCAAGTTGCGGTGCATCGTTTGGGAATGTCAAGATCTCTGACCTTTATTTTGCAGATGATGCAGTCATCTTTGCGGAGACTCTGGAGATCCTTTTGGGGGCCCTCGAGGTGCTGAATGAGGAGTCAGAGCCACTGGGATTACTGGTTTCCTGGGTCAAAACTAAGATCCAGGGTTTCAATGACATCTTGTATGCTGTTATCTTGTGTGTACCTGTTTGTGGTGAGATTGTTGAGGTTACAGAGAGATTCACTTACCTTGGCAGTGATATTCATGTCTCTGCTAGCTTTGAGCCAGAGGTCAAAAGATGTCTGGGTCTGGCCTGGGGAGTCATGGAGTCACTGGATCATGGGGTGTGGTGCTGTCAGGACCTGTGCAGGAGGATGAAAGTCGAGTCTTCAGGTCCTTGGTGCTTCCAGTGTTGCTCTACAGATGTGAGACCAGGGGGGATACAAATTCTCTATGTAAGTGTGTATCGTGTTGCGCCCCCTCCAGGTACGAGAAGGTATTACAAGTCTCCACCATTTCCAGTCCAGTATTGTTGTCCCCACGTTTTCCAGTGCAGTGAGGTGTTATGAATTGCACAACAGAGGATGTTTTGCATTTCGTGGTGAGGTTTTCAACCACATGGCGGCGATGTTATGTTTAGAATTTACACGTTTGGAAAACGGCAGTGACCTCATCGGAAGCAGAAGTGACAGTTGGCTTTGTCTGTGTTGGCGGTGCTGGGAGAGATGGCGTTTGAGGTATAAAGGCCGTGCTGTGATGACTTGCAAATAAAAGCTGCGATTAGGGTGTTTTAAGTGTGAAAGAATGATCTCAGAGCATTGAAAACTCCAGAATAGACACCATGCCCAACTCTATGAGTGAAATCAGTCAAAATCTGAAACATGCAATATTCTCATGGTGGCCATTTTATGTTTGCTGGACATTTGAGAATGAATGAAATGAAGATTGTCGGTATTTCTGAATGTCCTTGGGTGTTTAAGGCAGATGGATCTAAAACCATTAAAACTCGAGATTAGACACCCTGGGTGACTTTGTCGGTGAATCCGGGTGACAATATTCTCGTCGCGGCCATTTCGTTTTCCCTGGCCCTTTCAGATGTCGATAAATGAAAACTTAAGGTAGTTCTGAATACTTTTGGGAGTTGTAAGTGTGTCAGATGGATTTAGAACCCCCCCCCAAAAAAAACCCCTGAATGGATGGGCTTGAAACTGATCTAAATCTGAAATTTGAATGTTCTTATGGTGGCCATTTTGGAAAACGCCCCCTATCGACCGTTCCCAATCGTTTTGCGAGGTGTGTGAAAGCTCATTTTAAAGATAATGTCCAAAGGTACCTAAATCCATCTTTAAACTTGGTTCTCCGCAAAGTAGTTGCAGAGTCCCAGGAAGGTAACCGCACCATTATGGTCGCTCAGATGGTCGACTCGTATTCTTGTGTGAAGCAGTTTTATTCTTGCTGATGAAAGGAATCTCGTTTGATGTTCTTCTCTCAGCTTTAAGAAACCTGTTGCAACCTGTTGCACACCTTTTCCAGTTGGTGGCTCCAAAAATTTATTCTCAAAGGTTTCTGTCTGGATTAATGATTCATTGTTTGTGGATTATCACGTGAGCTTTTCTTCCCTATGAGTTCCCAAATGTGTGTGTATTTGGTCAACTGTGGCGTTGTCAACTCATTCATTTGATTGTGATGCTTCTTTAATTTCTCGTTCCATTTTGCTTCCTACTCCCCCCCCCCTCGTTTTTTACTGCATGCTGATGGCATGTTACAAGTACTATCTATTTATTTTGGCAAATATTCAATTTGACGTCATGAAGCTGCCAATAAGTGAGATAATATATATATATATATATATATATATATATATATATATATATATATATATATATATATTTGCATCCATATTGTATCAGTAGTTTTGTGTTTTATAATGAGTTTATTCCAAACAACTATGACTGATTATTGTTTTTCAGCTTGTGCAATCATGACCATTGTGTGCTGCTTTTTAGAGAGGTAGTCTTTGATGTTGTCCGTCTCCAAGTGACATGGCAAAACTCTTCATCATCTTTGCTTTGATGAGCCTGTCCCCCGCGCAGCGGGAGTTGGAGTTTTGCAATGACGTCTGTCTGTCTGTCTGTCTGTCCAGGCCGTAACTCTTTTTTCTTTTCTTTTTTTTTTTTCTTTTTGTTAGCGTTTGAGCTTTTGTCATGTGTGACAAGGACGAATTGATTCGATTTTATTGAAGATCTGAATCCGGATCCAGATACGTGATGTTTTATTTATTTATTTTTATTTCAGCGATTCTTCACCATTGAGAGATGGGGCTAAAAATGCTAAATAGCAGGATATCTCAAAAATGTATGGATGGATTTGTACGAACTTGGTGGACAGGTCGGGTGGATGAATTGATTAGATTTTGGTGAAGATCCAGATCCGGATCTGGATACTGGAATTGTGATTTTACCATTGAGAGATAGGGCCAAAAACGATATGTTGCACGATATCTGAAGTTATGGATGGATTCAGATGAAACTTGGTGGACTAGTTGGGTTTCTGACATTGACAAGTTTATTCAATTTTTGTTAAGATATATTTGTATCAAGTGATTCTTCATCATTGAGAGGAGGACATTGGGACCATACTCTGTGCAGAGTGCTGGTGCTGCTGAAGCAGTCTCCTTGGCTATTGGGCACAATCCTGGACGGGTCGCCACTCCGACACAGTATACCAGCATGCTTGTACTCATTTTGCCGACCTCGGAAGGATGACAGGTCGAGTTAACCCCACCTGGTATTAATTCAACAACTGAGCGGGATTTGAACTCAGGACCCTAGGATCCAAAGCCCGCCACCCTAGGATCCAAAGCCCGCCACCCTAACCATTAAGCCAATACCAGGCTTGCGCATTTGATTAATTATATATGATTATCGATGTTTGAGTTTTGCAGTATATATAATAACTAGCCAAACCCGCGCTCTGCGGAGGGAGGGGGTTGAGGTTATAGTTTTCAGTACCTGGGTGTTTCGGGGGAGGGATGCTCCATGATGCGGTACTCGACAATAGGCGCGTTGTTCTAGCCACAGCCGCACGTGTGGAGATCGTGTTCTGAACAGGAGGAGCTCGAGTGGAGAAGGGAGGAGTCCAGAGGGTGAGGGTGGAGCAGTAGGTGGGACCAGGCAAGAGGCTTGGTCGAGAAGCAGGAAGCGGGGTCGTGTGGGCGGAGACGAGGAACAGAAGGCGGGCCGTCGAGGCGAGACATGGGTGGAGTTAAGTTGCAGGAACACTCCGCGTGAAGACACCCACACCGAACACACACAACCACCACCACACGGAGGATTTCTCCGTGTTTTATTGATCCCGGAGGTTGGGGGAGGGGCCATGCCGAATCCAATGACATCGCCTGAGTCGGTGTTCCGACTGGCCCCGACCCCTCACGTGGTCCGTCATCCTGGGCCGGGTTTCGGCCAGACGCCGGAAAAGCCTGCCCACCTGGGAGCAAAAGCGTACGTGACGCGCCGCACATGTCTGGCCTTGGGTAGACGGTGGAAGCTCAAAGCGCCAGTCTACTCCATAGTGCACGTTGCGATTTTGCCTCAGAAGTGATCGTTGGGGAGGTTACCCTGGGTTGTCATGCTGTGGTAAAGGCCCGGTCACACCTTGACGTTTTAGCCAACGTATGCCGATTTTTGAATTTTTTTTCTAAAACGCTGGCACACGTTTTGTAAGTTTTGGTAACACATGTAAACTTATGGGTAAGTTTTGATAACATTGAGAGCACGCTGAAAAACACTGCCATACGTCTTTGTACGCTGGCTTTAAACGTTGTACTTTTTGGTTGTCCTCAAATTTTTTCATGCTTGAAATTTCACGACGTATGCCGGCGTATGACTCACACGTTCCGCTACGCTGGCCACAAGTTGTATGCACGGTCTGCGATCGTTGACAGACGTCAACACATGCTACTTGTAAGTTAATCATAAGTTGAGACACGCCGAGGTAATGTTTAGCGTACCCGAAACTTATTTCTAACCTATGATTAACGTGTTGTTGGCACGTTACGCGATCGTTGCCACACGTCGACAGACGTTACTTTTAACTTACTCATAGGCTGAAAGACGTCGGTATAATGGATCGTCCTTGCGTCAGCGTCCACGGCCAGGACACTTATTTGCAGCATTCTTCACACTTTTCTTCGGTATGACGAGCATGTTCACACTTCGATGTCTAGCTTGGCTATGATTCCAATTGTCCATCGGCAGCGTCTATTTAAGATAGTCGAGTTTGAGCGTTTTAACACGTTCAGAAGAAACGCTTCAAATTTCCAAACCCCAGCGTCAAAAAACAAAGGCGAGTGACAGCAATTTAAATCGTTCATTGTAAACAATGAAAATCGCTGAGTGGTACCGTTTAAAAGTCGTTGAGTGTAAAAAAAATCCAATTGTTGAGCGCAAGTGTCTACTTTCAATAGTGGAGATGCAGCCATTTAAATCGTTGAGTTTATCATTTAAATCGTTAAACGCAAGGACGATCCATCATAACCCACACCCTCCCCCTCACACTCACCTACTACTGCCAACATGAACAAACTACTACTAATACTGATACTGATACTGATACTGTTACTGCTGACATGGACATCGACTCAAAAAGGACTCGAAAACACTGTTGGGTTCCCCTTTTATGAACACCATTTTTATATACCAATTCCCAAAACCGCTGGGAACACGTCTTGATATGGCAGTTGTAAGCTAGAAACATGTTCATTTTTTTTTTTTGTCGACCGGAAGACGTCATTGGAATACGTCTACATACGTCGATGTGTGTTGGGACTACTTAAAGAATTGGTTCAAAGCACGTCAAACATAAGTTAGAAATAAGTTTCGCGTAAAAAAGACATTACCGCAACGTGTTTCGACTTATGAGTAGCTTATAAGTAGCCTTTGTGGACGTGTGTAAGCGTCCACATATCGTGTGTAAAACTTATCCCCATCGCATGCGGAACGTGTGTCATACGCCGAGTACGTCGTAAAATTTTGAACATGTTTAAAATTTATTGACGTACTCTACTTACTACGACGTATGATAGCGTACTTTAGCGTTGTACTCACGTATACCAAACTTACTCATACCGTATTTGACGTGCCCCAACATTTTAGACACATTTTTCTTAGGTCGGCATACGTTGGCAAGATCGCCAAGGTGTGACCGCGATGTTGTCACTTCCATTTCTACGGCAGTTATGATTCGAATCACTGTGCGTCAGCCTTTTAATAGGATACGTCACGACATCGCCGGCGATGCTTGCAACGCGCTATGCCTAAGTTAGACTATCGTTGGGCATCGGTTGTGTCGGCCGACAACAGGTTCAGCATTCGTTGGTATAAGTTATCTATAACACAACGAAACGTTCTGTGTCCGTTACCAATGCGTTATACATAAGACCAAGTCGCTATGAATACGTCCGAATCTTTCAAAAAAAACATCAAAAGTTCAACGTAAGCCAGCGTTTTAGATACATTTTAATACGTTGCCATCGCTGGCTAAAACGTCAAGGTGTGACCGGGCCTTAAGCAAGACGAGGGGCAAGCGAAGCAGATTTACCTCAGAATAGAAAAGGTGGGAATAAAATATAAGGGAAAAATGATTTAATAATTCTAAATAATTCCTATCGCAACGCACTCCCTTGTCCTCCCACGATACAAAAGGAAGGGGTCGATTTGCACATATATTAATGGCATAACTCGCTCAGGACAACTATCTGTTGTATGCATGCGGTTCTGAGAACCGCAACAATATATATATATATATATATATATATATATATATATATATATATATATATATATATATATATATATATATATATATATGTGTGTGTGTGTGTGTGTGTGTGTGTGTGTGTGTGTATCTACGTGTATACATACATCACCATATTTCAGAGTTGTAAATGGATTATGAGAGAACTTGGTGGATGATTTGGATAGGTGACAACAAGAAGCCGATTTAAATTTTCATTGAGGTCCGGATGCAGATCCAGCCTGTCAGTGGGATCCAAAAGGTAAACGTCAGCTTGGCGAAGGTATGTGCTCTTCCGAGTGCCATTCTAGTGTTTTTAGTGTTCATATTTGACTTGTAAAAAGTACCATTTACTTGCACACATTTAGGTTGGCATCTACATTATGAGAAGGTTAGAAACAAGTCGGAAATAAAATGTAGAGGTGTGTGTGGGGGTGGTGGGGGGGGGGAAGTCTCGTGAATGGAATTATGGGGCGAAAGTGTGAGGTGTGACTTATTTTATTTTCACCTCTTTTTACACCAATTAAACCACCTTTCTTTGCCAGGGTTTAAAAATTAAAGCCTGTTTACCTTCTTATCCTTCGCAACCGTAAATGCCCCATTCTTCGTCCCAATATTTGTTGGTGGGCATGGTGAAGGTGCACCTCAAAATCAGAGTCCTTGGTTGCTTGGTCTGGCTTTCACCCATGGCAAGAGTCCTCGACTACAATGGTAATGTCTCTGCTGTGCATTTTTCTCATGAAGCTGTCCCAGTAGTGCCCAATTCATAAACTTTTCCGTTTCTATTGATGCAGCTACATATGCCCAGTCTCGTTAACCTTGGTTGGGAATAGCCTAGAGGCTTCAGGAACCATCAGTAAGTGGAACAAGTTGGTGTTGTCACTGGTGCTGGAAAACCATATATTTGGAAAGCATTATATTATTTACTTGCTAGTTCAACGAGCAATATTATTTCCAATACATCTCCACATAACGCAGTTACAATACCAGAGACACTTTGTACTTTGGCAGCATTTAGAAATTGCTTTTGCCTCCAGATGACGCAGTGTGAGTGGCTACATGGCCTCATTAATCTTTGAGATAAAAAACAAAATCCAAAGGTTATTGGATCTATAGAGGCTCAAATGACAAACAGGCCTAGTGTAAGCTTTTGTTTATTTAAAAGATAAAGCACAATTGAAACACGAAACGTACCGCCATGACATTCTGTACATTGCAAAGCAAATGATGACCGACTCTTCTTCTCCACTCCCCCCTCACTCTGGTTTATCACTCATATATTGCTCACTCCAAGGACATTCGCAACAGTCCCTCCTCGACAAACTACCACTCATAATTACTAGTAAGTTTATAACCAGGTGCCACTACAAATTGCTCGTTGATGTGAAATAGTTCAATATTTGGAAGTCATTAGAAACTTCCAGAACACTTGTGATCTTCAAACACACACACACACACACACACACACACACACACACACACACACACACACACACACACACACACACACACACACACACGCACACACACACACACACACACACACACACACACACACACACACACACACACACACACACACACACACACACACACACACACACACACACACACACACACACACCTTCAAGTCTTTTGTATTTTGCTTGTGCATCCACCTTGTATATCTCCTGTGTCCTCCCCTCATCCTCATTTTTACTCACATCCCTTATCTTCGAATTCTCTCTCTATTTTGTCCCTCAACCAAACTGTTGTGTGTTTTCCCCCTCCTCCTGCTGTTCGTTTTGTTCTGTTGCTTCTTGATCCATTGTATGTTCTAGCTCCTCCACACGCTTCAACTCTGTATGTAAACAAAAGTGGAATTGCAATACACCAGGACCCTGACATTCGTGGGGGATATGTTCCAGGAAAACCCCGCGAATGTTGGAACTGCGAATGTGGGGGCATTATTTCAATGGGAAATGGGGGGATAGGTTCCAGGAATTTCCCGACCTGTGTAAAAATCCGTGAATGTCGGGGTAAATCTGCGAGTGTTTTGTCATTGTTACAATGGAGACTAGGGGGATAACGTTGTCGGTTCATGGCGGTTCCTGGTTCATGAAAAAGGTCACAAATGGCAACACTACCAAAGTCGGGGAATTGGTACAATGGGAACAAGGTGGATAATGCTATCGGTTTGTGGCAGTTCCTGGTTCAAAAGGGAAAGTTTTCAAATGTTTTTGACCACAAACGCAGAATTACAGTTTAATTAAAGATGCTTCCAAATAAAAAAAAACCACAACACCAGGTACTGTTGCCAATTTATTGAAGAATGCATTTTAAAGTCTTTTAACCATACCGCGAAACGAAAAGAACAACAACAACATCATCATCATCATGATGTACCATTTCAAGGTTTTTATTAAACAAACACAGCACTCGTAACTTTGCAAAATGACGAAGATGATGACGAAGATGATGATGAAGATGAGGTGCACCGGTTGTAATAAGTCCTGAAAGTTGATATTACCCCCTGGTCGAGTGGCTGGATGAGGGTGGTGGTGCTTGGCAACAGTGTGTGACAAGGACGACTTGATTTGATTTTGGTGAAAATCCGGATCCGGATCCACATCGGAGAATTTTTTAAGTGATGGTTCACAATTGAGAGATTGGGCCAAAAACGATATATAGCATGATGTCTCAAAAGTTATAGACTGATTTGGACAAAACTTGGTACATAGGTTGGGTAGGTGAGGAGAATAAGCCGATTTGATTTTGGTTAAGGTCCGGATGCAGATCCGGCTTATCAGTGGGATACAAACCATAAACTGTTCAGCCTGGCAGATGTATGTGCTCTGCCGAGTGCTGTTGTTGTTTTCCCCCCTGAACCAGAAATTGTACACTAAGCATGGACCACTCTGGTCACTAGGTTGAGAACCACTATTCTAATGTGAGAAACTCTTCAGAGATTCTTGTAGAGCAGGCGTCGGCAACCTAAACCAGGCCGCGGGCCACTGGGCCACGTTCGGGCCACCTCGCTGGCCGCACCCCCCTCCCAACCCGAAAAAATAACAAACACACCTAAAATCAATGATAATAAATGTAATTGTAAATTGAACCTTAAGACCTTCAGCCATCTGAAACAACAACGAAAAAATATTTAAGACCAAGTTAAGTGGATTAGAAGCGAAAATAATTTATTGTGACGTACAGAGACTGTGATATATGTGGAAGAATCATATGTCCACATATGTTAAATTTGCCGTCGGTTCAGAAAAATGTTTCACGGGCCACACCTAATGGAAATCCGGACAAGGCGCCGCGGGCCGCATGGGAGGAGCTCGTGGGCCGCATTTGGCCCACGGGCCACAGGTTGCTGACCTCGGTTGTAGAGGATGGGTAAATGGAGGATGTGGAAAGGTGTGACTTGGGTTTAAATGTTTACTCGTTCCCTCACAAAAACACAATGCAAGAAGAGGCCATTGGGCCCATTTCGCCTCTGCAGTGGTTGCCAACCTATGGTTGTTTCTCTGTGCTTGATCATTTTTAAATGCTGAGCACTGAGCAAGGAAGCAGCACATACCATTTTAAAAGTCTTTGGTATGACTCAGCCTGGGTCAGGTTTAAACCGCTGACCTCCCAGATTCTCAGCAGACCATGATGCCACCGAGTCTGGTTATCAACAGAGGTTATTATCTCCTCGCTTTTTGAAAAGGCAGGATATTGCAATCGGCTCCGGCTCTGTCTGTCTGTCTGTCTGTCTGTCTGTCTGTCTGTCTGTCTGTCTGTCTGTCTGTCTGTCTGTCTGTCTGTCTGTCTGTCCGGCTATCTCCTTATAAACGGTGGGCAGAAAATCACCAAACCTGGAAGTTATGATCACCACATGGTAATAAAATGCCTGAGCAGTATCATTTTGATTTGACCCCTGAGTTCATGCCGGGGGTCAAATCTAAAGGCCCTGTCACACCTTGACGTTTTAGCCAGCGTATGGCAAGGTATCAAATGTATGTAAAACGCTGGCGTACGCTGAACTATTGATGTTTTTTTCCAGTTTTGGACGTATTCATAACGAGTTGGACGTATGCATAACGTATTAGTAACGTACACAGAACTTTTCGATAACATATAGATAACTTATATCAACGAATGCTGAGCGTGTTGTCGGCGTTCACAACCTATGCCCAACGATAGTCTAACTTATGCATAGCGCGCGGCAGCGTATCGCCGACGATCATGTGGCGTAGCCTATTAAAAGGCTGTGGCTCGACGATTCAAATCATAACCGCACTAGACATCGATGTGTCAAGCCGCTGTCACACCTTGACGTTTTAGCCAGCGTATACCGACGTATGAAAAATTTGCCGAATACGCTGCCACACGATGAATATGTTATGGGTAAGTTTTGTATACGTTAAGAGCACACTGGCATATGTCGTAGCACGCAGAGTACGTCGCCAAATTTTCAGCATGTTGAAAATTTTTCGACGTATGCCAGCGTATGACGCACACGTTCCGCATACGCTGGCCATAAGTTGTAGGCACGTTACGCGATCGTTGACACACGTCGACACACGTTGCTTGTAAGTTACTCATAAGTCGAAACACGTCGAGGTAATGTTTAGCGTCAGTGTTCCAGACTCCCTGTTTTTTTTTGTTTTTTTTCCTTCGGTATGTCTGTGATGTTGACACTTCGATTTATAGTGCGGTTATGATTTAAATCATTGAGCGGTAGCCTATTAATTATATTCTATTATAACCGCACTAGAAATCGAAGTGTCAACATCACCATCATACCGAAGAAAAAAAAAAAAAACCAGGGAGTCTGGAACACTGACGCTAAACATTACCTCGACGTGTTTCGACTTATGAGTAACTTAAAAGCAACGTGTGTCAACGATCGCGTAACGTGCCTACAACACGTTACTCATAGGTTAGAAATAAGTTTTGGGTATGCTAAACATTACCTCGATGTGTTTCGACTTATGAGTAACTTACAAGTAACGTCTGTCGACGTGTGTCAACGATCGCGTAACGTGCCTACAACTTATGGTCAATGTATGCGGAACGTGTGAGTCATACACTGGCATACATCGAAAAATTTCAAGCATGTTAAAATTTGTCGATGAGCTCGGCGTACTACGACGTATGCCAGCGTACTACGACGTATGCCAGCGTGCTCTTAACGTATACAAAACTTACCCATAACGTATTCGACGTGTGCCAGCATTTTAGACAAATTTTTCATATGTCGGCATACGCTGGCTAAATCGTCAAGGTGTGACAGGGCCTTGAAGAGTAACGGGGATCAAAGCGTGAAAAATATTTAAACTAAAAATCTGATATTGGGTCATTTCCTGGTGGAACTTTTTACTGTCTTACATCTTTACATTAGGTGGGAAGTGTGGGGATTTGCGATGGCGTGCCATCCACTTCGCTCTCGTTTTCAATACTTTAGCACACGGAGTCTGTGAATGCTTTGGGGATTGAGGTGATGTGATCGAATATATGAGTTTGAACTATGAGCCTGGCTGCCATGTTCTGAATAAGCTGTATGGGCTTGAGGAAAGAGGCAGGAAAGCCTACTAACAGTTGCAGTAATTCAAGTGTGATGTTAGGAGAGTATCAACCATTTTCAGTTGTCTTCTGATTTAAACATGAATTGATTTGGCCAATGTTGTACAGACTGAAAAAATATATTTACAAATTACAAAAAAGTGTTGGGTCCATATTAGCATCTCAATTTGAAACTGGAAGCAGAGATCAGGTTGTGATCTCTGGGTTTCACAATCTGGTGTTGAAGCTTTTTGAAGAAGGGACCAACCAGGACCAAACAGGAATTGACCAAATGAGGGACCAAACATTAGAATGTACGTCTTTTATTTGCAGCATTTGGTTTTCGTTCATGGATATCCTTATTTGAATGTCAGAGAAACAGGAAATCGGAATAGCATAGGAGAGCACATCATCAGCTCTTCATTGGACAGGTATATATTGCTTTCATTTTTGTAGCAATTGACCTTGATATTGAAATTCAGGATGGATGCTGATAGAGAAAAGAACAGTAGACCAAGAAATAGATCCCTGGGGAAGGCTGACATGTTGATAAAATGATTCTGATACGTGTAACAATCAATGTTTACAGCAGATTTGTGATCTGTAAGATTAAACCGTTCAAGATCAGATCTCGTGGTACTAAAATAGCATTAAAATTTTTTTTTTTTAATATGTGGTCAATGCTTGTGGAAGAGTTGGACACAGAACAGATAAGGACACAACATAACAAAGGGAACAGCAGGAGAAAGGGGAAACGCCAACAGCAGGGCGGAGGGAGAAAGTAGACGGAGACTGATAAACAAGGGATGCAGGTAATGACGAGGGATAAGGAAGAACACAAGGGGTGGACAAGATATATGCATAAAATTTGGGGAGAGGTGGGGTGGGGGGTGGTTTAATGGATGGAGAAAATATCATGGTTTTGGATGGGGGATGACTTGAGATGATGGCAAATAGCTGTCTTGAAGACCTGGAGGGAAGTATGAAATTGAAGAGGATGTGGAAGGTGGTTCTGCAGGTGGGGGGAAAAAAAGGAATAAATGAGTGGAGGTGAGCAGTGGTTCTGGATTTCAGCAGTTTCACTAGGAGGGGGTTGTTGGTTGACCACATGTGTCCGACAGATACCTGGAGGGGGGGGGGACAAAACACGGAGAGGGCAGAGGGAAAAAGACCAGAAATGAGGTGGAAAAAGATGACAGATAGACCACCGACCTGTCAGCGATTGCGAAGAGATAGGCCCATAGAATCAGCTTCATCGCCAGAGATTACAATGATCTTGAAAGCCTTTGTTTCCACAACATCAAGCTGAGCAAGATGTGAGGCAGGAGAGCCAGCCCAGAGAGAAGAATTTTGCTCCATAAAGCTGCTGATGAAGGTCTTGTCGCTTGATAGGAGCTGAGGTGTGCCAAGGAAGGACTTTTCACGACGGAAGATACTCAATCGGCGTCTGGCTTTGGAGGCCAACTTTGAAATGTGGTTTGCCTCAGACAGAGAGATCATGGCTAAAAGTGAGACCCAAGAGTTTGAGTGACTGAACTTCTTTGAGAGGGTTGTTGAGAAAAGAGGGTTTGCGGTGAGAGGGAGAGGGAGAGGGAGAGGGAGAGAGGGAGAGGGAGAGAGATTTCTCTCAGGATTGAAAGACTTATTCTAAGTGTTTGATCAGTTTGTGATTTTGTCAATGTCTGAGGAGAGGGAAGAGGTTGCTGCCTGTCTGTCAGGAGGATGGATATCACGGCTGAGAGTGGAGTCATCAGCAAAGAGATGAAGAGGATTTTCCAGAGAGTCAGTGAGATCATTGATGAAGATTCGGAATAAGATGGGACTTAGGATACTGTCTTGGGGTACTCCAGCCTTGACAGGGAGAGGAGAATAAAGGGTTCTATTAAGAGCCACATGTTGGCTATGGGAGTGGAGGAAGTCAGTTAATCCAAGACTGGAGTTGGCCTTGGATTCCATAGCCAGACAGTTTGGAGTACAAGGCAGGATGACAGACTGGATGGAAAGCTTGAGATACGTCCAGAGACATCTCATTCACTTTAATATTGTTGTGGTTACCAAATTCGCAAACCACCATTCAGGTCCCTTAGGTGAGGTATCTCGGTAAGTACATGTGTAGTTAGGCCCAAACCCGTTGTCTAGTGGGAATACATGTCATTTATGCGTGCTGCGACTCTTCAGGATAGCCGTTTTTCTTTTGCTATCTTTATTTTGGACCAACCGCCATGATTACCACCACAACCACAACATCAACCACCAACCACAATGCCGCTTCACCACAACCGCCACGACCTTCCCGTCACACCTCGCAACCGTCGCATCGCCACCGTTCTTGCCCCGCTGTGGGTACCGGTGTTGGACTCGTGCAGGGCGCGCGCCGAACAGCGTGTACAAAATCACGGATTTTGTGCTTCAAAAACGGATCAAAAACGACACACGCCCACTTTTTGCCGTCCAATCGGTGAGCGAGGGGCGACTGGCCCGCCCCAGGGCGATCGATATATGCAAATTTATGGATCAAAAAGCCTTCACGCCCACTTTTTCTCGGGCCAATGGGGAGCGAGGTGAAAGGTCGAAGGGAGGGGGTCAAAGATGAGAGGGCGAAGCTACGGGGCTGGTAAAAGGACCGTGTTCGTCAGTCCAGGGAGTCGAGAGGCGGAGAGTAGGAGAGTAGGAGAGTCGGAAACAGAGAGTCAAGACTTCGCGGGCGGTGGAGTTGGCAAGAAGGAGCTGGTCGTCGTGTGCGTTGGAGTCGGAACGGAGGGGACGGAGCTGTGGAGAGGCGGCGAGGGCAGACTAGGGGGTGCTCGCGTCGTGCAGGGAGCTGCACCCAGGGAGGCCGATAGCGCGACCTGGCCGAGGAGGAGACGCTCGTCGCGGGACAATAAGAATCCTCTATACCCCGAGCATCAGCAACCCCCTCCTGTTTCCCCCCGCGCTGAGATAGTGCGACCAAGGGGGCCCCTTTCCCACCCCCTACCAGACACTGTCCGCGAGGCCCGCGGAGTTGAGGCGCCATCGCCGCTCCGCGTCTCATCACCAGACGGGTAGGCGCGACCCGGTCTCGGCCTCAGGCCCGCCTCATCCTTGAGGGTATTCTTTTCCTTGGTTTTGGGTATGTGTTGTCGGCGCCGTCTGTGAAGTAGAATTGTATAAGTGTTGCCGTGTGCTCGGTAGTCGGTATTAGCTCTGCATTGTGTTTTCGCTTTTACATTTGCTTTTTGTGTAAATTACATTGTGTCTTTTCTGTGTGCATTTGGTGGAATTGTATATGTGTGCTCCCGTGTGCCGCGAATAAATGTGCTTTGTGTTGAACTGTTTCCCGCTTCGCTTCGTCTTTTCCTCTATTGAATCCCCATCTTGCTTCACGTAAAGGGTTGGTAGTGGGCTGAATACGCCCGATAATTAATCGAACCGTCGAGGTCGACGATAACACCGCTCGGTTATTCTGATAGTACGGAACTGGTCGCTTAAGTGGCCCGTGTCCGAAGTCGACCTGCGGCGAGGTGCGATCGCCCGGTCTACCCTCCGCGTGGGTACTTAGGTAGGTCGAATTTGGCGAGCAACCCTATCCCACGCGGCGGCTGATTGGCTCGATCGCGGTGAGACCGAAAGGTCCACCCGTGACTGGTTCCCGGCGTTAGTCCGAGAGGGTCACGACTGGATTGTCCGTCCGGTGGGCGACGTGCCACGATTCGAGTTACGTGGCCGTCAGCACGCCGGCGGGCGCGAAATCCGCAACAATATAAAAGATAACATCGCTCCAAGCTCTTAATGAAATGGAAGAACATCCCAAATGGAAGCAGATCGCACAAAAAGGAGAAACAATTCAATATCGTGTAAAAACTGGAAGGACACTCTTCCAAGTCGAGCCTTCGTCAGATACGCCTCCGCCAACATCATTACATCATGATACATACTTGTACCAAATTTGATTTAAAGCCCTGAACCCAGATTCAAAATATTAAATAATTCTGGCTCCAGACAATACGTCCGATCAGATTGAAATTTAAAACATATTCCCCAAGATCATAACTGTGACCTTTCACGTCGATTGATGAAGTGGTTCAAGAGAAATAATTTTTAAAAGATTTTCATTCAATCCACTATGGCTGTCAGACGTTGTGACCTATTAATAATTCGTGAACACCGTGGTATCCCAAAGACTTGGGGAACATGTGGGTGAAGTTCACCCCCCCCCCCCCATCTGTCAAACAGTTTTGGAGAAGAAGATTTTTGAAGGTTTATTCTTTTAAAAAATCATAGCTGCCAAACCATGTAACCTACGATGTCATCGGTGGAGAACATTTTATTCCTCATAGATAAGCGATCATACCTGTAAATTTTTGCCTTGATCTGTTCAGCCGTTTCAGAGAAGAAGATTTTCAAAGTTTTTTTTTTTTATGTTAAAAACAATATGGCTGCCGAAATGTGTGAGTGATGACATCATCAATTTTTTCCCCTACACAATTTAGCACTAGACGACAATTAAAAATTTTCATCCTGATCGGAAGCGTTCGACATGTAATTATGAAGTCATAACAAAGCCACCGATGACATTGGGGCGGAACACTGAACGGAATGGCCAGTCGGACACCAGACTGAGCGCTGCCTTAGATAGCATAAGCAATTACACGAACAGATTTCTCGATGCTCACATTAAGTCGATCTTCTCACACTTTCTTTGTTCTATTTCCAACCCCCTGACCCACATCATTACACCTTCCTCTTCACCTCATCTGCACCTCATCACACCTCATTGCACATCCTTACTCAGCACTTTGACAGCATCGGTTTTCTTCCCTCATCCCCCTCCTAAGTGACTGGGTTGCGTTGGTCTGTGGACTGCGCAAGGTAACAGAGAGGTCGCCAACATTTTGTACTTTCTCTATCTTTCTTTGCTCTCTAATTTCCTCGGGTGTGTGCATCCGATGGCGCCTGTCGTGTTCGTGTAAATAAGATTGTAGAAGTTCCTTGCATGGGGTTAGCTCTGTACTGTCTTTTATTGTCCTTTTATAAATATTTTCATTTCACTGGTTGTAATAAATTGCTAATATTATACATGTACCTAGCTCATTCTGTCTTTTCCTCCATTGGTTCAGCGTCGTCTGCACACAGGTTAGCCGAGAAGTTCCACCCCACGTAATTTGCTCTTATTAGCTGGTGCGTACGTGGCAAGTACGCATTGAGGCCACAATACTCACTTGGTGCAGTCAATCCACCAGAAACAGTAACACGCGAAGTCGTGACACCCTGCCTGGATTGGCATTACCAATCAGCGTTTGTGGTTGCCGAGCAACCCGGCCGGCGCGCTGAGTTATCTGTGCCCGGTGGCCTCAGGATCGGGCGTTCAGGAGGAACCCGAGTGCTTCCCCTCGTGGTCAAACTTAAACCCCGAATTCGTAACAATATTATATATATAACACACACACACACACACACACACACACACACACACACACACACACACACACACACACACACACACACACACACACACACACACACACACACACACACACACACACACACACACGTGTGGATACTTCAAGATCTGGTCCTGGGAGGGCTCCGTTTCGCCTTTTGAAACCCGCATATGAAGATAACAACCAACAACACACAAACGTGCACACGCATACATGGATAGACACTTCTCCTTTTACCAATAGATGCAAAAATTGAGTATAATTTATCTTGTGGTCTCAAAACCAACCAAATGACGCAATTATATTTATAACGGTCCTCACATCCCGTGCAGCTGCCACCCCTCCCCCCTTCCAATCCTCCCAAACATAATTAATAGTAAATGTCATAATTTTAAACTTACCATGTGCTTCACCCCAGATATAATGTTCCTGTTGGTGTTAAGAAGCATCTAAACCAGATACGGTCTCTCCTTCTGGGAAGTCTCCCTGAATGTTGGAAATGATGGCATTGGCTTTCTGATTACAAACTCCATGAAATAAATCGCCAAGCCTGCATTGTTCACAAGAGGTAATCTCTCAAGGTTCAAACTCCACTTACTGACGGGAATGATCGGGAAGGTCGGGTGGAACACGCCGTCCACTGGCCTTGCACGAGAAGGCATCGGTGAGAGTTTTTGCAGTCCGGGCTGCAAGATATCAACTTTTTGGGCAAGTTGATCATAAAGTTCTCTGAATCTTTTGTTTTGCAGAGGCACAACCCTTTCTCTCAGGTACTTTTATAAGTATTTTCAGCTTCGTTTAGAAGCTTTGTGAGCCATTTTAGGTAACAATCCTTATCTGGCACACACGAAACATGTTCTCCTGCTCCAATGACCATTGTTGCCAAGCACTTGCTTGCTGAGCATTTGGAGGTGGATGCCATCATTTTGAAAGTCGTATATTGTTCAGCGTTAGCAGGGTATGAAATCGTAATTGAATTGGATAATTTTGTCCCAAACTGTTGAATAATAATTGAGTCGATGTTTGTTTGTGTTCAAGGCTTCAACAGATGTCAATGGTTTAGAAAAGTAGGTAAAGGTGATAACTCGTGGGGAGAAAAGACGTATCGCACAATAAAACTAGAATGGCACTCGGTGGAGCACATACCCCCACCAGACTGAACAGTTTATATATTGTATCCACTGATAGGCCAGATCTGGATCTGAACCTGAATCAAAATCTAATGGGCTTGTTCTCGTCACCTCTCCAACTCATCCACTTTGTTTTATCGTAACTCATCCACACCTTTTTGAAATGCCATACTATATTTTGTTTTTGGCCCCCATCTCTCAAGGGTGAAGAATTACTTTTAAAAAAAAACATTTAATCTCTATTCCGGATTCGGATCTGGATCTTCACCAAAATCGAACCAATTCGTCCTTGTCACACACCCAACCTGATCACTAAGTTTTGTCCGAATCCATTCATAACTTTTTTGAGATGTCCTGCTCACAAACAGACAAACAAACAGAGGTGAATACATAACCTCCGTCCACCTTCGGTGGCAGAGGTAATAACATTCAGAGTATGAACATGAGTGCGACAACGTTTTTCCACACAGCAATATGAGGGGAAGGCATAGTTATGCTCATTTCCATTTTATTCAGTGGTAAATCTTTTGCACAAACCCTTTTTTATTGTTGAAAATGCAAAACATCTTCAGCATGTTTCCCTTTAACTCGGGTTTCTAATGAAACCTCTCAAAATATTTGATTTGTAAAGTAGTCGCATATGAATACCTGTAATAACTGGTTTCGTTTATAAGGAAGAAAGATTTATATCAGATTCAGTAACCGTTATGGTTGAAACACCGCTCTTCAGTCTAGGAGGTCGGCCAGTCGGTTCTGACCCTGGCCGAGTCGTACCGAAAACCGTCAAAATGGTACATGCTGTTTGCTGCTTTGACGCCCGGCATTTAGAGGATAGATTATGGATAAACTCTGTATGTTGGAATCCCATTGTGGTGGGGGGGGGGGTGGAGAAATCTATCCATAATTGCCATGCTGACTGCAGAGAGAAAAACGACATCACAAGATGGCGTCGCTGGCATCCAGAGTACTCTGTGAATTTGTCACTTCTCTAAAGGTCACTAGCCAGGTATGCATGAAGTTGAGCGTTGTGTTGTCAAATGTCTGCTTCTCGGTGAGCCTTAGAACCTGCAAAAAAAAAAAATCGTACGATTATATAAGTTGAGAAGCGTCTGTTTGTTTGTTTGTTTGTTTAAGCTTCCCCCTAGCATGGGGGAAAGGTTATTGCTCTTGCAGGGTTTGTTTCTACAATTAGCAGCCCCAATTTTAATGGTACCACAGAACTTCTTGGACCGCTTGGAGTACTAAACCACCATTTAGGAAACTTTTTTTTTCTTCATGCACTCTCAACACTCCAAATTTCCAAACTCTATCAATTTCCGAGCTGCATCTCGAAGCCGGCTGGGAATTTCAGAATGAAATTTTGCATCAATATTGTGAATAGAAAGTACACCAGGTTGATGTGATTTTAAAATATATATTTATTTATTTTGACCTTAAAATTTTTAAGGTCGTGATTTAATTATAGTAATTTTAACATTTTTCACCTTAACTCGACTAAAGTTTGTCCAATCGAAACGGAATTGCCCTCTCTAGATCGGTTAGGGCAAGGTGCATCTCTGCTTAATTTCCATCATACCCTTCCTGGTTAAAAGTCAAGGTCTTGCACCCCTTGGCATCCTAGACCACCATGTAGGATTTTCTGCCAATGTCCGAGGACTTTCGGATTGAAATTTTGCATCAATAATGGGTGTAGTAAATGTGTGTGGTTGACCTAGCTTTTTTGACCTTGCCCAATTATAGACATTTTAACATTTTTCACCACAAATTGACTAAAATTTGTCCAATTGGAACTAAATTTCCCTCTTTAGATAGCCTAACGCAAGGCACATTTATGCTTGATTTACGTCGTACCCCTCTGAGTTAAAGGTCAAGGTAAAATGGCGGTCTGGAAAAAAAAATGCTTTTTCTTGTCCTCACTCAATAACGTAGAATCTCGGACAGCTTGGCCTTCCAAGATGTTTTTGCATCATAATAGTGGATCTGCAATTACATTGTGCAACTGATATTTGATTTGTGTCCTTGACCTACTTTTTTCAGATTATAACCTAATTAACAAAAAACACCTTTTTCATTATAACTTGAATAATTTTCCTCCGATTTTCATGATGTTGAGTTTTGTGGATAGATCGGAGATGGGGAAACATTTTCTTAATTTTACATTCTATCCCAAAATGTTGAAAGTCAAGGACCTATGGTGGTCCAAACAAAAATATGGCCATCATTGGATTGCAGGCCAAGGGTAAGTCACGGGCAATCGCAAATCTCTAGTTTTATATGCACTACGAAACCGGTGGTTGTATTTGGGGTGTGCCCAGGAGGGTTTTAGGTGTTAAAAAATATATTCATAGCCCCTGGAGTTCATGGTTGTGGGGCGGGAGGGGAGGACGCAAATTCTCTCGACGTAAATGTGTATCGTGTAGCGTCACCTGTTGGGAGTTGTCTGATTTAAGATGAGTATGACCACCTGGACTTGCGATGACCCTGCTGGTATCTCCAGGTGGCCTGGCCTTATCTGTCCATTTTGTGCATAATTCCTGAAAAACGCAGAGAGCATTCACTCGAGAAAGCCCCAAGGGCCATATAACCACACTAATATGTGACCATCTATAAATTAAGTACGCTTCTACATAATGCGTTGCAGGGCAAGTCCATCAACAACTCCATTCCTGCCATACACGTGGCCCGACCCCTGGCCTCTATCAGTGGGTTTGAGCACGTTACCCCATCTAGAATGGAGAAATTAATAATTTCAGATTTAGGGTTTTGGGTGCTAAAAAAATAAAAGTAAAAATAATAATAAGAGCCCCAGGGATTCAGGGTGGGGGAAGATGCCAATTCTCTCTATATGGCATAATGCCGCTCCGGTGAGACGGTCATTCTGAAAACCAGAGACATCCTCAAAGTTGGGGAATTAACCTGTTCATGAGGATGGATTATTTGCTATCAACTAAAAAAAACTTGCAGACTACAGGTGTATAATTTTATCCTACAGGAATTAAAAGGCATGTCAATGTGGTCTGGAATGCATCATGGCCATTTGATCTTCCTCCATTTGCAACAACTATTCAGGTTTAACCGTGCCTTAAAAGACAAGCATCTTAATGCCTTTACTGCTTGCTTGTCTTTCTTGCCTTAGTTCTCACTGCGAGTGTGGAGGGAGTCGTGTCGGCCTACGTTGAAGCTTGCAACAAGCTGAATGTGAAACCCATCAATAAACTTCTGCAACAGTTACCGGTATTTTAGTTTTGTTATTATTTTCCCTTTAAAATCTCTGCTCGGTGTAAACTTTCATAAATGACAATTATTTTGATTGCTGTTTTGGTTTCAATTGTTTTTTTTGTTTTTTTTTTAAATTTAATTGAAATGTGTGATAACAGAAACCACGACCTGTTTGTTTGTACAGTCAAGCTTTGTGGAGTGCAGGTTACAACCCTGGGGTTGAATGAGCTTCCAGCACTTCTGCCGTGTTGGCCTGTGCCTGTTGGATGGTTTAAAACACAAAATGAACTTACTTTCTTTAACATTTATTTATTTTTGTTCAAGAGGAACACTTGAAGGATTTTTTTGTGTGTATAATAATAATAATAATGGAAGCAACATTTGTGCCTTCTCTCTAATTTATACCTATTAATGCACAAACCGATCTGTCATTTGGCATTGTGGAAGAACCAGGAATTTATTTGGTGTTGATGGGATTTTGAATTCTTAAGTTGGAATGTAGATTTGGGAGCCAAGTATTTTGGTGTCGTTTTACATTTTCCTATGAGAACTTTTGAGCATTTATTTCGCATTTCTTTTGTTGCAAGGAACGTGTGCACGCATAATCTCGGAATAGAACGCTGTAACAATGGTCGCGCTTTGGAAAATGTAACCCTGTGGGAACCTTGCCAGCTTTACTCACACATTTTCCATATCTTGTGTACTTGTGTAAAATTCCTTGTTTTACCTTTTGGGAAACAATCAGATGATTTGTAGCACCCCAAGTTGTGTGAACATTTGACTGCGTCAATGGTTGTGCCAGAAGGGACTTTCGGTCTCATCGTTTCACCTCAATAGGTTTGGCTGTTCAAAAATGTTGCACCAAGAGATGTACTACTTTTTTTTTGGCAGCCATTTGGGTCTATGTAAATACTACTGCCTTGGCTTCTGTTTCTTGCACTGATGAACATTACTCCAGGTGTTGTGTTTTGAGCCAGCTCAAGGCTGTGATGCATTGTCATCCATGCTGAGTCTTGGGGCAGACTGAGGAATAAAAATTTTTAAAATCCAACACATTGGCAACTGTGCTTTCTTTGGCCTTTTGCATTTCAAAGTCGTAGCGCAGCTTGCAATGTGACACGCAGGTGTCGCATGCATTTATAAAATGTCACGGTGCCATGACACTTTTCTGTGCCTCCCACGGACCACACAGCGCCACGACTGGATATTTTATTTTACATATTGCTCTTCTGACAGTGAACTGTGGCTCATGGAGGAGTTTGTTCAAATATATCATGTATGCAGGACACATTTTGAAGACAGTGGACTTAAAAAAAAAAAAAAAAATTTGACATGACTTACAAGGACAATGGGTAAACATGTGGGTATGTATATATGGGATTTGAACCTGGATTCCTTGCATCATGAGCCAAGGCTTCATTTGGGAACACAAAAGGCAGATACTGTGTGTGTTGTGGTTGTGGTTGTGTTGTGTGTGATTGGGGTGGTTGGGATTACACATTTTTAAAGAAGAAGAAGGCACTTCCAATCAAAAATAAAAACTAGATCGACTGCTGTGAGCAAAAAAGCAAGAGCAGACCCGGTCTCAGGGCAACGTTTTGCCGTCTTCATCAGGAAAAATAGACTACTGTGCCTGATGAAGCTGGCGAAACGTTGCCCTGAGATCGGATCTACTCTCGCTTTTTTGCTCAAATTAGCGGAGTCAAACTAGTTTTTATTTTGGTTGGAAGTACCATCTTCTTCTTTTAAAAAAAAAAAGTGTATGTGTATATATGTATATATGTATGTATATATATATATATATATATATATATATATATATATATATATATATATATATATATATATATATATATATATACATATGTATTTGTAAAAGAAAGAAGCTGTCAACATACAGTGATCCCCAGGCAGTTATTTCATTAGTCTTCATGCAGTTAGTCCTCCCCTCATGTCTCGTGGGTTAACGTGATGAAGTTCGTTGCATGGATCTTGTCGTTAGGTCCAGTAACTATCTCTAATTCATATTATGATTCCTACCCTAACCCTGTCCTTTTAGCCATGGTACAAAACAAGCATGCAAGCACACATACCATTCAATAAGCACACCACGATGCCTCCCGTGGATCGGATCCACCACACCACGACACACTATACCACCCGCGTATCGCACGCCATTATTTCTTTCAAATCTGCGCACCAATTCCCAACCGGCACCTCGCTCACCAAATCTCACCACTTTGACCACAAATGCCTCCTGCACATGGGAAAAATATTCCCACACCCCCTCGTACCTCTGTATCGCTACAATTCGCCATTCTGTTTTTAGGAGCACCGCACGACTCGCATTGTCCTCGGCACCGCGCCATGCTTGACCACACAACAAACGTTAATAGCTCAACAGCATCTCACTGGGGACGTCCCAGGTGAACATCCGGAATTTATACAACCCTCATCCAGTTGACAGACCATGACAAGGCCAGGGGCAACAAGGAGGGGTCGCAAGAAGGGTGATCCGGGAGTTTGGTTCAGGGTCCGGGTGTGAATTTTGGCTCAAGAGAGGGCCCGTGGGTGGCGGGGAAAGTCTGCCGCTATTTAACATTAAGACTGCACTCAAAGCACGTTTAGGACCAAGGTGCCGGCTCAGGGAGCATGCTCCATGTTAAGTCAGGAGCTCCGACCTGTGCCGAAGTGGGAAGGCAACTGAGAGTTTCCGGTCTCGGAGCCTGGCAGGGCATGGCTCGGGCCGCTGTGGCCCAATAGAGACCAGGATTCGGGCCACAGAACATCGCTTTCCGGTCATCACCCCACCCTTCGCCCGGGGCTTATGAAAGGAGTATCACGGAGCCGTTAGTCTCTTCTTCTCTGCCTCCTCTTCGCTGGCTCTTCGCTCACCTCCGCTTCGCTTCCTGTCTCATTATTTATGTGCGAGTGCCAGAACACGCTTCTTCTTCTTCTTCTTCTCCTCCTTCTCCTTCTCCTTCTCCTTCTCCTTCTCCTTCTCCTTCTCCTTCTCCTTCTCCTTCTCCTTCTCCTTCTCCTTCTCCTTCTCCTTCTCCTTCTCCTCTCCCTCTTCCTCTTTCTACTCCTTCTTCTCTCTTCCCCTTCTTCTTTCTCCTCATTCTCCCTCTTCTTCCTCCTCCTTCTCCTTCTTCTTCCTCCTCCTTTTCCTTCTTCTTCCTCCTCCTTCTCTTTCTTCTTCCTCCTCCTTCTCATTCTTTTTCCTCCTCTTTCTCCTTCTTCTTTCCCCTCCTTCTCCTTCTTCTTCCTCCTCCTTCTCCTTCTTCTTCCTCCTCCTTCTCCTTCTTCTTCCTGCTCGTTCTCCTTCTTCTTCCTCCTCCTTCTCCTTCTTCTTCCTCCTCGTTCTCCTTCTTCTTCCTCCTCCTTCTCCTTCTTCTTCCTCCTCCTTCTCCTTCTTCTTCCTCCTCCTTCTCCTTCTTCTTCCTCCTCCTTCTCCTTCTTCTTCCTCCTCCTTCTCCTTCTTCTTCCTCCTCCTTCTCCTTCTTCTTCCTCCTCCTTCTCCTTCTTCTTCCTCCTCCTTCTCCTTCTTCTTCCTCCTCCTTCTCCTTCTTCTTCCTCCTCCTTCTCCTTCTTCTTCCTCCTCCTTCTCCTTCTTCTTCCTCCTCCTTCTCCTTCTTCTTCCTCCTCCTTCTCCTTCTTCTTCCTCCTCCTTCTCCTTCTTCTTCCTCCTCCTTCTCCTTCTTCTTCCTCCTCCTTCTCCTTCTTCTTCCTCCTCCTCCTTCTCTTTCTTCTTCCTCCTCCTTCTCCTTCTTCTTCCTCCTCCTTCTCCTTCTTCTTCCTCCTCCTTCTCCTTCTTCTTCCTCCTCCTTCTCCTTCTTCTTCCTCCTCCTTCTCCTTCTTCTTCCTCCTCCTTCTCCTTCTTCTTCCTCCTCCTTCTCCTTCTTCTTCTTCCTCCTCCTTCTCCTTCTTCTTCCTCCTCCTTCTCCTTCTTCTTCCTCCTCCTTCTCCTTCTTCTTCTTCCTCCTCCTTCTCCTTCTTCTTCTTCCTCCTCCTTCTCCTTCTTCTTCTTCCTCCTCCTTCTCCTTCTTCTTCTTCCTCCTCCTTCTCCTTCTTCTTCTTCCTCCTCCTTCTCCTTCTTCTTCTTCCTCCTCCTTCTCCTTCTTCTTCTTCCTCCTCCTTCTCCTTCTTCTTCTTCCTCCTCCTTCTCCTTCTTCTTCTTCCTCCTCCTTCTCCTTCTTCTTCTTCCTCCTCCTTCTCCTTCTTCTTCTTCCTCCTCCTTCTCCTTCTTCTTCTTCCTCCTCCTTCTCCTTCTTCTTCTTCCTCCTCCTTCTCCTTCTTCTTCCTCCTCCTTCTCCTTCTTCTTCTTCCTCCTCCTTCTCCTTCTTCTTCTTCCTCCTCCTTCTCCTTCTTCTTCCTCCTCCTTCTCCTTCTTCTTCCTCCTCCTTCTCCTTCTTCTTCCTCCTCCTTCTCCTTCTTCTTCCTCCTCCTTCTCCTTCTTCTTCCTCCTCCTTCTCCTTCTTCTTCCTCCTCCTTCTCCTTCTTCTTCCTCCTCCTTCTCCTTCTTCTTCTTCCTCCTCCTTCTCCTTCTTCTTCTTCCTCCTCCTTCTCCTTCTTCTTCTTCCTCCTCCTTCTCCTTCTTCTTCTTCCTCCTCCTTCTCCTTCTTCTTCTTCCTCCTCCTTCTCCTTCTTCTTCTTCCTCCTCCTTCTCCTTCTTCTTCTTCCTCCTCCTTCTCCTTCTTCTTCTTCCTCCTCCTTCTCCTTCTTCTTCTTCCTCCTCCTTCTCCTTCTTCTTCTTCCTCCTCCTTCTCCTTCTTCTTCTTCCTCCTCCTTCTCCTTCTTCTTCCTCCTCCTTCTCCTTCTTCTTCCTCCTCCTTCTCCTTCTTCTTCCTCCTCCTTCTCCTTCTTCTTCCTCCTCCTTCTCCTTCTTCTTCCTCCTCCTCCTTCTCCTTCTTCTTCCTCCTCCTTCTCCTTCTTCTTCCTCCTCCTTCTCCTTCTTCTTCCTCCTCCTTCTCCTTCTTCTTCCTCCTCCTTCTCCTTCTTCTTCCTCCTCCTTCTCCTTCTTCTTCCTCCTCCTTCTCCTTCTTCTTCCTCCTCCTTCTCCTTCTTCTTCCTCCTCCTTCTCCTTCTTCTTCCTCCTCCTTCTCCTTCTTCTTCCTCCTCCTTCTCCTTCTTCTTCCTCCTCCTTCTCCTTCTTCTTCCTCGTCCTTCTCCTTCTTCTTCCTCCTCCTTCTCCTTCTTCTTCCTCCTCCTTCTCCTTCTTCTTCCTCCTCCTTCTCCTTCTTCCTCCTTCCTCCTCCTCCTCCTCCTCCTTCTCCTCCTCCTCCTCCTCCTCCTCCTCCTCCTCCTCGGCAACTGCCGAGACTCCCTGCCGTGTTGTCGACGTTCCGCCACCCCTGTGCAGCCAGTTGGACCAGTGCGGAGCTCACGTTTCCACGAGCCCCGGCAAAGTAATTAAGCAGGAGATAACGCACCACTTCACGAGGTGGAAGCGTCCCATGGAGGTACACTCTACACATGCAGACCTTTACACAGTGAGGTTAGGGATCTTTCTCCTCACGCATCTATTCTCTCCTCTCTCTCTATCCACCCCTCTATCCCATCTTCTTTGGACGCACAAAGAACATCATTGCTGACTCGCAATCCCATTTTCCTCTTGCACGACACCCCCCCACATTGCACGACACCACACTTCTCACTCCCACACCTTAGACACAACCAGTAAGCATTCTGGGTTGCGTTGGTCTGCCGACCGCGTCAGGTATTGAGAGGTCATATATCTCCACCTGCTTTCTTTCTCTCTGGCTATCTAATCTTCCTCGGGTTTGTGTGTGCATGTGATTGCACCTGTAAATTAAGATTGTAGAAGATATAATGGGATAACTCTGCTCTGAGTCTGCTTTTGGAAGTTGTTGCCTTTTGCCGCACCCCACAAATTCCTTCTTATGCCCTGCTGTACATAAAATAAAACCCCATTCAATGTGCCACGTACTTTTCCTCGCTTGATTGTAAATACATGCTTTGTATAGAAATGTTCCCAGCTTGTTTTCCTGTTTTCTTCCATTGGTCTAGCATGTCTCGCACCCTTGTTTAGCAGGGACGTTATCCCCCAACGATTGGTTTTCTAGCTGGTACGTGCTTGGCAGTCCCGCTCGGCTGCATCTTATCTGGTCAAGTGATTTGGTTTGAGCAAGTGCTTACCGAGGGTGTGTTCCCCAGTAATTATATCATGTAACCTTGAGGTAAATGGTATAGACAGAGGACCTTAAGTCAGGTGGTTGTTATTGTCGTTCACGGTCGATTAGCGACCCGCCGTGTCGTGAAGTTATTCGTGTGCGACGGCCTGTGGGTCTGGTGGGAACCCGTGGTAGTTCATCCCTGGTGGTCTTCGCCCCCGACCCCAGGTCCGCAACAATATGTGTAAAGCTCTTTCTTACCACTGACTCACTGACTGATATTAAAGATAAGTACCTTCTGGGTTAGGTAGAAAGCTGAAATTTTGCGTGCCGATGGACATCGAAGGCGGTACACCGGGAAAATTCACAGAATTGTCGGACAACATCCACAAATGAAAATATTTTTTTATCAAGTGAAAAAAGATGAAGGAATGTGCATGAATTTGAAAATAATTAATCGACTGGATCGCTGCGCTGTCCATGCTGCTTTTTCAAGCCATGGCGATTATAGCCCACAGGGGTCCCATTTTTTTTTGGTATTATGTTCGCAGCTTGCTTTTTTCACCTTTTTGTGCAATCTACTTTCATTATAAAATATGAATATAAATACAGTATATGAATAGTTGCTGCAATTTATTAATAGCCTGCATTTGCTGCAAGCATGGTGAGGTATGTACATGGTGAGTCATTGTTCCAGGACACGGATTTAGTTGCTTATACAAGATTTGTTTATACCTTGTATTTATACTGTTGTAACAATGCTCCGTGGGGTAACGTCAAAGCTAAAGTCGCAGAATATCGCCATGGCATCTGCTGGAGAAAAATGATCTTGTGTTGTGACAACAGCAGACATCATATAGATGCACTCGATGTTTAAGGAGGAATTGTAATTGTTGTATCACTGTAATATTTAATTATTTACCTCCACCACCTAAGGTGGAAAGAGGTATGTTTTCACCCCTGTCTGTGTTTGTTTGTTTGTTCGTTTGTTTCACTGTTTCTCTGTTTGTGTGCAGGATATCTCAAAAAGTTGTAGACGGATTCGGACGAAACTTGGTGTACAAGTTGGGTGTGTGACAAAGACAAATTGATTCGATTTTGGTGAAGATCCGAATCAGGATACGAGAAATATTTAATTTCAAAGTGATTATTCACCATTGAGAGATGGGGCCAAAAACGACATATCACATGATATTTCAAAAATTGATTGTGCCCGATCTGTTCTCGTGGATCAGGCATTGCGTGTCAGAGGTATGTGCTCCACTGAGTACCCTTCTAGTTACTCTTGTTATGTATTCCAGTAATATGTTATTACTCCTGGGGCTTGTGGCTCACCCTGGTAGATAGTATAAACAAATCTTGTATAAGCTCCAATAGCTCCCAAGAAAATGTTAGTTTTAAATTTAAAATGGACTAATTGGGCTCAGTAAATTATCCCTTTTCTCATTCATTACAATAATGATAGGCTGCATGTAAAAATGGAATTGCCAGGGCCACCCATTCCCCCTTCCCTCTCCCTCAATCCACCACTGAAATATAAGTTGTTTTTTTTTGTTTTTTTACTGATTAAATTATCACTATTGTTCATCTTCACAAAGTATAAATAATGCCAATGGAAACGATGGCAATGCCACAAGAATGCAAATTCGCAACGTTTGTTTTAGTGAGATGTATAAAACAACACGTTTTTCCTCATTGTCACTTTCATTCACCATCAGACGCTTTCATTTTGCAATTTATATTAAAAAAAAATTCACTTCAACATCTGATCTCTGGGAACATAAAAAATAAATCATAACATTATTTATGGCAATAAGTGTGCAGATGACTAAAATTAATGCTGGGTTGTTAACAGTAAACATAAGTCTCCAGAAGCATGCGAAGCAGCGCTTTGTTGCCCATACACCAACAAAATAAAGGAAGGGTTTAGTTCCGCGGGTCCCTGCTCGTGACTTGTAATAGCTACTTACCACCACGATTAGCACTTCACGATACACTCGCACTATTCTTCCTTAACAACTCGGGCTAATTGCATACAAAAACCTTCATTTATTATACGAATTGCTCATCCCTTTATTTTGGCAGTGTATTGGCCATAGTGCTACCTTGATCGCTCCTGAAAAAAATAAAAAATAACCTGGCTTGCGTGCACAGGGCAAAAACTTGCCCACTGCTTATGTGTCTACTATATAAAATACATCGTGGTTATATAGCTCGGATAATTCAAATTGTGAATATGAGACTTCTGAAGACATCCTCGGCTTACTGAAAAATCAAGTCAGCTCTCCAGCCAAAGGGTTCGAAGGCTTCGTACACATGTGACTTCATTACGTTTTTTAATGGATAAGATGTACAGCAATGGTATATTTTGATTTTATTTCATTTTATGTATATACATACATATATATATATATATATATATATATATATATATATATATATATATATATATATATTTTATTTCAATATGATTTTTATTTGCACCACCCTTTGTAGTTGCTCGTCAACACGATATAATGTCCTTCTGTCACCTTGTTTCTGATCATTTTCAGTTTCCTCCCTGTGTCAGTCCCCCTTGATCTTTAACTCTGACCCTCCCTGTCAAAGCCACTCATGGTTTTGATTCTGACCTCCCCCGCCCTACTCCCACCTACCTCCCGCATACATTATGCCCCCTGATCCTTGACCCCTGACCCCACTCTGACACATCCACCTTTGACACACTCCCATCGTATATGAACCCTCATCCCTATCCCTTCTTTCTTTCTTCAGTTCCAACAAAAAGTTAACACCTGAAACGTCAGCTTCTTCTTGCTTTACATGGCGGTTTTAATAGCATGCTTTAATCGACGTTTTGTTGATTTCATCCATTGTTCATTTTGTTTTGTGCTTCGGTTTATAGAATCAAATGAGTCGTCTATCCTTTGAGCTCAAGGGATGTTACCTGGTGTGCATATTCTGTTGGATATGTGTGCTGGGACGCCAAAGCATGTTTTTTTGGCGGGGTTTTGTTTTTCTGACCTGGCACGTGCTCGAGTTTGTCCATTTGGCCCAGCGGCAGACAGCTGTGCACTCTGGCTTTGTGCCATATTGATCTCGCTCTCTCGCTGTTGCTTTCTGCCTGTGGCATTGTCGAGTTGATTATAACTTCATACAATTGTGTCCCATTTTGGTCATTGGGTTAAAAATCTTGAGAAACTGAGAAATAATCTGCAACTTACTACACATGAAAAGAACCATCATTGTTGCTTTTGGGCTCTGCTCATTCACATGACCCCTTTAACTATTGTTTTACCCTATGTTTACAGGCCATAAATTGTTTTGGTGTTGTTTTCTTGATTTGCCAGGAATAGGATTTTGAAGTACATTCGATGGTGAAGTCGGGACAGAAGCAGGGTGTATTGGCTTGGCTGGTAAAGGGTCAGAATGAATTATGGGCCTGTCATTCAACACCTGTGGCTTATTTGAGAGGGAGGCCGTGGGGGAGATGGAAGCAGGATTAGCTGACGAGTTTAAAACGATGTCTGGTACTGAAAAATAGGGTGAAGTAGATTTTGTAAAAGCACTTTTTCACCTTAGTCACTGAGATTGGTGACTCGCAAAGCTGCAAACTCTTTTTGATTGAAACCTCTATTTCCTATGAGGGTGGGAGGAGGTGGGTAGCTGCCTTTGTAAGACTTTGCCAAGGACAGCCACTTGGCATGATAGCACCATCGAGCCGCATGCCATTTACCAATACCACGTTTCCATTGGGAGTTTGGGGTGAGTTGGGTTATTGGCCAGCTCGGTATGATTATATACGCGCTTACAACTTCTCTTTGGACTGTACAGTGCTCTCGAGTTTTGGTCCAGCCCTGGCTGAGCTCTGTTTTCAAAATGAATGCAGGTTGAAACTTTGTGCTGCCCATAATGCATTACAATGTATTTTAAAGATTGTTGAATAAAGGAACCATGTGTCTTTATTTCTTTATTTTTTCTGCTTTGTGGTTTATTTGTTTGTTTATTTAAAAAAAAAACATTTCATGGTTGCACTAGCATGTGCACCCAGTGTTGCCTGGTGTTGTTCTAATTCTGTTGGCATTTTGAATACATCAAATTTTTTGTGTGTGGGGGTGGGGGCTACAACACTTCCCTGCACCCACTAAGGAATGGGGTTGTGGATCATTTAATGCTACCTTTCACATAGCTGCAGAGGCTTAGGCACGATAGAGCGATTTAAATATATATTTTTTTAATCCTACTTTTTTTTTTTTTCTTTCAAAAATTTCATTTGCCTAAAACACTCCCCGGCACTCACTGATGAACCTCTGAAAGTTTGATGAATATCCGTTTGGCCATTTCTGAGAAAAATGGGTACACAGACAGACAAACATCTCTCTTATCATCTAGACAAGCAGAGCCAACCTGTCGCTCCTCCCCATTCCCGTTCCCGTCTTCACATCATGCTCCACCCCTCCCCCCCCATTTGGTACCCATCTGTCCTAATGTCCCTTCATAAAAGAAATGTCACACACAATGACAGGCTTCCACGGGCCCCTCTGTTTTGGGGGGGAGGGGTAGGTGAAGAGAGAAAGAGCACAAATTTACCTGTGTGAAGAGTGCTTTAACCTCAGCATTGCCCAGGTAAAAAAAGGAAATTGTAATACCCTCTGCCATCATCACCACGTGGCACCACACGGTACACATTTACATCGACAATTTATGCTCGACCCGGGCATAACCCAAGCAGGTGGTTACCGAGGTCCCGTCGGTCCAAATGCACACTTTGCCGCTTCCCAAATTTCCCAACACGTACCGTGTTAAACCAATGAGGAAAACAGAAATGAGCTGATACATTTAACAGGGGATTTATTTACAATAGGGAAAGGGAAAACAGAGCAGAATTAACACCGAATCTAGTTTTGCAATGTACAAAGAGCAAGCACTTAACGATTTCTACTTACAGACGGGCCCACAAATACACACCCACACACACTCACACACACCCACACACACCCACACACACACACACACATACACACAGATCCCCAGAAGGACATGGACCTTCCCGCCTCGTGTGGTTTGGCTGAGACGAGCGAACCAGACCAGTGTCGAGATGCGGTCAGAAGAACCAGGCGCCAGCGAGATGCGATCAGAAGAACCAGGCAACAGCGAGATGCGATCAAAAGAACCAGGCGCCAGCGAGATGCGATCAGAACTTGAGCGGACCAAACACAATTCCCCTTGTTCTTCTCGCGCTCGTCCCGACTGGACTCCCTCGCTCCCAGATTTCCCTCACTGGACGGTTTTGGCACGCAAAATGCGCTCGTCACCTCTGTCATTGGCCAAAACGGGTGCCAAGTCCGTTGATTGGACCGGGGGGGGGGGTGACGGCCGTCGCGGTGACCGCCCCCCAAACAGGCAGAGGAATATTATCCTGCATGGGCTGTGGTCATTGGACGACCGCCGAGGAACTTGCTCGCATCTCCCTGATTGGGCGAAAGCGACGTCAGGTCCTCCTGAACTCCGCCCACGTACGTGCTGACGCGCACGTAGGCAATGGCGTCGGTGTGAGGAAGCGAGGTGAAGGCATGTTGTAGTTATAAGGGGTGTAAAAATGTAAAAGAAAGCCCTAACTATCAAAATAACTCCGCAGTGCATGAACCTTTAATTGCCCATTAAACAAGGGGCGGGACCCTAACTAGAAACGCACACTTACCGATATAACTGAGCTATAGGGGACGGCTGTCTGTCTGTGTGCACAAGGCTTCCAAATTCGTAACCCTCCCCTTTTTACAGATTCGTCCCGAGTCGTCAAAATTTTGTGTGACCAGCATGTGTAAGTTCTCCCCTAGTATGTTTTACCTTCGGATCCCTGAGTGAGACATTTTTTTGTGCATGTCCCAAAAATAAATAACCTAATGCGCTGCGTAACTAACTAACAGACTCACACGGACAACTTAACTACAATTGCCGGCGCTAAGACAAACACACAGGTGGGTTAAACTTACTTATATTTTTGACTAATATTTACACTAACCATGGCCCAGGACCTGTCATCTGTGCGAAAGAAGGCAAAATAAAGTCAACCGTTTTGTGTGGGTGAGTGCACAGCAGCTGAAGGTCAGTCGTCCTCAGGGCCTGCTCAAAAGGTCCCCCTTGAGTGTCTCAGTGAACCGTCTTCTTTTTATTCCTTTCATAACCCCAGCTGCTGGAGGCAACTCACCCTAACACGGCAGGCCATGCGCCGTCCCACAGGCCATTTGAAGTGGCCTTTATGCAAGAAGAAAGACATGGCCAGGCTGCTCAATGAAGTCTCTGGCTCATTTGAATGAATGGATGCAAAAACAAATGATGGGTGGTGTCGCTGCCTGCAGAGCAGTCCTTGCAACATACACTGAAGGAGATCCTGGTGTGCATGGTGATGGTGACACAGGGGCGAATGCAAATAAGGGCAGCAGGCATGGGGTTCTGACAAAGGCAGGCAAACGAGGCATGGCAAGGCAATGCGGACCAGGCAGGTGCAGCACAAGCAGGCTGGCATGTGAAGCTGGCCGGCCTCTGGGATGGTCCGTGAAGTTGTGTGGAGGGAGTGCGGTGGTGCCGGCCGGTCCAGAAAACGGGCTCGGACATACCTAAATGTCCCCCCCCACCCTATCGCCTTTGCCTGACTCTGACCATACCCACTCCCTTAGTTTGGAACAACCAAACAAATTTAGACCCCTTTTTATTTATTTCTTATTTTTTTCTTCTAATTTCATCTCCCTAACGCCCTTTCTCGTCTTTGTCCGGCTAACCTATCCTGTCAACCTAGCCTACTCCCAACCCCTAAAATCCTTTTTGGAGGGGAATAAGGAAGAGGCTAGCGACCTGTCTCGAGGCACAACAAAGCCTCAGAATGGCCTCCTCATAATTCAGCAATCTTACCCAGGTGGGTCCAGCGGCCTACGGAGAGCGAAGGGATGGATGGTGTGAAGGGGTACATTTCCTCACTATCCTTGCATTTATTAAACTTTAAACTACCCCGGGGCTTTTCCAAACGCCTGACTCTTTAAACTATAGGTTTTAACAACCATGATTCACGTTGCCTGTGTTGGTGTCCATTATTAATTGGGGCCTAGCCCTCAAGTTTTCACTTGTGCCCTTGCACAATTTCATGGCTGGGTAGCGTGGCTCAACTGGCAGGGATTTCCCCTCTGCTGAATCTCAAACTACGGCACCCCTGGGCCCTGAGGCTGTCTCCGAGCCTACTTGCTCCCTATGAACTCGGGGGGGGGGGGTTGCCCTCCTTGGCATTGCCCCCCTCCGATGCCCGCATGGCATTTGGGCGCTTCGAGTCCCGTTTCCGACGGGTCGCCCATGGCCACTACACTATCCCAGTCCCTTGGACCCTTGGCCTACTCTGGCCAACTGTCCGGTGCCTGGGGTGCCCTCTACTCGGTACTCACCTTTCAACAGCCACGCTCCCAGCCGGTCCATAGACTCCTGCACCCCTCCAAATGGGTTTCGTGCCTTCATACACCACCAACAACAAAACGACCTCCTTTTGGTAAATTTGACTAACCCACTAACTAACATTACACTGACCCCAGGGTCACTTGGGTGGGTTTCACTCCTCCATTCGCACCATACATTCCACATTCACTCCATTCACACACTTGGGCCCGCTGACCCATACTCACTCAACATGCTCCTTTCTTTTTCAAATTCACTCCCATCACTCTACCTAAGTTCCCCTAACTATCTCGTGCTCCCTCCTCGTCCCTTAAACTAATGCACATTCCATTTAATCTACGTAGCTAAGCTACGTCCCCACTACACATTCCATGTCGGTCCATGGCTCCCAAAATCCATTTTCCATTCTAAATCTAAACTAAATTCCCACAAACTAGTCCACGGGCCCCATGGAGGACGGCTCATGCCCCCATGCGGCCGGTCTATCTAAGCTAAACCCATCCCACTAACTAGTCCTTCCTTTGCCCAGGCTGTGTACTTGGAGCGAGGCTTTTTTTTTCTTGCACCGCCATGGTGGCGGTCGACGGTTCACTTGCTTGTCCCTTTGGGCGATAATAACGTCTCCTCAGATGGCCGATAATCAAGGCCTTGTTGTCACCCTTCCGATTGCAACGAGCGCTCGCTTTCGGGAAATTCCCCACGTGGGACAACGTGTGCTGTTAACCCGGCATTCGTGCCGCGAGATCCCCGCCGATCACTTTACCCGGGCCAGCACGAGCGCATCGTCCCGGAAACCCACTCCGCGCGTTCCGCGAACAGAACACGCGGCATGCAGCACGTGGAGCTTCGCATATGCGCTCACGTGGGAACCCGCGTGTTCCAAATTCACCCAACACGCCTACCTTTTAACCGTCCGTGCGACGGTCTCTTTCGAAACGCGGGACGTTCCCGTACCAGAATCCCTCCATGTAGTCATGTGCGCGTGGGCCGTTTCAATCCCACTCTTCCCTCCAGGTCTTCAACATCTGTTCACCACCATCTCTAATCTTCCGCCATCCAAAACCATGATCTTTTCCATGCCCGTTAATCCAACCCAAACCCACCCCCTTCATATTCCCTGCTTTACTTCCTGAAAGTCCCTGGAGTGTCCCTCTTGTTTACCCCGTGTACCCCACCCCATCCCTCTCCCTTCCACAAATCCCCTCATGTGTCTATTCCCCATTGTTTTGTGCTTCCCTCTCCCATTCCTCGTCTCCTGCTCCCCTTGTTATACGTTCTCGTTCTGTGTTTACTCTTATACGAGCCTTGATTGTGTGTGTGTGTGTGTGTGTGTGTGTGTGTGTGTGTGTGTGTGTGTGTGTGTGTGTGTGTGTGTGTGTGTGTGTATATATATATATATATGTATATATATATATATATATATATATATATATATGTATATATATATATATATATATATATATATATATATATTGTTACGTTTGAGGGGGGGGTATGCATTCAAAGGGTAATTAGGATGTTTAATTAGGTATGCCATGCTGTTCGAGTTTACCAGGATCTCGATGTAATAAGTAGCAATTCAGTGGTGATAAGTTGTCTAGTAAATGTTCATTTCTTCAAGGGGGAAATGATAATTGTCACGTAATTAGATAGGGATACGGGATAGGGTAAGTGTGTCTGCGTAAACCCCTTTTAGTATTCTCTGGAGGCTGGCCGTGACGTCACAGGACAGTGCTGCGGATGGCTCCGCCCCGTGATCACGATTGGCGGAAGGCGACGGCGGTGGGCCAATAAAACGAGTCAGAATAAAAAAATAAAAAAGCCAAGATCGGGACAAAAAGATCGTGTTTTTTGGGGTGGAGGTTGTTGTGCTGGAAGCGTGCTTGTTGTTGCGCGGATTCGATCCTGTTTTTTCATCGTGTCTTGGAGCCTTGCTGAGCCTCGTGCCTCACCTTGGTTGGCTCTGGGGTTCTGCTGACTCGGAGTACGGGGTCGAACGGCGGGCGGACCTGCCTCCCTCTCCTGCTCGCAACTTGGCGCCAGAACTGGTTCCCTGGCGGCTGTGAGCGGACTTGGGCCAGGACCAGGAGGTCGACAGCACCACGGTTTCTCCTGCCGCCCTGACGAGAGCAAGGCCAGCTCGTCCGACGCCAATCCAGGGACAGTTGCGTCCACACCACGGTCCAGCCTGACCACCAGAAATAGCTACTGTGTGTGTGTGTGTGTGTGTGTGTGTGTGTGTGTGTGTGTGTGTGTGTGTGTGTGTGTGTGTGTGTGTGTGTGTGTGTGTGTGTGTGTGTGTGTGTGTGTGTGTGTGTGTGTGTGTGTGTGTGTACTTGGCGCCTTAGAGGGTTTGAGATTTGTATATTCATTGGAATTGTCTGTGTTTTCCCCACGCCCGATCCCACATCCTTCCGTCGAATCGCCCCGGATCCCTCTTCTTGCCGAGTCTTGTTATTTCTGGTTAATAATAAAAACAAATAAACATCATCAACTCAGTGAAAAGTAACTCGTGCCACCTTCCTCGTCCCGTTTGCGATAAAGCGATTAGAACCGCCATGTTTGGGTTATAAATAAATAAACCGCCTCCATCGTTTCGGCTCATTCTACATTGGCGGGACTGTTCAAGTCCCGTGGACGTCACATTGGTGTCAGGGTGTTGGATGTTTGAACCCCTCTAAATTATATACCAGGATTAAAATCTCGCCACGAATTGGAATATAAAATTATTACAGAAAAGCGCGGGAAAATTTTGGCGGGATTTTTCAAATTAAATTTAATTGGCGGCAAACGGGACTTCTGCACCATGGCGGATGTGCAGATGCTTGAGGAGGAAGGCCACGTGTCTGGCAGCGAGTCGGGGGAAGAAGGGAGAGACGGGGGTAGGGTTGGAACCTCCCCCATTCCAAGCGTGGACCGTGCTTCATCGCCCGTAACGGGGCCGGAAGCGCCGGAAACCGGTGCGATGACGATCCAGACACTGTTGGAACGTTTAATAGCGGACATAACGGTACAAATGGCAAATCAATTTGTGACACAGAAGGCAGAAATGACGGCACAAATTGCAAAAATGACGGCACAGGGGGCAGAAATGACAGATCAATTGGGGGTAATGGGGGAACAGTTGGGTGCACGGATTGATTTAATGAGGGATGAATTGGGGGAAAAGATGGAGAAAATGAAAACTGAGATGCAGGAGTGTGTGGATGTTAAATTGGGAGAAATACAAAGCAAATTCGAGGATAGATTGGAGGAAACAAAGGTAGAAATTACATTGGAGAGGGAAAATATACGAAAAAAATTGGTAGATAAAATTGATGCAACGAACATTCGGGTTGATAAAGTGGTTGAAAGCCTGGAACGTCATCGTGCCTGTGTGGATGCTCGTATGCAGCTGCAAGTAGAAGAGTGGGGAGAGCTGAGGAAGCAAGGGATGAATTTGGCGGAGGAGGTAAAAGGATTGGAGGCTCGTTTGGACGAACAAGATAAAATTATGAGCCAAGATGAAGTCTTGGATAAAGGCCTGGTAGAGCCGTCTTTTGTAAATAGAGTGTCCAGGTTGGTTGAGGAGCAGCTACAAACTCGCCACGGAGCCTTGGAGGAGGTTGTGCGGGCCCAGAAGATCCTACGGGAAGAGGTGAATCGGTCCATTCAACGTTTGGAACAGGAGGCAAAATTGACCCATGAGACCCTCACCACAAAACATCTTTGGCCACAGTGGGCTCCGAAATTGGATACGCAGCCACAAGGGTGTTTGATCCCTGGGCTGGATTCGGACAAGGGAGAAACTGAGAAGCGGTCCACCATAAAAGTGATCCCCCTGGTAAATTTCGATGGATCAGGGAGCGTTGAAGCTTTTCTGACGCAATTTGAGTGCATTTCCCGACTAAACGGGTGGAATGAGCAGGAACGTACAGGGAATTTGGTGGCAACGTTGCGGGGACCAGCCGCAGATGCGTTAAACGTGATCGCGGAGGGATGTTGACCAGCTCCCACATTTGCGAGGCGTTGAGCCGTCGGTTTGGGTTCGTGGCAAACTGTGATCTGGTGCGGGCCCAGCTCCAGCACCGCAGATTAAAGCCGGGTGAGACAGTGCAGGAGCTGGCACAGGACATTTACCAATCAGTCAGGATCGCGTATCGGGACCTTGCAATGGAGGCATGGGACAGACTGGCACTAGAGAAATTTTTAGCTGCTCTTCCTGACCCTGAGGTCCGAGCGCTAGTGGAGTTACAGGATCCACCCACCGTTCACTGAGCGGCCGAGTGCACGGCCAGGCTGGCCTCGTGGAGTCGGCCGGGTCGGGTTCCAGAGAGGCCATCGGTGACGATCCGACAGGCGAAGATCCAGGATCAGGGAGGGGGGCTGGGAGAAATTGGCATTACCCAAATGTTTCAGGAAATTTGCCAGAAACTGTCAAGTTTGATAAAGGGTAATCTGGTAGTTAGTGCGCCAAAGCGGCGGGGTCCAGCCCAGCCAATAGAGCAATTCGATTATGGCCGAGGGAGTCCGGAACCGGAAGAGACATTTCACCGATACTCACGAGGGCCTTTTATGGGGAGTTGTTTCCGGTGCGGGCGAAGAGGACACATGCAACGATATTGCCGGTACCCGGCGATGGAGGGACCCTCCAATAGACTTTTACACTCAGAGAGGGTGAATCCTCCTGCTGAACCGCCAGGTCTATCCGAGTTGCCCTTTCATAGGTCGGGTCCGGAGATCACTGTCGGGGGTCGGGGAGACTAGATTGGGCTGAGCATATACGGCCATGCTCGGCTGCTGAGATTGTGGCGAAGTGCCCTCCTTTGGTGGAAAAAAATGAATTGTGGGAAAATTGGCATGGGTTTGTAAGTTCTGCTGGGTTTTAGAGTGACAATCAGGACAGTGGGTAATTGGTAACAAAGCGGGCACAAGTGGCTGTCCAATGGCTGGTGCGTGGATCGGGTGAGAAGTGCTGTGTGAGTTGTTTTAAGTTAAGAAGTGAAATGTATGGTGCACACATTGATTTTTATTGGACATGGTGTGGTAACAGGGAAGGTCATGGTCGGTGAAGTGTTAGAAATGCAGGTGTCACGTGTAAGGCCGATGGGGTGGGGGAGTCATGTGGGTTTTGTGGGTGGGGATGATGTGCTTGTCCGCAGGGATTGCTGAAGCTCACGGTGAGCGGGAATTGCGACCCCCTTCAAGGAGATTCACCCCTGGTGGCTAATGGTGACAGTGTCTGGAGGCAACTGGGAGAGGGTCTGGTTGGGCGACCAAGGCGGGTAGGACCTTGGCGACCCAGGAAGGCCAGAGGAGCCAGTGAGACCCCTTCCAGTGTGTTGTACGGGATTAGAGCTGATGGCTACCAGGGGGGTGGGAATCAAAGGGAGCGGGGGCGGAGAAACGTCCGGGTTGGACTAAAGCTTACCTGTGGGCATGTTTGCACCTGAGATCCCCCTATTATCTTGTGGTACCCCCCCCACCCCACGGCCATGATGGGATTCAGCCTGCATCATTAAAATGGGGACCATGACCTAGAAATGTGATGATGACCATGGTGTGAGTGTTGTGAAGATGTATGAGTCCCACTCGATCCCGCACAACTTGACATGTGCAGCAAGGGCATGATGTCCGCATAATTTTGGGGCAAGCAAATTTGAAAATTGGCTCCCCAGGTAACGCTGGGTCTATTAGCATCCACTGGGGGAGGCGGTCAAGTGTAAATATCCTGTGAATAGTGTCGTTAAGGCTTCGAGTAGGAATGTAAAGTATAAGTGTTGTGTTTTTGTGGAACCTTTTGTTTCCCCTCCCCAGATCACTGGAAGAGTGCTGGGCAAGAGCGATGATCTAGAGGATGGAGTGCAACTTCGCTCAGTGCTCTCATGTGATAAAAAAAAAAACAAAAAAAAAACGAATGATTGTTTAGGCGAGGATAAGGCCATAAGGGGGTAGTACATTAAGCAGGATAGGTAAGTTAGCTGCGACTCGCTGCCCATTGCCCCTTCTACTTTATTTCGTTAGGTTAATTGGGTGTGAGTCGGTAAGTGTTAAGGCTGGTACGGTAGCACCTGTGATATACCTTGCAGGAGCTGCGGTACCAGAGGAGGGGGCAGTGTTACGTTTGAGGGGGGGGGTATGCATTCAAAGGGTAATTAGGTATGCCATGCTGTTCGAGTTTACCAGGATC
>NC_140973.1:44030038-44035038 GCF_056783735.1 Eptatretus burgeri | reverse complement strand
TCAACAACCACACCATCCCCACCACAGCGCCAACCACAACCACTATCTCAACAGCCATGCCATCCCCACCACAAAGCAACCACAACATCGCCTCACCTTCATCTCCACAAACGCCGCCATCTTTTCGCCAGCCATGGCAAATCCTACCAACGAACAACATCTCTGCCACCAGATGCGGGGACTCCCTAATTGGGGCGAGGGCCGATGATCTCTGCAACGTCCGGGTGGGAAGGATGATCTCTTCAACGTCCGCTTTCTTTGCATGACTTGCGATTGGATCAAAAGGGGCGGAGCCAGCGAGGGGTGAAGGGTGAGAGGTCAAGGATCAGACCTCACCCACGGACCCCATAAAAAGGTGTGCTGGAACGCCAAGCAAGTGAGTTGAGGTTTTGCCTGCGGTCGGTCGGGGAGCTGCAGTAGGTGGAGATCTGGGTTCGCTGTGGAGTTCAGTCGGAGAGAGCCGAGGAGACTGGAGCTTGAAGCCAAGGAGCGAGTCCAGCGAAGGGCAGTCTGAGTTCGGAGCGCAGCCAGCCTGCCGTGCCGCGCAGAACTGCGGGTTCGTTTGGAGGAAGCTGGAGAGAAAGGTCGCCAACGCTGAGAAACGGACGGGCTCTTAAAAGAGCATCAACTCTCGAAAGAGCAAAGGCCCGTTCGTTCCTTTGAGGCGGCGTCGGCTCGGCTGATCCGCCAAGGCCGCACGGCGGGGCCTGGACCAACCGAGCTGCCGAGTTCCTGATGATACGTCGAGGGTCGCTCAGCGAGTCACCACGAGGGTGACAGGTAACCAGCCCGGCCTCTCGGAGCTCTTGCGGTCTCCACAGCTCCATGCACTATAAAGACCCACGAGGTCCAGTTCTTGCCCTTTCCTTTCCTGCGGTTTTTCTTTGTATGAATGTCGTGGCACCATGTCCTTAAGTAGAATTGTCATAAGTCTACATAATAAATAGAACGGTCATAGTTCTTAGTCTTGCTTTATTCCTGCATGATTGCATACGTGTTGATTGCATACGTGTGTAACGAATAAATGTCATTGTGTGAATGTTGACCTGCTCGTTGCGTCCTCTTCCCTCAATTGAACTGCCATAGTTAAGTTCGGAATATTAGCTGGCTTTTCAATAGCCGATAATAGAATCGGGTCCGACGGGCTTGGCGATAATCCGCTCGGCAATCGCAAACTGAGCGAGCTGCTTAGCGGCTCGTTTCCAAGCAGGTCCCGTCGAGGTGTAAATCCCCGGCATTTCTGTCTGCACGCATACTTAGGTAAATCGACAATTCGGCGATCGGACCCTGTTGCGCGCGGACAGAATAATTGGCTGATTTTCGGTGTGATTAAAGACACACCCGTGGCTGGATTTCGGCGTTGATCCGAAAGCTGCGACTAGGTTTGCCACGTCCGGTGGGCGCGTGGCCGCGATAAGCTAAAAGCGGTCGCTCGCGCGCCGATGGGCGGGAAAATATAACTATATATATATATATATATATATATATATATATATATATATATATATATGAAGACCACAAGAGGAAAACCAGAGATGTCACTTTTTATAAATTTCAGTGTTATTGCACCTGCCAATAGTTGGCAACATAAGGTTTCCTCTCACAATATTACTTTAACAAATAACCAGGGGTGTCACATAATTTTATATGGTATAAAGTTTAGCCGTGCAATGAAAAAACAAGTGTTGTCAAAGCTCAACAAGTAGAAATCCAGAGTTGTCAGTACTTTACTCCTGGTTATCTCCCTTTCATTCATGTTAACTGTTCCACCATATTATTCAGAGTTGAGAAACTAAAAAATGAAAGGTTGTAAAACTTGCACAGCATAAACTCTGAGCACCACAATGGCCTATTTGGTTATATCATGGGCTCCGTAGTTGGTGCATATCGTGGTTCAAGCCTGGTCAAACCTTTATTGTGACTTTTATGGGACCCACGCCATGGCTTAATGGTTTGCGCGTCTGAGTACCCATCCTCATTTGATGTACCCACCGCCCAATCAACCTGCTTCGGTATATGAGAGAGTCACATGAGGTGACTTCGGCTATCGCGGGGGTGGTTTATCCTTGGTTTCCTCCCGGTTTTCCATCATATTAAGTAGTACGGAGTAAGAAATGGAGAATCCGTCGTCATATAGGCGAAATACCCTTGAGTATGGCGTTGAACACCAATCAAACAAAAAAGCAATGACCGTTTAATGTTGAAAAAAATAATCTGTGATCACCAAAGTCATGTAATGTCTGCTAATAACCAACAAGCATGAATTTGCTACACATCCTGGGTTAAAATTGCATGGCAATTATTAAACAAGAGAATAACCAGTGATGTCAGTTTGCAACATTGATTCGTTCTTTGCTCTTAAATTAAATAACACAGAAGCTTGGCAAATGCTACATGCTTAATTTGATCGGCCAATGATCACTCTTCCTTTTACTGGAAAAGAAATCTATATGACAGTTATTAAACAGTCCACCAAAGTCTTGAAACTTTGTTTTTCAGTTTCTTCAAAATTGATTTATCCTGACATCTCTGGTTTTCCCCTTGTGGTCTTCACATGTATATATATATATATATATATATATATATATATATATATATATATATATATATATATATATATGTATATATATATATATGTATATATATATGTATATATATATATATATATATATGTATATATATATATGTATATATATATATATGTGTATATATATATATATGTATATATATATATATATATATATATATGTATATATATATATATGTCTGTATATATATATATATATATATATATATATATATATCTTTATATATCTATATTTTTATATATATATATATATATATATATATATACATATATATATATATATATATATATATATGTATATATATATATATGTATATATATATATGTATATATATATATATGTATATATATATATGTATATATATATATGTATATATATATATGTATATATATATATGTATATATATATATGTATATATATATATATATGTATATATATATATGTATATATATATATATGTGTATATATATATATTCTTCTTCTTTCGGCTGCTCCCGTTAGGGGTCGCCACAGCGGATCATCCATATGATCCGCATAGTGATTTGGCACATGTTTTACACCGGATGCCCTTCCTGACGCAACCCTGGTCGCCTCTTGGGACACAGGGATCTGGTACACCTATTTTAACCGGGGTATACACCGGCCCAGTACACTGGTACTCACTTCGCCGACCTCGGAAGGATGACAGGCTGAGTCAACCCCCTGGTGTATTAATTCAGTGGCCCAACGGGGCTTGAACTCAGGACCTTTTAGATCCCAAGCCGCTGCCCTAACCACTGTGCCAATACCAGGCTCTCATATATATAGTTACGAATTCATGTCCGCCGGCGTGCGAACTGCCGCTTTCCACTAATAGTAGCAGCTCGCCCACCGGACGGACAATTCAGTTGTGACCTTCCGGAGCAACGCTGGAACCCTGTCACGGGTGGGTCTTCAACCCCACCACGGCCGAGCCAATTTTCTACCCGCGCAGGATAGGGTCAATCGCCGAATCTTGATATACCTAAGTACCCGCGCGGATAGCTAACCAGGAGACCGTACCTCGACGCAGGTCGGCTTGGGACACGAACCGCTAAAGCGGTCCGTTCCGTTCTGCAGTGATAACCGAGCGGGGATTATCGCCCGACCTCGCCGGATCCGATTCTATTTAACGGGTGTTTAAAACCCAGCTATTTATTCCGCGATGCAAGATGGCATGTCCAATAGGGAGAAGACACAACGAACAGGGTACATTTGAACCAAGCACATTTATTTATAATTTACACACAGCACGTATGCAGGCAAGGCAATGAAATAATCATGCACGTATGCAAAGAGACAAAAGCAATCACGTATACAGGGAAAGCACTACGACCGAATATAAGCAGTAATAATTTACAGGCACTTAAGCAGTTCTACTTATGGACACGGCACCACAACATGCACTCAAAAGTAAAAACAAAAGGAAAAGACCATCCCCACAGACGGGAGTCATACAGGGTCCGCAGACCTTTATAACGTGGGGCCTTGGTGACCGAAAGGGCCCCACGAGGCCGCGAAGGTTACCTTCCTCGCTGGGGCGACCCACAATGCGCCTTTCCCACGGCAGCTAGCGTAGCCGCGGTCTGGCCCAGGCCTCGTCCGACGGCCCGGTGATTCGGGCCCAGCCGGCAACGCCTCAGAGGAACGAACGGGCCTTCGCTCTTTCCGAGTTGATGCTCTCGTTAAGAGCCCACTCGTCCCTCGCGCTGCCCGGACTGTCACGAAGCCCGATCACCTCGGACCGTTCGGAGCTGGTTGGCGAGTCCTCTCCGACCCGTACTCGAGCGCGCAGGTCTGCGCGGCAGAGCAGGCGGGGCTGCGCTCCCAGCTCGCATCTCCTCCTGGCGTCCGCCCCTCTTCACCGACTGAAGGCTCCAAGCACCAGGCTCCCGATTTCCGCGCAGCTCCTCGACCGCTCCAGACAGACACTCTCCAGACCCGACTTGACTTGAGTCTCGACTTTACTCGTTGAACTGGCGCTCTGCGCGGCCTTTTATAGGGCTGGTGAGACGAGATCTGATCTCCGCCCTCTCACCTCTGACCTCTGACCTCTGCTCGGAAAGCGGACGTGGTAGAAATCACCGGCCCTCTGCATCCGATTCTCCGAGAGCGAAGCTTCCACACAGAGCGGACATGGTAGAAATCACCAGACTTGTGCTCACAACGAAACCTCATGCGTCGGTTTGCAGCGACGCTGTTCGCTGGGGACTCGCCACGGCTGGTGCAAAGATGGCGTCGTTTCGGAGACGAAGGTGAGGCGATGTTTGTGGCGTGGAGATGTTGACGGTTGCTGGCGGAGTGGTGAGGATGGCGTGGTTGTTGATAGGCAGGTGTGGTTGTGGTTGGTGTTGTGGTTAAGGGGAGCGATGTTGGTTGTTGTAATGGTGGTGG
>NC_140973.1:43985038-44022538 GCF_056783735.1 Eptatretus burgeri | reverse complement strand
CGGTTAAAAAGGCCGCCAATTGAGAGGTTTTTACTGTGTATATATATATATATATATATATATATATATATATATATATATATATATATATATATATATATATATATATATATATATATATATATATATATATATATATATATATATATATATTTGAGGCGCCTCGAGAAGGAGTGATGTAAGGGACACATCGGCCATTTTGGAGTTAATGCCATATAGCAATATTTTAACCCTTACCCTATCATCCGAGCCTATCATCATATCATTAAAAAATGTTGCTTACATCATTCCTCTGCACGGGGCCTCAAATAATATATATATATATATATATATATATATATATATATATATATATATATATATATATATATATATATATATATATATATATATATTTTGACTTGCTCTGTGAAAAAAGAAAAACAAAAGACAAACAGAAAAACCAAGGAAACAGCATGTACCGTTTTTAGTCTTTGGTTTGACTCCGCCGGGGTTCAAACCACCGACCTCCCAGACTCAGAGCGGACGCGCTAACCATTATGCCACCAAGTCTGGTTTGTTGCTGTTTGGGCATGGAAGAATGGACATTTCCTTTTGATGGATGTTTCTCTCATCCCGAGCAACATCACCTGATGGAACGCATGGAAAGCTGTTTCCTTGATGCTTGCTTCAGTATTTGGTGCTCACTCTTCCATACATGGCTTCCCTCGACACAGAGCTGTTTGTTTCATTCCCTCCTTTTTGAAAGACACCCTCAGCTCGTACACCTCTCGTACGTTTGATCCCTTAACCCCTTATGTCGCAGTTGACCACAACTGTCAAATTTCTGCAGTTTCCCTTCCTGAACACAAAACACTATTTTTCCCCATTTTTATCTTGCCAAAACGAAGTTTTTGCAAGATATGTTAGTCAGCTTGTATGTTTTTTTTTTTTTGTTGTTTTGTTTGTTTGTTTGTTTGTTTGTCTGTAATCACTTATAAAAAATTCTGCAGAGCACAGTTATCATTGGAAATTTTTGTAACTTTGCATATCAGAGGCCTATAGAGGTCCCTTTCAGTGCACAAAATTTTGAAGGTCAATGTCAAAAGTCAAGGTCACTTTGTCGCAAATCAGGGGAGTCGACAAAACCCTTATTTTTTGAGCAATTTTGATCAGATCGTCTTCAAACTTCATGGGAATATAGTTCATGGTCTGGCGCTCAGCTGATTAATTTTTGGTGGCGATTGGCCTTGACCTTCATCTGTTTTTTTAAATTTCTTTTATTTTTATTTTTTTGGTCTGAAATCACGTATAAATCACTCTGCAGAGCACAGTTATCATTGGAAATTTTTGTAACTTCGCATATCAGAGGCCTATAGAGGTCCCTTTCAGTGCACAAAATTTTGAAGGTCAAGGTCAAAGTCAAGGTCACTTTGTCGCAAATCAGGGAGTCGACGAAACCCTTATTTTTTGAGTAATTTTGATCGGATCGTCTTCAAATTTCATGGGAATATAGTTCATGGTCTGGCACTCAGCTGATTAATTGTTGGTGGCGATTGGCCTTGACCTTCATGGTTAGCGCCTAAGGTCAAACATATTTGACCCCAAGGTCAAATTTTCAAGTTTTAGGAACCATATCGTGTAGTATCTCAAATTGAACACCTTGATGAGTGCTTTCTAGATATGTCAAGCTTGAGACATTATGACGTCATTTGGTGACGTTATGAGGCAAAAGCATATTTTTCATGGTTACTCTGTAGAACGATTCTCATCGGAATCTCTCGTAGGCAGATATTCTTCAAGGAGTCGCTCCTGGTGGATAGCAGCTCTGTTCACCTCAGTGTGACCTTAAAGAAGTCACACGTGGTCACCTTTTGGCAAGATACGGGTCACCCTGCGGGTGACATTGGTTTATTTTTGCTTTGTTGACATAATAGGGAGGGAGATGGAGGGATTCAGGTGTGCAGGAGGGTGCTCCTGTACACCTTAATAAACCGACGTGCTGTTCCGGCACATCCTCCCATACCTGACCTGACTTGAGGGTGGCCAATCGCTTCTTTGACGAAAGCTGTTTCCATTTTCTTCTTGCCAGTCGGGTCGTTTTGTCCACATTTTGTTTCTTGGGAATGCTCCTTTGTTTTGTTTTGCAGAATTTTATTTCATTCATTGTTACCTTTTTCCTTACATTATTTTGGTGATTATTCGAAGTTGTTTACAACTTCCATTGTTGGCTAGCTAATATTATGAGCTCTTTTAGCCATTATGATGGTGTTGTTGAGCATCAAGGACATCTTGATCATCATTAACTGGAAAAAAAATTTTATTCTCAAACTTTGAGAAGTTTGATTGGTTGAATTTAAACCTTTCTTTTTTTCAAGAAAGGGACGTTTGGGTCTGTGGGGATGAGTTTGTACACTTTTTTCCAAGTACAAAGTGCTGTTTATGACCAAGTACAAGCCTTCTTGGTTCTAACATAGTTTCCATTTGCCTTTTTTTGTTAGGAAATCACCGATTTGAGCAACCGAGCTGCCTGCCTCAACTTGAAAGGTGAGCTTTGTTTGCTGTTCGACAGCAAACCCAATGGTCATTTGGAATATGATGGGAGTGGAATTTTCAAATATAAATATCCTCTCTGAGCTTGGCAGTGTACTTAATCCACCTCTCCATTGACATTGTGACATTGCTCAGACATCTATTGTATGTCAGGCCTTGGTGTACCATTTTACAACCGCATGAGCACAAATCTTTGTGGGTTATAAGTGATGTTTATATTCTCGTTTTGATGTACTCTGCCTGTTGTGCTATTATACCAGCTTGGTTAAACTTCAGCCCCCCTCCCTGACCCCCTCTTCCCCATCACTCTTTCCTGGTAACACAAATTTGAATATGGAATTTATCGCTAGGGGAACGTTTGGACTACAAGAGCTGTGAGACCTTGGAAGAAATATTTAAACGGTTGCAGTTCAAGGAAGTGAACGTTGAATCAACAGGACTGGATGAGGATGTAAGGACCATGCTTTTGTTCTCCTGAAATATGATCTGGGTGAAGGTTAAACTGCTCAAATTTGGGAGGGAGGGAATTCTGTAGTTTTGTCTTTCCTTCGCATCTGCTGTTTGTTTATCATCGCTTGTTATGACTTTGCTATTGCATGGATTAATCTCCCCTGTGTTGCTTTTCTGATCCTGTCGTCTTTTTGGAGACTGCGTTCTTCCAGAAGGGCCTTCTTAATATCGTTAAGCATTTCGATATCCGGTTGAATTGAAAGAGTTGCCGATGCCTGTGTGCACATAACCTACCTCCAAGGTTTTTTCATGGTTAGGTTCTAGATTAGGACCAACCTACCATCTCCCTTGTGACCTTAATTAGTATCCCTTTGTATGCCTCAAGAAAATCTTGTCACTATGTCATCCAACATCCTTCTCTCTCACGACAGGCTTTCCTGACTAATTAACACTGCATACATGGCCCAAGAGTCTCATTATCGTGTATAGTGCATGTTCTTCCGTGTCCCCCTTGACTTGTAATTGAATGTGGTGTCTGTGTAGGGAGCTTCTGCTTTGTTCGACATGATAGAGTATTACGAGTCTGCAGTTCATCTCAATATCTCCTGCAACAAACACATTGGTCTGCGAGGTTGGCAGGCTGCTGCCAGCCTCATCAAGAAGGTGATTTTAATATTTTTATTTCACTGGATTTACTGGGTGTAGCGACGTAAAGTGATGCTTATTTGGCCCTCGTCAGTGTCTACAACTCTTGACGCATGGGTTATACTTCGAGGCGTGATCAGGGCAGCGATTCTCAAGCACAGACTTCATTTGGTTTAGCCTGACCGACTCAAATTCATAACTGGAGAGAGAATTCCAGTTATTGATCCTTACACAAAAAGCACTCTCGAAATTGTTTGAAAATGAAACTGTTTTGGCTTGAGTGAATGACCTCTCGTCCTGGATGACTCCTCGAATATTTTATATATATATATATATATATATATATATATATATATATATATATATATATATATATATATATATATATATATATATATATATATATATATATATATATTGGAATGCAGTCTACATTATCCAGCCCTCGAAGATCTGGAAAATCTGGATCACGTCTGCTCTCTGTCATCTAGAAATCAGCGTAGGTATGCCGAGCACCTTCAATCGTTCCCAGTATTTGAGTCTACGGATTTTTGGGACCAGTCTGGTTGCCCTTTGTTGTATTTTCTCAACATGGTCTTCATCCTTTTATATAAGGAGGAGCAGACTGTAGTGCAGTATTACTTTGATGTATGTACAATTGATTTGTACAGCAGAACAAGTTCCTTCCTGTCTAGTGGTGAGAATGCTCTTCTCGTGATACTAGCTTAGAGTTTGCTCTCTTTGCAGCATCAGCTCTTCGGTTACTGAAAGATAAGCTTGGGTCGAAGAGTATTCTTTGGTCCATCTCCTCTCTGACCACTTTAATCTCTCATGGTGTATAGGAAGTCCTGGTTTCGTCTTCCATAGTGGATTACTTTACATTCATCATCATTAAAGGGAAGTTGTTAGTGCCTTGACCACTTCATGGCTGCATTGCCATCCTTCTGGAGTGCTGCTGCATCAGTATAATTTCCCACAACTCTGTGTAGTTTAATAGGGTGTATCCAGGGTGGGCATGTTAGGGGTTCAAAAAAATTAATCGTTCACCATGGGGGGGGGGGGAACAGAAAAGTTGAAATTTGACTTTATTCATTCAGGGAGATCATTATTGAAGACTAAACAGTGCCGGACGTAAAACGTTTCCCCTCCAATATACGAGTACCACTCGTCGCCGGCGTAGACTTGGATGTAACTGAATTTACTTCCACCCTCTGTGAACAGTCTGACATACAAAACTTGATCCACTTTAAACAACTCTCCACCAATCCCTTCTGGCTGTTTGTATAACAGGTGATGATGAGGGACACCATCAAATGCCTTTCAGTAGTCCAGGTATATCCAATAAAGCACCAATAGTTTTTGTTTTGAACATTATTGGTGCTGGAGAGTAAGGAGGAAGATGTGACTGTGGGGATGTGAGGATGTGAGGAGGAGGGGATGGATGGGATATTTTAACAACAGATTAAAAAAAAAATTGAATATTTTAATTTGAATTCTCCACTGGGGGTTTGAATCTGCATTGCACAACAACAACAACCATAAATGATATCGGACGTTATCTAAAGAATATGAATGCACAAAGTGGGCTAGCTGTGAACAGAGGAATATGAAATGTTGGCGTGCACAACCAAAGCATCGGTGATTACTTTCTGCTGTGCTTTGAAACTTTAGGCACACCTTTTTAAGCAATAACACGCATATCTTGCCAAAGTGCAGACCTCTCGTGATACTAGTTATTGCCACGTCCGTGCAGACTGGCTGCTTGCAGGTACTGGATGCCCGGAACGCGCCATTGGCTGAGCAGGCACTGCCCTTCGTCGCACGTGCCTTGCGGATGTGCACGAGCCTCAACATTCTTCACTTGGAAAATGCGAACCTCTCTGGCCGTCCGTTATTGCTCCTCGGTAGCACATAATCATTGGTGATGTGCCATTGTGAAGGGTTTGATTGTGATTTGGAGTTTCATGTCAAAAAGACTGGATGCTTGGGAGATGTTTTGATGTTTAAATAATCCTTAGCCACCTAAAAATCCACCAAAGTGGAGAGATAATTTTACCGTTGCTCGTTTCGCCGGTGGGCTGGTATTCGTCTGTAGTGTCTGCACTCAAGATGAACATGGCAGTGAGGGAGTTGTATTTGGCCGAGAACAAGCTTTCCTCCGGACAGGACGCCCTACAACTGGGGAACTTGCTGAAGTTCAACACCATGCTGGAAACGCTCGATCTTCGCAACAACAACCTAGCAGACATCGGTGTGTTTCTGCAGCAATGTCTTGTCTTTCTCTCGCACTGACACTCACCTTATTTTAACCCCTTTACTGCCCTGAAAAACATTAGACAGTATAATAAATGAATCATAGTATAACTTGAAATTTGAGAAGTGTCTTTCTGTGCCTGTGTGTTTGCTTTACTTCTGTGCACTCCTGAACCACTGGATGGAATGATTTGAAATCTGGTGGTTGTACTTTGGGTGTGCCCAGCAGTGGAGTCGGGGAGGGGGAGGTGGGGGGTTGGGGGGGAGGTTAGAGATTAAAAATAATTAATCGTTCAGGGTGGGGGGGGGGAGCACCCCAATTTTCTCTCTGTAAATATGTATCGGGTAGCGCCGCTTCTGTTGACAAGGGGTATCACGAGCGATGGTTAAAAGACAATCCTCGGCAAATTTATCCATCCGTAATTCTTGGGTAATTGACCCGTCCATAATGACGGGTTATTCACTCATGTAATTTATTGAGCATGTATTATGAGCATAATTTCTTCTTTATAACTATGTTGGTCAACTTAATCCATGCTGTACATTATATCATGCACTATTCTGGCCTTCTGCACATAATGGTTGGGTTTCTCCAAAAGCAGTGAAGGGGTTTGTTCTGCAACCACATCCAGAATTGTGTGATATTACTGTACGTTTTTTTTTTTTTTTTTCTTCATGAAATGTGTTTGAATCTCAAGAGCAGTTTTTCTGTTTCATCGTCTTTTGGTATCCTGCTTGTTCAGGACTAGCGCATGTGGCTGAGGGTCTGAAGGAGCAACATGCTGGCCTTGTGACTCTGGTGCTGTGGAACAACCAGCTGACGCATGTTGGAATGGGCTATCTTGCTGGGGTCCTGGTATGGTAACATCTATACAGTCATTGAAATGGTGCAAAACCTCGTTACAACATGAGGCAGCCAAATGGGTACAAGTAAAGTATTTGCTGTCATACTATGAGTGAGCTGTAAACCTTAATTAGTTGTATATTTGACATTTGGTCGATGTTCTGAAGTACTTGGTTAGTAATCTTCGATAAACTGGTTTCCTTTCGGTTAACCTTTTTGATGTTCCATTCTGAGCTCTTTGCTGTTGATACTGTGATGCCAGATTGAAATCCTGTATACTGTTGATACTGTTACAGGTGATGGGATTCGAACCTGGGTCCCAAACTTCACTCCCGACTATGAGTGCTTCAGGGTGAATCAGTGACCCTAGCGACCCCTTTGTCCTACTCCCAGACCGCCGGGCCAAGGCCCGCAAGCTAGCTGAACAGTTTTTGGAAACTTGACCTAAAGGTTGAGCACAAGGAATAGGGCTTGCGACTTGAACACCGTTTCCAAAACGCGTGTGTAAACGTCACGTGTTTGCTATTCTAAATGGTTTTTACAACACAGCCCCATGGAACAATGTCACAAAGTCAAAAACAATGTAATACAATCAATTTACTTGTTTCAAGGGATGGGGTACAGAAGGCAAAACGATACAAGATGCAAATCATATAGGTATAATGACAGACTCAATTATTTAATTAATAATGATGGACTTAATTAAGTTCAACACAGTCCATACAATTGATATGAAAGGTGGAGACAATATCACACACATGGACCCTCGATATAACCCAGGGTGAGGAAAGTGAAGCAAATCAAAAAAGTAACATATGCAAGGAATCCAAATAAAATGGGAGATAAGGAAGGGAATGGGATTCAGGCCTGTTTGAAGGATGGTTTCTTCCACTCTGGTGTGAGCAGCACTGGGCAGGAAAAAAAAAGAGGAAGGGCCCAGTCATCTTGCTCCGCAATTTATTTCTTTCTCAGAAGACACCCTTTTCCTTTCTTCCACCTCCTTCATGCACACAGTATTCTTCATGGGGTTCACAGAGGTCGAGTCCCTTACACATCAGCACGTTTGAGGTTGCTCACACCACGAAGCAAGGATCGTTTTCCACAGCCAAGTATAATACGCCTTCTTCTCTTTCCTTTCAGAACACCACAGCTCGCTTCGTTTTCCTCGATTTGGTTTTATGGTACGGTCGAGTCCTTCATACGATGCACACCTTTTCTTCTACGGAGTTCACAGAAGTCAAGTCCTCTCACAACACATGCTGAGACTGCTCATGTCATCAAGCAAGGATTGTTTTTCACAGAAAGCCAAAGACTATCCTTCTTCTCCCTTCTTTCTTAAACCGGAAAAAGGGTTGAATCCCTTCCAAAATTGTAATTGTGCACACCACCATCAGTGGAAATGCCACGAGGAGTCAAGGGAGTGGATAGCAGTTGGGGTGGGGGTTGGCAAAAGGAAACGATAACTACAAAAAGGTCCTATTTGCTTACAGCTGATGCGGCATTTCTTGCGGAATCTATCTATATATTACTAAATATCTCATCTTGTATGTATGTTCCCGAAATACAGCCAAAACGGTACACAATAGCGCAAACATTTTTAGAGCCGCCTTACTCACCACTCTCCTGTGATGTGCAGTATCAAATTTCGTTCAAATCGGGCAACGAAAAAATTATTAAAAAATCAATTCCCGATTCAGTCAAGTACTCTTCGGGATAATTTGATCAATGCAAACAACCTCAGCGGTATAGTTCGCTGGAGCTATCTTTTTATTTTTCTTGAAATGATTTTTTTTTTCATCAACCACTGTCACAACGGGAACCCAATGGGTTCACAGGTTGTCTAGTTACTAGTACACCTTAAACGTCACGAATCGTCATGCATGCTTTGCAACTATTGACACTTCCCCGCACTCCTACAACTGCAACATGGCATTTAAAGTGTATTGGCCTTGTAAAGGCACACTATCTGTAATGTAAAATTACAGGGTGTTTCAAAAAGAGTGATGCAACTTTAAATGTTTATTTACAAAGAAACAGAAACCTCAGGAACGTGAACCAAACATTTCTTGAAAGTTGTGGCCAAAAATATTGGCACCCTTGCACGTTTTTTTTCAATTAATTCACAATTTTATCGAAAAATAAGTTCAAATTTACGAAAGTATTTTGTCTTCACAATTCTTTCTTTCACTGTTAATATTACAGAACTTTTGTTTTTGATTCAGAACTGAATATATCCTTTTAAATCAGAAAATAAAAAGAAATGACATTGATAAAATTATTGACACCCTCGACTTAATATTGTTACGAATTTAGAAGCCTTGTGCACACAGACAGACAGCAGTCCCCAAGTTTAGTTATCTCAATAAGTATGTGTTTATAGTTAGGGTCCCCTACCTGTGTCTAATGGGAATTACATGTGTGCGCTGCGAAGTTTCTTTATAGTTGGTTTTTTACAACAAATCTCCTTAACTTCACTTCGCACACCGAAACCATTGCCCACGTGCGTTCGACCACGTACATGGGCGGAGATTTTCATCACCTCAGCTCCGACTCCACGACTTGTCCAATCACGCACAGAGGGCAACTTTCCCATGACACCCCGGACAATGAGGGTTGAGATGGCCACAGAGAACGACTTTCCCGCGACACCCCGGCCAATGAGGGTGGAGATCGCCTCAGATGGCGATTTTTCTCACCCTGGACAAGAAAGATATATAGGAACGCCAGGCTGGGGAGGTTGGTCGTCTTGGGGGTCGCGGGTCTTGGTGCTGGCTGGTTCGTCTGATCCTGGGTCATCGTCGTCTCTGATCTCCTTGGTGTTGGTTGATTGGTGCGTGGCCGGTTGGAGAGCATGGTTCCTGGTGCTTGGCGCTGTGTGAAAGCTGTGGGTTCGAGTCCCGCCATGCGACCAGATCGTCGTACACCGCACGAGGCGGACAGGTGCACGCCAGACCCTGGCCTTTGGCTCGCCTTTCCTTCTGAGCTGGAGGCCTCAATAAAGGCCGGCCGGCCCAGTTCTCGTGTGTGTGTGTGTGTGTGTGTGTGTGTGTGTGTGTGTGTGTGTGTGTGTGTGTGTGTGTGTGTGTGTGTGTGTGTGTGTGTGTGTGTGTGTGTCCAGTCTGTTAAGTAGAATTGTTTAAGTGACTTGTACATACCTGAATTGCTTCGAGTCGGTTTAATTCTGCTCTTTGTGTCCCCCCTCCCTTATAAATGAACCCCTGTTAAATGTACCAGCTCGTTTTCTGTGCTTTCTTTCATTGGCCTAGCATGGTGCGTATTGAGAAGTAGGAAGGCCATTCGTGCCGTAAATTGTTTATTTGGTCCGGCGCGGCTTTGGTAGCTTCCGCTCGGTTACGCCGGATCCGAGTCGGTTATAGCGACTCGGTTCGGACAAAGTCGGTCGAGGGTGTGGTTTTCCCCTGTAGTTGGACGACGTGGGTACTTAGGTATATTGAAATTAGGCAGTTAACCCTACCCCATGCCGTCAAAGTATTGGCGACCACGGTCTGCTAAGGGACCCTTGACCTTTCGGACTTATCCGAGAGTCACGACCTAAATTCCGGGATGTTCGGTTGAAACGACTCGATTGCTCCACCTCGTGGTCGTTTCTCGCCACCGAACCCCAGCCCGCAACAATATTTGGTAGCACAGGAATTGGACAAAATAACTGCAGTCAAGCACTTCCTCGAGCCACGAATGAGCTTCCTACACCTCTCTACTGGTAGTTTGGCCCTCTCTTCTTGTGCAAACTGCTCCAGTTCTCCCAGATTTGAAGGGTGCCTTCTCCCAACTGCTGTTTTCAGATGTCCCCACAGGTGTTCAATGGGCTTTAGATCTGGATGCATTGCTGGCCACTTCAGAACAGTCCAGCGTTTTGTCTTGAACCATTCCTGGGTGCTTTTTGAAGTGTGTTTCGGGTCATTTGGAGGTAATGTGGATAGCAGAGGGGGTGATGCTCAGATTCAGGAAAGTATTGATACTTGTATAGATTGGGCAAAAGACTGGCAGATGGAATTTAACCTGAGCAAGTGTAAGGTGTTGGGGATGGGAAAGAACAAAGAAAATAGAGATTACAGGATGCAAGGGGTAATTTTGGAATATGTCGCATGGGAGAAGGATCTGGGGGTGGTAATACATATGGGAGGTAAGCAGTCAGCACAGTGCTAGGCAGCTATAGGGAAAGCAAATCGGGTTTTAGGTTGTATTCGGAGGCGGATCAATTATAAATCAAAAGAGGTGGTGTTAACATTGTACAGGAATTTAGTGAGGGCCACATCTAGAATATTGTGCACGGTTTTGGTCACCATAGTTCCAGATGGACATAAAGAGGATTCAGCGTAGGGCTACTAGATTGATTCCGGTCCAAGCTAGACTCAGCTATGAGGAGCAGCTGAAGGAGACAGGGCTTTATTCACGAGAAAGGAGGCGGTTACAAGGAGATATGATAGAGATGTTTCAGATAATGAAAGGTATAGATAAAATAAGTGCTGATGAATTATTTTACAGAGTAGATAGTGATAGGACCAGGGGCCATAGCATGTGAGTAAAGAAGAAGAGAGTGAAGACGGGGGACTTTCACTCAGAGAGTAGTTAATACATGGAATGGTCTCTCTGGAAAGGTAGTGGCAGCAGAAAAAGTAGATAAGTTTAAATTAGAATTAGATAGGTACCTGGAAGTTATGGAGATAGAGGGGTATGGGGATGTTAAGACTTTTCGGTAGTTTGAGTATTGATGGGTGGGTGATTGTGTACGGAGTGCTGTTGGTGGAGGTCTTGTTAAGGGGGGTTGTGTGGTTGATGTGTTTTTAACCAAGTCCATGCCCCCTCTCTGAGGGGAAGAAAAGGAAAAAATAAAATAACAAAAAAACTACAAAAAATAACAAAACACAAAACAAAAAAATGCACATTTAAAAAATTTCATTAATTAAAAACATCTTTTTTGCATTTTCCTTGGATTTTGTGGAGATGGGTTGGTGTGTTCACGAAGGCATGATGGGCTGAATGGCCTCCACCTGTATTGGATTTCCTTGTTCCTTGTTCCATTGTCCTGCTGCAAGACCCATTATCTTCAACAGAGACCCAGCTTTCTGACACTGGGTTGAACATTACGCTCCAAAATGCCTTGGGAATCTACTGATTTCATGATGCCATGCACACATTCAAGGCACCCAGTGCAGGAGACAGCACAGCAACCTCAAAACATCACTGAACCTTCTCCATGTTTGACTGTGGGGAAGGTGTTCTTTTCTTTGAAGGCTTCATTTTGTTTTCTACAAACATAGAGATGATGTGCTTTTCCAGAAAGCCCTAATTTGGTCTCATCTGTCCACAGGACATTCTCCCAGAAGGATTTTGGCTTCTTCCAATGTGTTTTGGCAAACTCCAGTTGGGTTTTCTCATGTTTCTCAGCAGTGGGGTCCTTCTGGGTCTCCTTCTATAGAATCCCCTTTCATTGAGTTGGTGACAGATGGTGTGAGTTGAAACTGTTGTACCTTGTGTCTGAAGGTCAGCTTGAATCTGTTTGGCAGTTGATCGAGGTGCTTTCTCCACCATTCAAACAATCCTTCGCTGCAATCTTGGTCAAGTTTCTCTTGCAGCCACGTCCAGGGAGCTTGACTGCAGTGCCATGGGCCTTAAACTTCCTGAGAACATTACGTATGGTGGACACAGGAGCAACAAGATCTCTGGAGATGGACTTGTAGCCTTGAGATTGTCCATGCTTGGTTACAATTTTGTGTCTGACCTCCTCAGACAATTCTCTGGTTTTCTTTCTTTTCTCCATGCTCATTGTGACACACAGTGACACAAAACTGCAGAATGACTCCTTTTCTATATTCAAACTGGTTGAATGAGTGACTTTTATATTGCAAGCACCTGCAATTCACCACAGGTGAGTTCAATTCCAAAGTAAAGGAGAATCACCTGCTTTAAATCTAACTATTTCTAACAACTTCTAAAATGTGCCAATAATATTGTCCGGGCCATTTTAGGATTTTTGTGTGGAATAAGCTAGTATTTATTAATTTTTTCAGCTTTTTTTTGTTTTGTTCCACTGCAAACCAAAGAAATACATATGTGGAGACTAAAAGATTTTTAATCTCAACAATTTTCTGGAAGAAATGGTGCATTCTTTGAAAAAAGTGCAAGGGTGCCAATATTTTTGGCCACGACAGTACCTGCAAAGAATGAGGTTGATCCTTAAAATGTATCTCACCCTGAGAAACAAAATAAAAACCATTAACCAACTGGTAGCACCAGTGTTCCAATACAGCTGTGGAATAATAAACTGGTCACAAGTGGAAATCAACAAGCTCAATAACAAACAAGGAAACTCCTCACCATCCACAAAATGTTCCACAAAAAAATCAGTGCATCCTGAGAAGGTACTTGCCCCGACGAGAAGGGTGTAGCAGCATGATGGAACTCAAAAAAATGCACAGAATGACAATGGTAGGATTGGCTGAGTACATGAAAAGTTCAACAGACAACAGAATCCAATTTGTTTACACAAACACGAAACAGCAGGCCAGAAAAGGTATCCCTAATCCATCCAGAAAATTTTTTCCAAAGACAAATGGAAGATGACGTGCATAAAACTGAAACAGTAATGAATACAGCCCCAATAATTGTAAAAACAAAACAAAATATCAAGCGAAATATCAACATGTACACCGACAACTGGGAGAACGGCAAAAGACCAGAAAGATGTTTAAAAAAAAAAAAAGTTGGACACAATGGGCAAATACAAAGAAGGCTCATTGCAGTGGATAAGAAGAGGTCAGTTCAATTGGGATGGAGCACGAATCATTATGAATGCCCAAATAGCTTTAAGAAAATTAAAGAAAAAATTGAAGTAGGGGCACTACATGAATGGCTTGAAGAAAATGGCAGGACTGAGTCGGACAGTTGTAGGTTCTGCAAGGTAGACAGGTGTCGGTTCAACTGTCAAGAAGTGCGACAGCTGATATCTTAAACTATCCTGCTAAGAATTTGCTATCTTCAGCTATCCTGCAACAAGAAGGGGCACTAGCACATGATGCTCTCACAGCTGGAGAATATCTTGATGACTAATTCAGTGGACGATGGATTGGACGTTGATCTGCAATGGTGTGGCCTTCTCGAAGTCCGGACTTAACAACATCTGACAACTCGCTTTGGGGCATTGTGAAAGAGGAAATTTCTCATCTCCACCTTACAACAGTTGAAGACCTCAAAACAGCTGTCAGGGGCTGCTTTTATGACCTCCAACCCTCAAATGGAAGAAGATGTCCAGAAGAACATGGAGAAAAATTCAAATTTGTGTGGAGAATGAAAGGAAGTATGCAGATAAATTCTAAGCAAATTCTAACTGCGTGCATATGGACTTTGTGGCCACTCTGTACTTTTTCATATGCTAAACTTTTAAGCTTTGAATCGAGCATTGCAAAAAATTTGGATAGTTTGGTTTCCCCCCTGCAAAAGACTGTGACATTTTTGTTGTATTTTGCTGCACTTTTGGTCTGCCCTTTGTAGCCCTGCACAACCAGCCTGGAGACATTGAACCTTGGTCACAACTCTGTGGGAAACGAGGGGATGCTGCACCTCAAGGAAGGTCTACTGTCCAACCGTTCATTGCTCCGACTCGGCCTAGCTGCCACCAAGATTGCCTGTGAAGGTATTGTCCATTTGCTACAATTTCTTCCATTATCCATTTGATACTAGAAAATAAAAATAGGACCACTGGACCTGTAGCTTATCTGGGCCCTGGCCTAATGTTGGAAACCAGATTTGGTAGCATTTTGACTGATGGGTCTAGAGAGGAAGGTTTTTGAAGGAATTTGTGATTTTCCCAAACATTTACTAAGTCTGCCATTTTGACACACATCCGGTCATGTTTATTTAATTCCTTCCACAATTTAATTTACATCCCTCGCCTGGCCTCATGTTGTAACCTAAATTTGGTTGCATTCTGACTGGTGGGCCTGGAAAAGAAGATTTTTGAAGTAATTTATGCAATATTTTTCTTTTTTTCCCAAAAATTGAATGTCGGACATTTTGACACATTTCCGGTCACGTGATCGGCATTACTTTAGCAATTTAACATCACTACCCTGGCCTAATGTTGTAACTCAAATTTGGTAGCATTTTGACCGGTGAATCGTGAGAATAAGATTTTGGAAGGAATTTGTGTGTCCACCATTTTGACACACTTCTTACGGTCACATGATCAACATGGCTTCCACAACTTAACATCCCTACACTGGCCTAATGCTGTAACCCAAATTTGGTAATATTCTGACTGGTGAGTCTGGAGAAGAAGATTTTTGAAGAAATTGATTGTGTTGGCCATTTTGACCTCCTTCGTCATGTGACCAGAACGAGGTGTGCAATCCCTGTTACCAGTCAGGAGAGGAACGTTGCTGCCAAATTTCAGCCAGATTGGCCCAGCGGTTTGGCCGGAGAAGTTGAAAAAGGAGACAGACGGTGTGCGATGACAATAACTTATCTGGAATGTAAATTCCAGATCAGCTAAAAATACATAATTCATTTAATACTTGGGACAACTTCAGCTGATTTGAACTTGATGCAATGGACCCTTTCCAAAAGTGCTCAATAAGTTGGATATTTGGAGACTAAATAGTCAAAACATACGTGTGAAATCCACGCAATGTTCCTCAAACCGGCGAGACACTATACCGGCGAAATGGATGGCAACACTGGCATCGTCTTGAAAAGTCCCAGTGTAATCACCGTCGTGTTGCTACCATTATCAGCTTTAACTCGGACTTGCCGTGTGATGAGAGGTCCAGGGATTGGTCAGACCACGTAATATTTTATTCTGAGGTTTACAGCTCCAGCATAGGCAGTGGAATTGATTCTGTCTGGAATCAGGTTTGCAAAAGGGTACCCATCTACCAAATTATATCATATGAAATAACTGGTACATTGTTCTCATTCGATACACCACTGAATATTTCTGTAACCTCCCATGACTGTTGCACATCCACTGTTGAACCAGGTGCGGTGGCCGTGGCAGAGTTTATTGCAGAGAGTCCACGCATTCTGCGTGTGGATCTAAGGGAAAATGAAGTGAAGACGGCAGGGCTCATGGCCCTTGCACATGCTCTCAAAGTGAACCACTCACTTACACGTCTTGACCTTGACAAAGAGCCAAAGAAGGAGGCGGTGAGCGACGAACTACAATCGATGTGATAAATGTGCTGCATTAAGTTCAGCTGGGAAGGGAAGTCCCTTATGTATTGTGTATGTCGCCATCTCCTCCCACCTTATTTTAACATCCTTGTAATTCCAACACCCCTTTCATGCATTTTGTTTTTATTTCCGCCGGATTTTTAAAATCGGAACGTTTTCATTTTGTTTATGTTAGCCGTGCTTGAATGCATTGCCAGAACTTGACATCATATACCTGACAGGCATGTGTAATAACAATGGCAATGGGCAAGGCGGTGGACGGCGATGAAGTTGGAAAATGTGTGAGGAAAGGCGAATGTGTTGCAGTAGTTTGGAATTGTAAAGCAACACAAAAGCGATAACGAAAATTCAACAGAACATTGCAGTTTGTCGCCATTGTAATGCCTTTATCAAATTCGCCAAAGGGACAACAAATATGTCGACGTATCCGTCAACACCATACACTTTCCCTGTCACATTCGCAGTGCATTCGCAAAGCGGGAGAGAAACTATGAGGAAAACCCTTCAAGTTGACATACGCGGTCAAAGGATGTAGGAACAAGTTCAAACGAATTTTCATCAGAATTAATGATTGCAGTATATCGTAGTACGTATCACAGTACTGTACAGTACATTGCAATACAAAACAGTTCGGCAGTACCCATCTCTCGTACACATGCAGATATACTTTAATGTAGATCATTCTCTGATCTAATGTAATCTGTATATCCCAGCGAGGCTCTGCCTTGTTTAATATTTTTGATTCGAGAAATTGGTCTCAATCCTTAAGATAAATCGGCATGTGTGCTGGCGCTGTGACTGAAAAACACTTGAAAAGCAGTTGGCATCTTTGCTTTCATTGAATAGCAAGCTGCTTCTTGTGCTCCACAACTTTGAGTACTCTGCATTATTATCCTCACACTTTTAAAAAAAAAAGGGGGGTGGGGATTAGGTCATCGGCTCTTTGTCTATCTGTCTGTCATGCTATCATCTAAACAGTTGTGCAGAAATTCACCAAACATGGTAGTTATGATCACCACATGGCAAGAAGGTGCAAGAGCAGTATCATTTTTGGCCTGGGGTGGGGGTCAAAAGGTTACATTTAAAAACGTTAAACAAAAAAAATGAAACCTCATATATGCAATCAACATTGGGGTGGGGGGGGGGGCATGCATGAAATATGTAAGGATTTTGGTTCATGTCTCATGGTGTGGAGACTTTACATATATTGGACACAGCAGTCAAAACAGAATCTTTTTGAAACTAAATATTTGATATTGGGGCATTCCCAGTGTAACATTTTGCCATCTTGGAGCATTTTTGCTTTTGTTGGGAGATGTGAGGATTTGCAATGGCATGCTATAGACTTCGCTCTCGTATTGTTTTTATCAAGAACACAAGAGACTGAAACAAATCGCCAAACAGGAAAGATTGCAGTTGTTTCATGGAGCCTGTGGTGGTTACTAGCTGGAGCTAATGCCATGTCCGGATGGCGAGTGTTCTCCTTTTGTATGAAATTGTGGTGGCACATCAAATTGAGACACCCTTGAAGCAATTGAGGTATCCCTTATTGTACTCCACAACCATGTGGATGGTTCGATTATTTATTACTATAAGAGAGCCGTTTGTCTGTCTGTCACCATTTTTCTCAGAGATAGCTCACGGATCCTCGTCAAACTTTCAGAGGTTCATCAGTGAGTGCCATGGAGTCTGTTGGGCAAAAAATAATTTATTGAAAATTTTTTTTGGGGGGGGGGGACATCCACGTCTGCAATTAAACACCACAGGGGATGTTTTAATATCATGAGAAACTAACAGAATAGAACCATTATTTATATATATATATATATATATATATATATATATATATATATATATATATATATATATATATATATATGGAAAAATTACGGGCCTAGACCAGGAATCGAACCCAGGTCCTCTGTCAAAACCGTACCAGTGCTCTGCCTTCTGAGCTATCTGGGTGACCCACTGGCTGAGCAACGCAATTCTTCCACATATACATGTGCCACTCTCTCCCCCCACTGCTTCCGGGGCACATTCTGCCAACCATAAGAGCAGCTCAGGCCTGCTCTTGAGAGAGTCTTATATATGTGGAAGAATTGCTCATTGTTGCTCAGCCTGTTTTCTTTCATGTCTCCATGCTCATTGCGGTACACAAAGTGACACAAAACAGCGGAATGATTCCTTTTCTCCATTTAAACTGGTTGCATGAGTAATTTTTATATTGCAGGCACCTGCAACTCACCACAGGTGAGTTCAATTCCAAAGTAAAGGAGAATCACCTGCTTGAAATCTAATTATTTCTAACTTCTAATAGGTGCCAATAATATTGTCCGCGCAATTTTAGGATTTGTGTGTGGAATAAGGTAAGATTTAGTAATTATTTTCAGCTTTTTTTGTTTTGTCCCACTGCAAACCAAAGAATGATAGATGCGGATACCAAAAGATTTTTTTTTTAAATTTCAACAATTTTCTGGAAGAAATGGTGCATTATTTGGAAAAAAGTTCAAGGGTGCCAATATTTTTGGCCACGACTGTATATATATATATACGAAACATACCAGGTTAGATGACTCGGGGGAAGGGATGGTGGTAACGGGACTTTGTAATCACCATGCACCGAACAGTACACTTCTCCATGTGCAGAGTTGATTTTGTGATCTCTTGGTTTCGGGTTTCATGGTCACTTGACACTTGATTAGTGCAATTCCACGGGGTTTCCGCTAATCTTACACCTTACGGGATTGTGAGTTGGACAATTGACTGTGACGGGCCACTTTTAAATTGCTGTATAGTGCCTAAGCCTTTGTAGCTACGTGAAAGGTGTAATATTAAATAATCCCTGACACCATTCCTTCGTGGGTGTAGGAAAGTGCTTTACACCACCACAAAAAAAATTGTGGGTCCCTCTGTGCCTTCAGCACTGGGTACCCCTGGAAGTTTTTCATAAATCTATCTTGAATTTTCTTTTTTTCTTCTCAGATTCAGATCCATGCTCATGCTCACTTTCAAGTTTGCTCTGTAATCTGGTGCGTGTTCCCCCTTTGCCCCTTTACTTTTCCCTTCCTATTTCTGCTTGTCTGCTCTCTTTCAGAATTATAAGTTGTGTCTACCTAATAAGTACAAATCTTTGTATCAACACATTGCAAAATGCTCCAATAGAATGGTACAGAGGTAAATATATATATATATATATATATATATATATATATATATATATATATATATATATATATATATATATATATATATATATATATATACACACACACACACACATATACATACATATATATTTCTAACTACTCTGTCTCACACTGCAGGTGAAGAGTTTCCTGGAAACCCAGAAGGATCTTCAAACGGAGATCCAGGAATGCTGTCGAAAGAACCGTGAGCAGGCCAAAGCTGCCATGGAAAGTGCAGTACCTTCAGGCCAGGATCTAATCTCTTCGGGCTCAGAGCCAATCTCTCCAAGATGCCATCCAATTTCACAGAACTCCTTCCAGATTCATGACAAAACTGAGGAATCTGTTTCACGACTTGTGGTGTCTGGCCCAGCATCTGTTGTCGAAATTGAAGCGGAATTAAAGGTGGCTGATGAAAATGAGTCCAAACCACGCGTTGATAACAATTCTGACACTTCTACCACCGACTCTGATGATGACGTGGAAGATGGTCCTGGGGAGACCACAAAGAACAGGTTACTGGACACTGCTAGTGCTGCTGCAAGAGAAAACGCTAATTCCAGGTCTGTTTCTATAGGACCTACACTCTCTCGAGCACCCCCTTGTGCTCCTCCACCATGCCGGCGTCCGAGTCGCTTTCGTGTTACCATTTCAGAGGAGCCAAGGAGTTCCCGAAGGGATGTTTGGGGAGTACCTCAAGGCAATGTGGAAGCGCACCCCGTGCCCTCCTGTATGGTGAAAATGAGTGATGAAACGAGGCATGTACGTCACGTCGAAGAGTCTGTTTCTGTTTCTCATGTGGTAGCACCCGCTGGACATGCGAGCCAAGGACTTCATTTGGATTACGGTTCAGATGATGTGTTTGACTCAGCACCTCAACCTGAAAATTCAGTGGTCGTTGGTTTGGTACATGTGCCTCCAGTGAGACTATCCAAAGAGAAACCTCAGATGGTCGGCCGAACCTTCGACGGCAGCCAGGCATCGCTCTCAATGATAAAGTCGTCCACGGAATCGCCCACTGAGATGGCAGCAATGCAGAACATCTTGGAAATAACGAGTGATTCACTTCAACCGAGGCTGGACGTGGCATCATTCCCAACATCCCTCGTGGTCCGTAATGGAATCAGGGACCAACCATCTTCCTGAGGGAAGCCAACAAAACCACCATGATGCGTGTGCTACCGCTACAAAAGCATCTTGGTGTGGAGGTGGTAAGAGTTCTTCAGAAGGGTTTGCATTGTTGAACACGGTTATTGGCTTGTATAATTGTCGTTAGAAAGCTGGCCGGTCGGGGCAAGTAAGAGCAGGCATGTGAGATCTATGCAGTTTTGTGTATGCATGTTTCCTCTCCCTTCCACCTCCAGCCACCCCCACCCCACAAAAAGTGTGCGTGTGTGTGCGTGCGCGTGCGTGTGCGTCTGTCCTCCATAACTCCAAAACCATGAAACTTATCAGTCTGAAACTTTGCATGCATACTAAGGGAACTCCAAAGAAGTGCATGAGTGAAAATTGGGTGTTTGGGTTAATTTTTTAATGCGGAACTTCCCGACCAAAATCACCTGTTTTTCATAGGTGCTGAGGTACTTCCACCAGAGCAACATTTGCAGGCAACTGCAGAACATTCAGCCGTATGAAACTCCCAGTAGAGGTAAGCACCATTCTAATATACACCAAAAAATGTTTTTTGATACTTTTCCATAGGAGAGTCGGGGTTGGTCACATAAGATTAATTATCTGTCTGGCAGCACAATAATTCCACAGTTTTTGGCCGTTCAAGGCTTGTTTTGTTCGCCTTTGCATCTTGCAGCAACATGGAACTGATTAAATTTGACACTATCTGCGGCCATCAAAAGCAGTTGGTCATAAATGACTGGATGTGCAGTATCTTTTTAATGCAAAGTCAGATGCTAAATCATTCACACTTGCATCCGTTTTCAACATAACATAAAGCAGAGCTGTCTAATAGTTAATGCATCACTAAAAATATTTGCTAATGGGTCACAGGTTTGAGTTCATGGGATGTCTTACAAGCCAGTTTTAGAGAGAGAGAGAGAGAGAGAGAGAGAGAGAGAGAGAGAGAGAGAGAGAGAGAGAGAGAGAGAGAGAGAGAGAGAGAGAGAGAGAGAGAGAGAGAGAGAGAGAGAGAGAGTATATATATATATATATATATATATATATATATATATATATATATATATATATATATATATATATATATATATATATATATATATATATATATATATCCGAGCACAATCTTGGTTGGGCAAACTTGGAAAGAGAAGACTGGGTGTGTGATGAGAGAAGAGGAAACTTTTGTTGGGGAGAGGAATGAGAAGTTTAAATTCCACCATTTTGTGTATGTAATATGTAGACTGCTCAGCTTGTAAAACTTTGGTTCAACATGGGATGCTCAAAAAAAACAGCTGGGATGCTCTAACCACAACACCAACACCACTGAGTGTGGTTGTATTTGGCAAAATTTTACAAGTACGGAAGTAGAAGGTTAACTTCAGTTTTATTTTATTTTACCTCCGCTGATGAAGTCGCCGGAAGCATATTTTCAGGTTGTCCGTCCGTCCGTGCTAATTTTCTGTTTTCTCTGCAACCGCTTGTTTTTTTGCAATCGCTCTGCAACAGCTTCACGTTCCGCGTGAAATGTTCACCATCGGTGCAACTACTCATATAGAATGTTTTAATGATAATTATGAAGTCGTAGGTCACGTGGTGTGGCAGCCATGTTGGAGAAAAAGGAAAAAAAAAATTGGACCTCTGTATAAACCGCTCCATGGAAAAAATTGAAACTTGGCATGTCAAGTACTCCCCATGGGAAATAAGTGATTTTTTTTGATGATGTCATAGGTGGCTTCGTTATGACGTCATAATTGCATACGTCAAACGCTTTATCCGATCAGTGAAAATTTTTGAAGGTCATCTAGGGTTAAATTGTTGAAAAAAAATTGATGACATCATTGGTCAAGTGGTTCATTGGACAGATATATATATATATATATATATATATATATATATATATATATATATATATATATATTTTTTTTTTTTTAATATAAAAACCTTCAAAAAAATTTATTCTCAAACAGTAAGCAGATTGAGATGAAACTTTACAGGTATGATCGCTGATCCATGAGGAACAAAAAGTTCTGCACCTATGACATCAGAGGTCACATGGTTTGGCAGCCATGAGTTTTTGAAGAATAAACCTTAAAAATCTTCTCCAGAATGGCTTGATAGATCAAGGGGAAACTTCACCCACATGTTCCCCATCATTTGTGGATACCAGGGTGTTCACGAGTAATTAATTGGTCACATGGTCTGGCAACCATATTGGATTGAACAACAATCTTTAAAAAAAATTATTTCTCTTGAAACGCTTCATCAATCGACGTGAAACATCACAGTTATGATCTGGTATTCATGGGGAATATGTTTGAAATCTCAACCTGTTCGGACGCATGGTCTGGCAGCCAGAACTATTTAATATTTTGAATCTGGATTCTGGGATTTAAATCAAACTTGGTACAAATATTATAATGATGTAATATGAGTGGAGGCACATCTGTCGATGTCACGCTGTCCGAAGTGTCCTAGTTTTAAGCTCACCTGAAACGCTGTTCCAGTGTAATGGGATGCTGCATCATCAGTCCGTTAGTCTGTCTGTCTGTCTGTCTGACCATCCGTCCACAAATACTTGCAACTTCTTCTCTGAAATGACACACAAGATTTCGATGAAACTTTACCACAACCTTCATCACCTTGTATGTACCAAAGTTTGCTCATGACATTAAAAAAAAAAATCTGGCCCTAAGGGGGTCTTATGGGGGTTACCTCCCAAAATAGGTATTTGCTTTCTTCTCAGAAACGACACGCACAATTCAAATGAAACTTGACCACAACCTTCATCACCCATGATGTACCGAAGCTTGTTCATGCTATTTTTAAAAATATCGGGGTCAAAGGGGATTTATGGTGGAGAGGGGAGTGGTTGCCCCCAAAAATAGGTATTTGCTATAACTGGTTCTTTGGCACATTTTGCTGATTCCATGCCACGTTGACGTCCTCTTCAGTATCATTATTCTACCAGGTGAGTGCCCATGAGTATTGCCCCGGTTTTTATTTTCTCAGATATAAAAGAAAGGTATATGTGTGTCATGAGTTATGTTTGGCACTTGCATCTATTAGTTTTGATTACCTGGGGAAAACCAACTGCATTTTCTTTAAATAATGGTTTATGCAATGAGAGGTTAAGTAAAACGATTTCATTTCATAAATTGCAGATGGCGGCGTTGTTTAAAATGTCGCTCTTGCATGGGCATAATGGTTTTGGACCTTTATCCTCAGCATTGCTCCCCGATTGTGTATGCCCTCTGTCCTCTCCCCCAATTACCTTCCTTGTTCCCACAGTTGCAGGTTACAAATGGTCCTTCATTCAGCAAGTGGTTCAGGAATTTTGCACGATTCGCTTGAGCACGTCGCATTTCCTCTTCGACATACTTCAATCCATCCATCCAGCCTTTCATTTTTTGATAAGCTTTTGGAGATTCGGACCCCTCGGTGAAATGAGTGGCCATGTTGCTTGCATTGATTCTGTCAGCAAGACCAACACCAATGAGCTTTTGAGTGAGCTTGCCATTGCCGGTGTACACGGTCTTTGGGATGTGTTCCAAAACCATGTCAAAAGTCTTCTTGGTCTGTTTGGGTGAAGGGGAAGGTGGAAGGGGAGGCATAGGGGGTTCACAAGGTTATGATTTAATTTTGTCGTTTGCACAAATCTCGTTCACCGAGACTGCACGCCCGTAGCTGTTCGTGGATGTGAAGACTTGGCGCAGTGTTTCTGGACAAATGATTCATGGATAAGGCCTCCAATTTGGTGTTACCATGAGTTATCAGAACCAGGTTTTGTTTTCTGGGGTCAAAGGTTCTCTGAGCATTGGTATACCTGAGATTTGCCAAGGCGTCATACCAAATTCCGTACAAGATGCCTCAAATTGGTCTTCGTCGACTGAAGTATGACCCGCAATGAGATTTGCAATTTTGAAACGCAGTCGAACTGCAGACTCCCTTTCACACGGAAAACTTTCCACCTGTTGTCGTTTATTGGTCTCTTGCCCTGTAATTTGTTTTTGCTCTGCTTTTTTTCTTGTCACCCTTTTACGGTGCTGTCCCAGGAATTGCTTGCGTGCAACTCTCAACATCCCAGATTAAATTCCAAATGATGTACTGTATGTGATATTTTTACTTTCTCCATCTTAAAACTAGATGATGTCACGAGATGATTGTAGAGGAGGTTGTTCAAAATGGAAGTGTGTGCAGCGGCCTTGTACAGCATGGTTAAATATTTATATTTTTGGGTATTTTACCCCCTTTGTGACATGTGTACATAGACGTAGCTGGATTATGCTGCTTTTAAAGGCATGTGCTTAAGAAGTTCTGGGAACGCTGGACCACTTTGTGAGTCTACCTGAGCGAGGAAGGGTTTTGTGCTTTACAAAATATATTTAAAATAAAATAAAAATAAGGGAATGGTCGTTTGAGAAGGAATTTGGTGTGGGGGGTGGGTTGTGGGAGGTGGGGGCTGGCGGGGTTTAAATTAGGAAATGTATAAAAAGTGCACTCGAGTTCCCTCCAGCCTTCCTGTCGCATCATTTAAAATATCAACAGGTCATTCCCTTTGTGTAGATCACAAAAGGCGATTGTATGGCTTTGTGATATGGTCACATTTAGATATTGATACCTTTTGTGGTCTTTGGTGACGGTCTGTTTATTCTCCTTTTTCATCATTTTCCAATAGTACGAGGTAATACTCTCTTCTCCGTGCGATTCCTTCCTCGATACTTGCTGCTTTGCCGCCCCTAATGTCCATCTCATATGGGATTCTTTTTCTTTTCTTTTTTTTTTTTTGCCTTTTAGGATGCCAATTTTTTTGTTTGTTTCTTGCAGGTTTTGAATTGATTAATTGGGCTGTGCCCATCAGTGTTGACCTCCACTGATGCTAATGGTGACGTGCTGATTAATCTAATTAGACAAGCTCTCCTTTTTACACGGCTCCTGAAAAATCTTTTCTTCAAAGCGTAATTGGTGGATGCCAAAACCCTCTTTCAACTTTCTTGGTCCTTGTCAATGTTGTCGCGTGTCCATTTTACATTTGCATTTTCATTGCTGAAGCAACATTTTGTGGGTCTTTGGTGTACAAATAAAATGGAAATTGAGGCTTGGCAATTGCTGCGTCTGGTTGTCATTCGGATCTTCTCCGGAGTAATTCCCGGGAGCCCACCGGTTCCTGTTGTACATCCACCCTGAAACAGTGATCCTGTATGACCCCCCACTCCCCTGTCCCCTACCCCCCCTCCACTCCCCTGTCCCCTACCCCCTTTATATCGTTCACCTTCCTCCCCAGCGGATACATGAACAGCCCATTTTAACCTTCCTTCCACGGCAGTGTGACGATGCCACCCTTGGGGTTTCTTGGAGGTGGGTTTGCTGTTCTTTTCTCACTGCATTCAATGTTGGATGATTTGATTAACCTCACAAACCATTAAGTTAAAGGACAGTTCAAGTTGCTAAAACTTCTTCTTTTTTTAACTTGCATTTAAGGTGTTGCCAATTTGGCTTCAAACTGGGTTGGTTGACTTTGCACTCGTGTGCGTTACATTTTAGGAAATAAGTGCACTTGAATGCGTGATTTCGCTGTTGAACTTGTTCTTTGAGATCTCGAAATCGAGCTAGTGTGTGCGAGACCAAGTGCTCTCATCAAAATCATCCAAATGGACATTTTTTTGGCCAGTCTTTGCTCATAATATACCTGCAATGCCAAACATGGGGGATGGACGTAGGTCACATGACTTTTTATAACCAATCACATGTGATGCAGCTGCCTTTTTTTCTTTTAAAGATGTCAACTGAAAAATTGATGAAGGATGGTGCTGAGAAAGGAATTTGGGGCTTGGATTCCCATTTCCAAAACATTTAGACAATGTGGAAATGTGCTTTCTTCCCCCCCCCCCTTTTTTTTAAGAAAGACAAACGTGAGATCTAAGTATCTTGTTGAAACGTGTCTTTGCAGCCAGTGGAGCCTTGTGTGATGAGGTTAGTGATGTGTTCTCAGTATGGAAGGACTTCCCCCCCCTCCCCCCGTTTACCTCGCCCGAGTAGCCTGGTGTTGGCTTGGCGGTTGGGGTGGTGGCTTGGGATCCTTGGGTCCCGAGTTCGAGCCCCGTTGGCCACTGAATTAACACCAGCCCTGTCATCCTTCCAAGGTCAGTGAAATGAGCACCATTATACTGGTAATAGGGACACTGCATCAGCGGCATAGCTGCGCCACAAACCAATGATACAACCAGCAGACAAAAAGGCAGCACACAATGGGAACCTCGCCCAAACTCCCTTAATATGTACTGGGCATTGCAGACTCCTCTGACTAATCATACCAAGGAGATGGACTGGACCATATTCACAGTAAGGCAAAATAAAGTTTCAAGTTCTGCACACAGCTCAAGGCCACTACCAATGGAAACGTCAAAGCAGACTGAGCTGTAAAATTATGGTTAAGACAATGGAGGAGGTGCTCCAAAATCATGACGTGGTTTGCGGTGAGCTGAACAGGACAGAATAGAATGATTGTGAGAAAGGAAGCAAATGAGGGACTGACAATAAAGATCGGAGTGGATGGAAGCTGGAAGCCATTCCACACATTGGAACAATTACAAGACAAACTAGAACTGCCACTTTACAACTGCTGGCAGTGATGACCGGGTACCCAGACCTCCGCTTTTGATACGACGTGAGACTTAAATGATAGTTGCAAAGTTTTGCGTCGATAGGATAAGTGGTTCCAGAAAAACCATATTTAATATTGTTCTTGAATCAAACATGGCTGCCAAACCATGTGACCTATCAAATAGAAATTAACAAACTTATATTCCCTACTCGTGGGCAATACGTTCGTGAAGTTTCCCCTTGATCTGACGAGCCGTTCTGGAGAAGATGTTTGAAGGTTTAAGGTAAATTCAAGATGGCCGCCAAACCGTATGACCGATCAATAAGAAATTAACAAACTTGATAAAGGACCTCATGGGGAATGTGTGTGTAAAGTTTCGCCTCAATCTGTTTAGCCGTTCTGGAGAAGAAGATTTTTAAAATTTATTAATTTTCAATCCAAGATGGCTGACGAACCATATGACTTATGACATCATAAGTTTACATCCTGCCTCCTATCCCGTAGTGGAATACATGTGTGAAGTTTCGTGTCAATCGGATAAGATGTGTTTTTCTATCCAAGATGGCTGCCAAACCCTGTGACTTGTGATGTCATAATTTTTACTTTGAATGCAGACATCATGGAGGATGATGGTTGCAAATTTTCGCTTAGATTGGTTATGTGATTCCAGAGAAAACATTTTTTAATATTTTTCATCAATCCAACATGGCTGCCAAACCATGTGACCTATAAATTAGAAATTAACAAACTTATATTCCCTACTCGTGAGGAATACGTTTCTGAAGTTTCCCCTTGATCTGACGAGCCGTTCTGGAGAAGATGTTTGAAGGTTTCGGGTAAATTCAAGATGGCCGCCAAACCGTATGACCAATCAATAAGAAATTAACAAACTTGATAAAGGACCTCATGGGGAATGTGTGTGTAAAGTTTTGCCTCAATCTGTTTCGTTGCTCGGGAGATTTTTTTAAAAAATTCCCAAAATAAGATTGCTGCTGAACCAAGTGACCTATGACGTCATAATATATTTTTCTACGGTGAATTATTGTGCAGATGAGGCTCAAGAAATTTCAGATTTTTCCTATGCAGCGTTGAACCTAACGAATTTTGACTGGCACACCTCTTGACCGATGACCTCATGAAAAATCACCCATGTTCCCCATGAGGAGCTTATTCAAATTTATGAAGCGAAAACATTTTTACCCGAGAAAGTTTCAGAGATATAGAGGTCCAAAGTTTTTCGGTTTTTTCAAGATGGCGCCCGTACCACGTGACCTATGATGTCACAATTACCCCTTAAGTTTGCTATCAAAAAAGATACATACTATGGTGAAAATTTCGTGTCGATCGGACTTACCGTTCCTGAGAAAATAATTTTTAAAGCGAAAGAACCCGCAAAATTGCCGGTGGAAAAATATAAATAATAAAAAAATAAAAACTAGAACTGCCACTTTATAACTGCTGGCAGTGATGACCGGGTACCCACATGTCCGCCACATGTCCGCCTTTGATACAACATGGGACTTTCTGCGGATGACAGTCACAAAGTTTCGCTTTGATCGGGAAAGTGGTTCCAGAGAAAACCATATTTAATATTGTTCTTGAATCAAACATGGCTGCCAAACCGTGTGACCTATCAATTAGAAATTAACAAACTTGTATTCCCTACTCGTGGGCAATACGTTGGTGAAGTTTCCCTTGATCTGATGAGCCGTTCTGGAGAAGATGTTTGAAGGTTTACGGTAAATTGAAGATGGCCGCCAAACCGTATGACCGATCAATAAGAAATTAACAAACTCGATAAAGGACCTCATGCGGAATGTGTGTGTAAAGTTTCGCCTCAATCTGTTCAGCCGTTCTGGAGAAGAAGATGTTTGAAGGTTTATGGTAAATTCAAGATTGCCACCAAACCGTATGACCGATCAATAAGAAATTAACAAACTTGATAAAGGACCTCATGAGGAATGTGTGTGTAAAGTTTCGCTTCGATCTGTTTGGCCATACTGGAGAAGAAGATTTTTTTTAAAAAAAATTCCCAAAACAAGATGGCTGCCGAACCAAGTGACCTATGATGTCATAATATATTTTTTTCTACGGTGCATTGTTGTGCAGATGAGGCTCAAGAAATTTCAGATTTTTCCGATGCAGCGTTGTACCTAATCGATTTTGACCGACTCACCTCTTGACCGATGACCTCACGAAAAATCACCCCTGTTCCCATTGAGGAGCTTATTCAAATGTATGAAGCGAAAACATTTTTACCTGAGAAAGTTTCAGAGATACAGAGGGTCCAAAGTTTTTCAGTTTTTTCAAGATGGCGCCCGTACCATGTGACATATGACGTCACAATTACCACTTAAGTTTTGCTATCAAAAAAGATACATACTATGGTGAAAATTTCGTGTCGATCAGACTTACCGTTCCTGAGAAAATGATTTTTAAAGCGAAAGAACCCGCAAAATTGCTGGCGGAAAAATATAAATTATGAAAAATAAAAAATAAGGAAATAAACAGAAGAAAAACAATAGGGTTCCCTGTCAGAATGACAGGGTACCCTAATAAACCAACCAGTTTCATGTTCACAAAAAAACTGGTTGTACGAGGGAAGTATATATTCAAATGAAGACACGACCAAACTAGTCAAGCTATTTATTAGGTAAGGTTGATTCAATAGTTTGGTTAAAGTTGTCTTTACCTCGAACTATTTAAGCAAACGTGTAAAAATGTAGAAAATCTACTTGGTGAAACATGGTTTATTTAGATGTAAAAATATTGAATGAAATCCAAGATATAGTTTGTCCTGTGCAGTCTGTCATACAAACTAAGGGACAGAGCCCTTCAGAATGATGTTGGTATGCCATCAATTTTCCGCTGAGGAAAAGATAACTAACACATATTTATGCGAAGTACATGCATTTCCCACGGAGATGAATTATCTTGACTGCATAGGACATGATTAGAGGGTTATGCCTGCAGAGAACTCCTTTTAAGTCATGTATGTTCCAAACACAGTTTTTACCCTTATGTGAGGAACATTCGCAAGAGCCATTAGGGGTCATTTCCTTATTGATGCTTCACTTGATGCCATCCTATGAGCAAGAGCAATTCAGTCAATGCCAACCATTGAGAGATGATCAGAATTAGGGGCATGGTGACAAAGTTGTGGCAAGTGATGTACAACAGTTGCATTCAGATCAGAGCACCACATAGACTTGGCACTCTCAGATAAGGGATCCTGCCTCATGATTCATCATTTGATACTCCAGAGGACATCTAAGGATGTAATCAAATTGCAGTGTCACAGGTGGATGAGGACTTGATCAGAACAGCTAATCTATATGATTAACTGATGAGTGGTGAAGTCTCAGCAGATATATTTTGGGCTGGTTCTCTTGGCAGAGTACAGCAAAAACTACAAACAGTGAAGGCTGGTTCATTGTCAGACTGCACGTCTTTGGATACAATACATGGAGATGATTGATTTACTTCGTCGGTTCATCATGGCAGAGAGAACAGAGAATTGGTATCTTCACCTGAAGTCTCTCAAAGACAACATGCTGCCGCACTTTTCCGCTGCTGGACCCATGTACACTAAAGTTGTATATTTATTTCCAGCAAATGATTCAGCTTGAAACATATAAACCAGACGTTTTTTGCTCTGTTCAAATCAAGCTCCCATATTATTCATCGGAGTGAGAGTTACCGGACTGGATTATCGTCGGACCTAGTTATTGAGCAGGTATTGATGAGAAATATGAAAATAACAGGAGAACTTACCCGTGGCCAATGAATGAGTGCGTTTCGGCGTTCACAGTGGCTGTGATTCAATACCAGCTTGTTCGGATGTAAACAGTGCCATGCAAGAACTCACTGACAGACTTTGTAACAAGTGATCAACACAAGGACATGACAGAAATGAGATGATAAAAACACGATGCAACCTAATGGGTTCCTACAGGACAGAAATCAATTTATCTCAGATTGGTCCCTGTGAAACATTGCCTCTCGTGTTACAGCTAATGAAACTAAATGCTGACAATAGAAAGGAAGTTGGGAAATATATTTGAGTGCAATGAGTGGTCATTGATCACATACCTTCCAGAAGAGAGATCAAGTTGTCACCAAAACTCACAAATATTCTGCTCAGGTAGGTGGCAAGACCATAAGTCACAAGTCCATAGAGATCTGCAGCAGTTGGTTACAGCTGCAAGTGTTACTGAAAACGTTGCAGGCATCTTCAAATACAAACTTTGTACCCCACCATCTTCTCCATGGGAAAAGGGGCTGAAATGTCTGTACCATCAGTGGAAGTGCATGTAAAAGATGGTGGATTACTTCAACGACTTCAGTGGTTTGGAAACTCAACATTCAGTGCTGTTTGCCACATTACATGGACTATGTTCAAAGAACATACTTGAGTCCAATCATTGTCTGATGGCTATTGGGCAGGCCCAACCTCAAAGGATGTTACACATCAAAGGCGTTCAGGAGGTGTTGTTGGTACTCAGGTTAACTTTATTGAAGATATGCCAATCAAGTCAACGAAGGAACATTTGCTGGCTAACAGCACCAATCAACAGAGATTCATCAACATGTAGAGAAGGAAACTTCAGGCCAATGGTTGCCAGACTATTCATGCAGAAGGTGATGCAGATGTTCTTATTGCCCAAACGGTAGTAGTTGTATATTTGGAAGGAATGTTAGCTGTCATTGGGCAAAACACAGATCTCCTTGTCCTTCCCTGCTTTCAGGCCAAGCCAACATATTGTTGTGGTGCCGGGTCTCGGTGGTGAGCACGACCGCTAGGGGAGCAGTAGAGTCTGCTCCACCGAACGCCTGAATTAAGGTCGTACCTTTCAGATAAATCCGAAAAGTCACGGGTCCCTTACCGGACCGAAGATCGCCAATAGGTCGACCACGTGGGGTAGGGTCAATTGCCAATTTCAATATACCTAATTACCCATGTTGTCAAACTACCAGGGAAATTCACCCTCGGCAAGATCTGCGCGATCCGGGCCGTTACCGAGCTGGATCCGAGTCGTTCCCCGAGCGGAGAGTACCAGAACCCTGCCGGCCAATTGCACGATTACGGCAACAATGAGGCCTCACAATTCCCGTTTGCAGCACGGCAAACAAATGATAGAAAGGACAAGGACGAGTTGGGACATTCAACAAGAGGGGATATATTTACAATGGGGGAAGGGAAGCACACAAAGAGCAAAGTTAACCAAATAAGAAATGTAATGTACAATGAGCAAAAGAAAGCACTTCCACAATTCCACTTGAAGACAGGCCCACACTCAGACACACACCCCCCAAAAGAAATGATGGCCACTGCCTTTATTGATACCCCCAGCTCAGAGGGAAGGTGAGCTGGAGGAAAGGATGGACCTTCCCGCCTCGTGCGGCCCTTGACAATCCGGCTCAGCGGGACTTAAACCCGCAACTCAATGCCGCTGCAAGCACTGGGTACTGAGGGCAGCATCGGGCTCCAGCACGCTCCTCCGGCACGCGACGAGACAGCGAGGGCCAGCAGAGGAGACAGGCAAGCGGGACAGACTCACAGGCAGGCGATCCTCTCGGGACAGGCTCAAGGGGAAAGACAAGACCTCCTCACATACACCCGCTCTTCTCTTCACCCCCCCCCCCAACGCTACTCGCCTCCAGATTGGCCGGGGTTGGTATCAGGCGATCCACTCGCCGTTCTTGATTCATCCGGGGGGGGGGGGGCGTGGCGAGCATCCTCCGCATTGGCCGGAACGCGCGTAAATCGCTCGCGCTTTGCCCACTGACTGAAGGCAACACGTCTTGCTCGACCCTGGAGCGGAGCCAATGCGTTGGTTGCCAATGGAACTCCGCCCACAGGCGCTCGCATGTTTGCGCGTCAGAAAGGCCGCTGGTGGAAGGAAGCCAGGGAGGATGCCGTTGTTGTTGGTGAATAAATCCTATCTATAAAATAACTTTGAAGCGCACGTACACTTAATTCCCATTAGACATAGGGGAAAAGGAGCTATCTATCCACATTTACTTAATGAAATAACTGAACTTTGGGGACCTGAATGTTGAGTGCTCATGGCTGCCAGATTCAAAACAATGTGGTCTTCTTCAAGTCAAAAGGAAAGATTCTCACCAGAAAGCTAAAAATTTGGAATATTCCCCCCAACTCCAAAAATCGTTGGGTCCAGACGTGCTTTCTTCTGTCATTCGTTCGTGCAATTGCGAGTTGTGACAGCACCACGCTTGTTTGGGGTTGGAAAAGGAGTGGTTTTCAGGCTGATAAAAAGTGACATTCATTTAGGAAACAGGCTGAAGTTTTCTGAAGAGAATCGTCAATGACATACATATATTGACGATAACACCGCTCGGTTATCCCGATAGTACGGAACGGGTCGCTTAAAGTGGCCCGTGTCCGAAGTCGACCTACGGCGAGGTGCGATCGCCCGGTCTACCCTCCGTGTGGGTACTTAGGTAGGTCGAATTTGGCAAGCAACCCTATCCCACGCGGGGGGCCGATTGGCACGATCGTGGTGAGGCCGAAAGGTGGGCGACGTTCCGCGATTCGAGTTACGTGGCCGTCCGCACGCCGGCGGGCGCGAATCCGCAACACTGGTGTCAGGTCGTGCGATATAAACTCATCGCCCTCCTCGCGGCACTGGTATCGGAGAGCGGGAAAACGGGCTCTCCTGTCTCCAGCGAAATTCACGGGAATCGGTCCAGGGGTGAGAGGAGCGACCCCCGATTCCCTCCAAATTACGAGCGAGCTAAATTAACCCTTTACGAGAAATAAGATGGCGTCTCAAGGCGAGCGGGAGCCGGGGGTATTAGAAATGGATGTAGAATGTGTAGAATCCATGGTCCAGGTTGAAATCCCCGTGCAGGAAATGTTGGTTGTGCAGGAACACGAACTCCCCCAACTGAACCCAGAGCCTGAAATAGGTGAGGCGGCGGCCGCGGTGTATGACACCTCCCCTCCCCCTCTCCACCAAAACCCCCCGATCCTTGCCAAAACGGCTCAGCTGAGTGCATCCGACATAGCCCAGCTATGCGCCATGCTGGCGGCAATGACAGCGAGGATGGATGCGAATACACAACAAATGATCGAAAAGATGGATGCGAATACACAACAAATGAACGAAATAAAAAACATGAACGAAAAGATGGAAACAAACATGAAGGAAGAAATGAAAGAGCTGCGGGGTGAGACGCGGAACATGGGCCGAAGCCTGCAGGCGGGCATGAAGGCAGTAACCGGGGAGCTCAAAATGGCGACGCCACGTGTGGGAGTGAACGAGCTGGGAGGGAGTGCAACGGCTGTCGGGCCCGCGGTGGAGGCAGGTAAGAAAAAAATAATTTGGGGGACGTGTTGGGCGAGGGTCGTGACGGAAAAAGTGACGGTAACCGAGAGGGACAAACTAATTGGGGTGAAGGAGACGTGCACGAGGGAGATAACAAGGGAAGAGACGGAAATAATAGTTGAGACAAGGGAGGTAAAGGGTGAAGAGGTGACTGAGTTGGCAGAGACACGGGAGATGGGAACGATAGAGGGAAGACTGCACGATGAAGACGGGGTAAGTGACGCACACACACACGGAGGTAGTGGAGGATAATAGTGGTGGAGGGGTGAGCTCGCGGACTGGGTGGAGGCCCGGTGCGAGCAGCTGGATGGCCTCCTCCAGGAACGAGGGGAGGGAGTATGCCCCCTTGAGGCGAGTCACGACCAGGTGGGTTCGGTCGTGCTTTGCGAGGTCGAGGGGAGGAGTGCTGTGGACAGGTGCACGGAGAGCTTGGGGGGTATAGAGGCCCCGGAGACCCTTGTGGGGACACGAATCCCCAGTGTGGTTGTCCCTGTGTGTGTGGTGCAAGGTGTGAGTGCGTCCCCGTGTGTGGAAGCGACCCCGTGTGTGAGTGGTGTGGTGGCGATTGTGCCGGAGTACGTGCTTCCCAGCACGCCGTGTGTAAAAAGGGCACCGCAAGTGGAAGAGGCCGTGTGTGTGAGTGAAACGGCCAGTATGAATGGAGCACCACGTGTGAGTGGTGTGGTGGCGAGTGTGCCGGAGTGTGTGCTTCCCAGCACGCCGTGTGTGGATGAGACACCGCGGGCGAGTGCCCCCGCATGTGTGAGTGAGGCACGGTGTATGAGTGAGGCACCGCAGGCGAGTGCCCCCGCGTGTGTGAGTGGTATGGTTTGTGTGAGGGAAATGGCACGAGTGAGTGAAAGGCCACGAGTGAGTGGAGCCACGTGTGCAAGGGAAGTAGCATGCGTGAGTGAACGGCCGAGTGCAAGGGAGACCGTGTGTGTGTGAGAGAGCGGTATGTAAGGGAGATGTCGGTGGGCATGTGTGAACATGAAGCCGCGTCTCCCGGTGTGAGTTTAATGGTGAGGTGTGTTAGCGTCGTAACACGCGGGAGTGCGTGTGTTCAATGGCGACGACGACGGCGACAGAAGAAAGAAAGCCGAGTAGCGGCTGTAGTTGTTTCGGGGACCGTGCAGGGTTCACCCAGCAGCGAGCACGAGGTCCGTGCTGTGCAACGCACAAGGCCCCCACGTGCTCGCTTGCGAGAGTGAAGTCCCGGTCCGGAAACGCACGCGGTGGATTTGCCGATCCCGCGGACGGACAAAGTTTTAGGCAGGATTTCGGATTTGGACCGGACGGGTTCTCCACGCGATCGTGTGTGTTAAGCTCCAACGGGCAAAGCACATGTGTTCGCGTGGGGAACCCCTCGAGACGTGGGGCTTGTGTTTTTTTTTTTTTTATGCGCACGGTGACGTCATGGCTGCATGTGGGGTTGGAATCCGGCAGGAGGGGTATCCCTGCCGGATGGTACCGTCCAAGGAGGGACGAGGTACACGTGCAGCTGCATGACGTCACGGGCAGGTGCAAAGTGCGCGAGCTGTGAGTTGCCGCGCTGGTGCTGCGCATGTAAAGGAAAAAAAAAAAAAAAAGCAAGCCTCACTTTCGGGTGCACAGGATTCCTGGGCAAGGGGTGGAAGACCCCCTTGACCAGGGCACAGGATGGAAACTAGTTAGGGGGAAGGGTTAGCTTAGCTAGACCGGCTCCATGGGGCAGGGGTAAGTCCTCATGGGGCCCGTGGAATGGATTAGTTAGAGGGATTTAGATGAGCTTTAGGTGGGGAAATAAAAGTTATTTTAGAGATTTGGAGACAGTGACAGCCTTTGGATGTGTAGAGTTGACGTAGTTTAGCTACGTAGTGTTAAAAGGAACGTGCTGTAGTTTAAGGGACGACGTGGGAGCACGAGTTAGTTAGGGGATGCAGATAGAAGGATGGCAGAGTTCAGCGGTGAGTGTGTTGAAGAGTTGTTGGTGAGTGAAGTGGAAGCATGTGCTTGGTGAGTGAGTGAGGCCAGCGGGTCTGTGTGTATGGAGCAAATGGGGACTGCATGGTGCGATGAGTGATTGGGGGGAGGAGTGACTCCCGCCCAAGGGACCCCAGGGTCAGTGTAGAGTGAGTTAGCTGGGTTAGTCAAATTTACAAAATGGAGGTCGTTTTGTTGTTGGTGTGAATGTAGGCTCGAAACCCGTTTGGAGGGGTGCAGGAGCCCTGTTGACGGGCTGGGAGCGTGGCTGCGAAAGGTGAGTATCGCTGAGTGGGTACCCCGGGCACCAGGCTAGTCGGCCGTGGTAGACCAAGGGCCCATGGGGGGCCGGGATAGCGTAGTGGGCACGGGTGCGCCTGCTTGGCGCGGGGCGCCATTAGCCGCGTGGGCAGTGTTGTGGGCACGGGTGACCCTCGGAAAGGGGCCTGGGAAGCCAGCCTGCCACGTGTGCGTTTCAGGGGAGGTGCCATGGGGGCACTCCCCGGTGTTTAGGGAGCTGGTAGGCTCGGAGGCAGTGTAGTGCCCGGGGGTGCCATAGCTGGAGATTCGGCAGAGGGTCGTGCCTGCCAAGGGGAGCCACGCATCCCAGCCATGAGACCGTGTGAGGGCACGGAGAGAAAATTGGGGGGCGAGGCCCGAAATTGTGAGGACACCAACACAGGCGACGGGAATCTGGGTTGTTAGAACCAATAGTTTAAGCGAGAGGCGCTTGTTGAAAGCCCCGGGGTAGTTTAACAGTTAAATGGTTAGGGTAGATTAGGAAGTGTACCCCTCCGCACCATCCATCCCCTCGCTCTCGTTGTGGGCCGCTGGACCCACTTTGGTTATAGATCGCTGAAGTCTGGGGAGGCCATCCTGAGGCTTGAATTGGGCCTCGGCACAGGACGCAAGCTCTCCCTTGTTCCCCTCCGGGAAGGGAACGTAGGGGTTGGGAGTAGGCTAGGTGACAGGATAGGTTAGCCGAACAAGGACGGTACAGGGGGTTAGGGGACGATTTATAGTGGGGAAGTAAAAAAAAATAAATAAAAGGTTGGGGCTAAATTGGGATTTGACAAATTAAGGGAGTGGGTATAGACAATGACAGGCAAAGGCGATAGGTTGGGAGGGAGACCGTAGGGTAGGTCCGAGCCCGCCTTCCGAGTGGCCAGCACCACCGCACTCCCTCCACCAACCTCCACTGAACGGCGAAGGCTGGCCAGCTTCATCGGCAGCTGTTGTTTTGCTGCAAGGCCTGTGCCGGCTGGATCGGCTGCAGCTGCTGTGCTGCAAGGCCTGTACCGGCCGGATCGTCTGCAGCTGTTTTCTGCAAGGCCTGTGCCATCTGCT
>NC_140973.1:43966488-43976488 GCF_056783735.1 Eptatretus burgeri | reverse complement strand
AAGTTGGGTTTATGTTGGACACTTGAAACTTTTTTGGGGGCTTTTATTTATTTATTTATTTATTTATTATTATTATTTTATTTATTTATATTTTGGAGACTTTTGGAGTTGCTATCACTCTTTGGGATCTAAACCTATCGATGTAGTTCTTTGTCGGATGGTGCTTGATGGGAGCAAGATCAAGAAAGTTCTGGGAAGAAAGTGCAGGCTTACACCCCTTTTTACGTCATCAAACCTGAAAGCCTTAAAAGACAGAATTGGAAGAAGAAAAAAAAAAAAAACGTAAAAATATATATATATAGGTGGAAATCTCATTTTGAAAAAGACTGTGTTGGGTGAGGATTGAGTTGGGGTTGAGATTTTGAATGTGAGGGTTGGGGTTGAGATTTTGAATGTGAGGGTTGGGACACACACACACACATACACATCAACAAACAAAAGTTAAGCCTTGACTATTCAGTTGAGGATTCTGTGTTTGGGGTTCACAGATCTAAGAACGTCCCCCTTGACACACATTATATACTGTTATACACCTCGGACTTGGCCCTCGAGTGTCCACAACGGTGTATAGTAGGAGGGAGTGAAGCGCCAACCTATTGCTCCCATTACACACACACACACACGCACACAAACAAAAGTTAAGCCTTGACTATTCAGTTGAGGATTCTGTGTTTGGGGTTCACAGATCTAAGAACATCCCCCTTGACACACATTATATACTGTTAATATATTCTAATTGAACACCTAGTTAATGAACAGAAAGAAAGAATCTATATGAACATCTAGTCTATGAAAAGAAAGAAATAATCCCAATTGAACACCTAGTTAATGTACAGAAAGAAAGAATCCATATGAACACCTACTCAATGAAAAGAAAGAAATAATCCATATGAACACCTACTCAATGAACAGCTAAAAATCAAGATGAACACCTACTCATCTACTCGATAAAAAAGAAATAATCTAATCAATGAACTGTTAATATATTCTAATTGAACACCTACTCAATGAACTGTTAATATATTCTAATTGAACACCTAGTTAATGAACAGAAAGAAAAGAATCCATATGAACACCTAATCAATAAACTGTTAATATATTCTAATTGAACACCTACTCATCAAGTCAATGAAAAAGAAAGAAAAGAATCAAGATGAACACCAAGTCAATGAACAGAAAGAAAGAATCCATATGAACACCTAATCAATAAACTGTTAATATATTCTAATTGAACACCTACTCATCTAATCAATGAACTGTTAATATATTCTAATTGAACACCTACTCATCTAATCAATGAACTGTTAATATATTCTAATTGAACACCTACTCATCTAATCAATGAACTGTTAATATATTCTAATTGAACACCTACTCATCTACTCGATAAAAAAGAAATAATCTAATCAATGAACTGTTAATATATTCTAATTGAACACCTAGTTAATGAACAGAAAGAAAAGAATCAAGATGAACACCTAGTTAATGTACAGAAAGAAATATTCTAATCAATGAACTGTTAATATATTCTAATTGAACACCTACTCAATGAACTGTTAATATTCTAATTGAACACCTAGTTAATGAACAGAAAGAAAAGAATCAAGATGAACACCTAGTTAATGTACAGAAAGAAATATTCTAATCAATGAACTGTTAATATATTCTAATTGAACACCTACTCAATGAACTGTTAATATTCTAATTGAACACCTACTCAATGAACTGTTAATATTCTAATCAATGAAAAGAAAGAAAGAATCCTAATTGAACACCTAGTTAATGAACTGTTAATATATTCTAATTGAACACCAAGTCAATGAAAAAGAAAGAAAAGAATCCATATGAACACCTACTAATCAAGTCAATGAAAAAGAAAGAAAAGAATCAAGATGAACACCTAGTTAATGAACAGCTAAAAATCTAGATGAACACCTACTCAATGAACTGATAATATTCTAATTGAACACCTACTTATCTACTCAATGAAAAAGATATATTCTAATCAATGAACTGTTAATATTCTAATTGAACACCTACTCAATGAACAGAAAGAAAGAATCACAATTGAACATCTACTTATCTAATCAATGAACTGTTAATATATTCTAATTGAACACCTACTCAATGAACTGTTAATATATTCTAATTGAACACCTACCCATCAAGTCAATGAAAAAGAAAGAAAAGAATCCATATGAACACCTACCCAATGAAAAAGAAATATTCTAATCAATGTACAGAAAGAAAGAATCACAATTGAACACCTAGTTAATGAACTGTTAATATATTCTAATTGAACACCTACCCATCAAGTCAATGAAAAAGAAAGAAAAGAATCCATATGAACACCAAGTTAATGTACAGAAAGAAAGAATCCATATGAACACCTAGTTAATGTACAGAAAGAAAGAATCCATATGAACACCTAATCAATGAACTGTTAATATATTCCAATTGAACACCTACTCAATGAACAGAAAGAAAAGAATCAAGATGAACACCTAGTTAATGAACAGCTAAAAATCAAGTCAATGAAAAGAAAGAAAGAATCACAATTGAACATCCACTCAATGAACTGTTAATATTCTAATTGAACACCTAGTTAATGAACTGTTAATATTCTAATTGAACACCTAGTTAATGAACAGAAAGAAAGAATCCTAATTGAACACCTAATCAATGAACTGTTAATATATTCCAATTGAACACCTACTCAATGAACAGAAAGAAAAGAATCAAGATGAACACCTACTAATCAAGTCAATGAAAAAGAAAGAAAAGAATCCTAATTGAACACCTAATCAATGAACTGTTAATATATTCCAATTGAACACCTACTCAATGAACAGAAAGAAAAGAATCAAGATGAACACCTACTAATCAAGTCAATGAAAAAGAAAGAAAAGAATCCTAATTGAACACCTAATCAATGAACTGTTAATATATTCCAATTGAACACCTACTCAATGAACTGTTAATATATTCCAATTGAACACCTACTCAATGAACAGCTAAAAATCTAGATGAACACCTACTAATCAAGTCAATGAAAAAGAAAGAAAAGAATCAAGATGAACACCTAGTTAATGAAAAGTAAGAAAAGAATCAAGATGAACACCTAGTTAATGAACAGCTAAAAATCAAGATGAACACCTAGTTAATGAACAGCTAAAAATCTAGATGAACACCGACTCAATGAACAGAAAGAAAGAATCACAATTGAACATCTACTTATCTAATCAATGAACTGTTAATATATTCTAATTGTACACCTACTTATCTACTCAATGAAAAAGAAATATTCTAATCAATGAACTGTTAATATTCTAATTGAACACCTACTCAATGAAAAGAAAGAAAAGAATCAAGATGAACACCTACTCAATGAACAGCTAAAAATCTAGATGAACACCTACTCAATGAACAGCTAAAAATCAAGTCAATGAAAAAGAAAGAAAAGAATCAAGATGAACACCTACTCAATGAACAGCTAAAAATCAAGTCAATGAAAAAGAAAGAAAAGAATCAAGATGAACACCTACTCAATGAACAGCTAAAAATCTAGATGAACACCTACTCAATGAACAGCTAAAAATCAAGTCAATGAAAAAGAAAGAAAAGAATCAAGATGAACACCTACTCAATGAACAGCTAAAAATCTAGATGAACACCTACTCAATGAACAGCTAAAAATCAAGTCAATGAAAAAGAAAGAAAAGAATCAAGATGAACACCTACTCAATGAACAGCTAAAAATCAAGATGAACACCTACTCAATGAAAAGAAAGAACCCAATGAATACCTTTCTTTTCCCTCATATCTATTTACTTTTTCTTGTTAAAAAAGCTTTTTTTCCTAAATAATTCACGTTTTTATCAAGAAAATATAAGCTAAAAATAAAAAGTGAATTCACTTATTTTTCGGCTTTAAATTAAAAAAAAAACAGGGGAGGGGGGTAGGGTTGGGAACGTACTGATTAGGGTTTTAGTATGATCGAAAAGCACACTTACTTTTCGTTCATACTAAAACCCTAATCAGTACGTTCCCAACCCTACCCCCCTCCCCTGTTTTTTTTTTTAATTTAAAGCCGAAAAATAAGTGAATTCACTTTTTATTTTTAGCTTATATTTTCTTGATAAAAACGTGAATTATTTAGGAAAAAAAGCTTTTTTAACAAGAAAAAGTAAATAGATATGAGGGAAAAGAAAGGTATTCATTGGGTTCTTTCTTTTCATTGAGTAGGTGTTCATCTTGATTTTTAGCTGTTCATTGAGTAGGTGTTCATCTTGATTCTTTTCTTTCTTTTTCATTGACTTGATTTTTAGCTGTTCATTGAGTAGGTGTTCATCTAGATTTTTAGCTGTTCATTGAGTAGGTGTTCATCTTGATTCTTTTCTTTCTTTTTCATTGACTTGATTTTTAGCTGTTCATTGAGTAGGTGTTCATCTAGATTTTTAGCTGTTCATTGAGTAGGTGTTCATCTTGATTCTTTTCTTTCTTTTTCATTGACTTGATTTTTAGCTGTTCATTGAGTAGGTGTTCATCTTGATTCTTTTCTTTCTTTTTCATTGACTTGATTTTTAGCTGTTCATTGAGTAGGTGTTCATCTTGATTTTTAGCTGTTCATTGAGTAGGTGTTCATCTTGATTTTTAGCTGTTCATTGAGTAGGTGTTCATCTTGATTTTTAGCTGTTCATTGAGTAGGTGTTCATCTTGATTTTTAGCTGTTCATTGAGTAGGTGTTCATCTTGATTCTTTTCTTTCTTTTTCATTGACTTGATTTTTAGCTGTTCATTAACTAGGTGTTCATCTTGATTCTTTTCTTTCTTTTTCATTGACTTGATTTTTAGCTGTTCATTGAGTAGGTGTTCAATTAGGATTCTTTCTTTCTGTTCATTAACTAGGTGTTCAATTAGAATATATTAACAGTTCATTAACTAGGTGTTCAATTGGAATATTAACAGTTCATTGATTAGAATATTTCTTTTTCATTAACTAGGTGTTCATATGGATTCTTTTCTTTCTTTTTCATTGAGTAGGTGTTCATCTTGATTTTTAGCTGTTCATTAACTAGGTGTTCATCTTGATTTTTAGCTGTTCAATTAGAATATATTAACAGTTCATTGATTAGATAAGTAGATGTTCAATTAGAATATTAACAGTTCATTAACTAGGTGTTCAATTGTGATTCTTTCTTTCTTTTTCATTGGGTAGGTGTTCATAAGGATTCTTTTCTTTTTTTTCATTGACTTGATGGGTAGGTGTTCAATTAGAATATATTAACAGTTCATTAACTAGGTGTTCAATTAGGATTCTTTCTTTCTTTTCATTGATTAGAATATTAACAGTTCATTGAGTAGGTGTTCAATTAGAATATTAACAGTTCATTAACTAGGTGTTCAATTGTGATTCTTTCTTTCTGTACATTGATTAGAATATTTCTTTTTCATTGGGTAGGTGTTCATATGGATTCTTTTCTTTCTTTTTCATTGACTTGATTTTTAGCTGTTCATTAACTAGGTGTTCATCTAGATTTTTAGCTGTTCATTGAGTAGGTGTTCATCTTGATTCTTTTCTTTCTTTTTCATTGACTTGATTAGTAGGTGTTCATATGGATTCTTTCTTTCTGTTCATTAACTAGGTGTTCATCTTGATTCTTTTCTTTCTTTTTCATTGACTTGATTAGTAGGTGTTCATCTTGATTCTTTTCTTTCTGTTCATTGAGTAGGTGTTCAATTGGAATATATTAACAGTTCATTGATTAGGTGTTCAATTAGGATTCTTTCTTTCTGTTCATTAACTAGGTGTTCAATTAGAATATTAACAGTTCATTAACTAGGTGTTCAATTAGAATATTAACAGTTCATTGAGTGGATGTTCAATTGTGATTCTTTCTTTCTTTTCATTGACTTGATTTTTAGCTGTTCATTAACTAGGTGTTCATCTTGATTCTTTTCTTTCTGTTCATTGAGTAGGTGTACAATTAGAATATATTAACAGTTCATTGATTAGATAAGTAGATGTTCAATTGTGATTCTTTCTTTCTGTACATTAACTAGGTGTTCATATGGATTCTTTCTTTCTGTACATTAACTTGGTGTTCATATGGATTCTTTTCTTTCTTTTTCATTGAGTAGATAAGTAGGTGTTCAATTAGAATATATTAACAGTTCATTAACTAGGTGTTCAATTGTGATTCTTTCTTTCTGTACATTGATTAGAATATTTCTTTTTCATTGGGTAGGTGTTCATATGGATTCTTTTTCTTTCTTTTTCATTGACTTGATGGGTAGGTGTTCAATTAGAATATATTAACAGTTCATTGAGTAGGTGTACAATTAGAATATATTAACAGTTCATTGATTAGATAAGTAGATGTTCAATTGTGATTCTTTCTTTCTGTTCATTGAGTAGGTGTTCATCTAGATTTTTAGCTGTTCATTAACTAGGTGTTCATCTTGATTTTTAGCTGTTCATTAACTAGGTGTTCATCTTGATTCTTTTCTTACTTTTCATTAACTAGGTGCTCATCTTGATTCTTTTCTTTCTTTTTCATTGACTTGATTAGTAGGTGTTCATATGGATTCTTTCTTTCTGTTCATTAACTAGGTGTTCATCTTGATTCTTTTCTTTCTTTTTCATTGACTTGATTTTTAGCTGTTCATTGAGTAGGTGTTCATCTTGATTTTTAGCTGTTCATTAACTAGGTGTTCATCTTGATTCTTTTCTTTGTTTTCATTGAGTAGGTGTTCAATTAGAATATTAACAGTTCATTGATTAGAATATTTCTTTTTCATTGAGTAGATAAGTAGGTGTACAATTAGAATATATTAACAGTTCATTGATTAGATAAGTAGATGTTCAATTGTGATTCTTTCTTTCTGTTCATTGAGTAGGTGTTCATCTAGATTTTTAGCTGTTCATTAACTAGGTGTTCATCTTGATTTTTAGCTGTTCATTAACTAGGTGTTCATCTTGATTCTTTTCTTACTTTTCATTAACTAGGTGTTCATCTTGATTCTTTTCTTTCTTTTTCATTGACTTGATTAGTAGGTGTTCATCTAGATTTTTAGCTGTTCATTGAGTAGGTGTTCAATTGGAATATATTAACAGTTCATTGAGTAGGTGTTCAATTGGAATATATTAACAGTTCATTGATTAGGTGTTCAATTAGGATTCTTTTCTTTCTTTTTCATTGACTTGATTAGTAGGTGTTCATCTTGATTCTTTTCTTTCTGTTCATTGAGTAGGTGTTCAATTGGAATATATTAACAGTTCATTGATTAGGTGTTCAATTAGGATTCTTTCTTTCTGTTCATTAACTAGGTGTTCAATTAGAATATTAACAGTTCATTAACTAGGTGTTCAATTAGAATATTAACAGTTCATTGAGTGGATGTTCAATTGTGATTCTTTCTTTCTTTTCATTGACTTGATTTTTAGCTGTTCATTAACTAGGTGTTCATCTTGATTCTTTTCTTTCTGTTCATTGAGTAGGTGTTCAATTGGAATATATTAACAGTTCATTGATTAGGTGTTCATATGGATTCTTTCTTTCTGTACATTAACTAGGTGTTCATATGGATTCTTTCTTTCTGTACATTAACTTGGTGTTCATATGGATTCTTTTCTTTCTTTTTCATTGACTTGATGGGTAGGTGTTCAATTAGAATATATTAACAGTTCATTAACTAGGTGTTCAATTGTGATTCTTTCTTTCTGTACATTGATTAGAATATTTCTTTTTCATTGGGTAGGTGTTCATATGGATTCTTTTCTTTCTTTTTCATTGACTTGATGGGTAGGTGTTCAATTAGAATATATTAACAGTTCATTGAGTAGGTGTTCAATTAGAATATATTAACAGTTCATTGATTAGATAAGTAGATGTTCAATTGTGATTCTTTCTTTCTGTTCATTGAGTAGGTGTTCAATTAGAATATTAACAGTTCATTGATTAGAATATATCTTTTTCATTGAGTAGATAAGTAGGTGTTCAATTAGAATATTATCAGTTCATTGAGTAGGTGTTCATCTAGATTTTTAGCTGTTCATTAACTAGGTGTTCATCTTGATTCTTTTCTTTCTTTTTCATTGACTTGATTAGTAGGTGTTCATATGGATTCTTTTCTTTCTTTTTCATTGACTTGGTGTTCAATTAGAATATATTAACAGTTCATTAACTAGGTGTTCAATTAGGATTCTTTCTTTCTTTTCATTGAGTAGGTGTTCAATTAGAATATTAACAGTTCATTGATTAGAATATTTATTTTTCATTGAGTAGATAAGTAGGTGTACAATTAGAATATATTAACAGTTCATTGATTAGATAAGTAGATGTTCAATTGTGATTCTTTCTTTCTGTTCATTGAGTAGGTGTTCAATTGGAATATATTAACAGTTCATTGAGTAGGTGTTCAATTAGAATATATTAACAGTTCATTGATTAGAATATTTCTTTCTGTACATTAACTAGGTGTTCATCTTGATTCTTTTCTTTCTGTTCATTAACTAGGTGTTCAATTAGAATATTAACAGTTCATTGAGTAGGTGTTCAATTAGAATATATTAACAGTTCATTGATTAGAATATTTCTTTCTGTACATTAACTAGGTGTTCATCTTGATTCTTTTCTTTCTGTTCATTAACTAGGTGTTCAATTAGAATATATTAACAGTTCATTGATTAGATTATTTCTTTTTTATCGAGTAGATGAGTAGGTGTTCAATTAGAATATATTAACAGTTCATTGATTAGATGAGTAGGTGTTCAATTAGAATATATTAACAGTTCATTGATTAGATGAGTAGGTGTTCAATTAGAATATATTAACAGTTCATTGATTAGATGAGTAGGTGTTCAATTAGAATATATTAACAGTTTATTGATTAGGTGTTCATATGGATTCTTTCTTTCTGTTCATTGACTTGGTGTTCATCTTGATTCTTTTCTTTCTTTTTCATTGACTTGATGAGTAGGTGTTCAATTAGAATATATTAACAGTTTATTGATTAGGTGTTCATATGGATTCTTTTCTTTCTGTTCATTAACTAGGTGTTCAATTAGAATATATTAACAGTTCATTGAGTAGGTGTTCAATTAGAATATATTAACAGTTCATTGATTAGATTATTTCTTTTTTATCGAGTAGATGAGTAGGTGTTCATCTTGATTTTTAGCTGTTCATTGAGTAGGTGTTCATATGGATTATTTCTTTCTTTTCATTGAGTAGGTGTTCATATGGATTCTTTCTTTCTGTACATTAACTAGGTGTTCAATTGGGATTATTTCTTTCTTTTCATAGACTAGATGTTCATATAGATTCTTTCTTTCTGTTCATTAACTAGGTGTTCAATTAGAATATATTAACAGTATATAATGTGTGTCAAGGGGGACGTTCTTAGATCTGTGAACCCCAAACACAGAATCCTCAACTGAATAGTCAAGGCTTAACTTTTGTTTGTGTGTGTGTGTGTGTGTGTGTAATGGGAGCAATAGGTTGGCGCTTCACTCCCTCCTACTATACACCGTTGTGGACACTCGAGGGCCAAGTCCGAGGTGTATAACAGTATATAATGTGTGTCAAGGGGGACGTTCTTAGATCTGTGAACCCCAAACACAGAATCCTCAACTGAATAGTCAAGGCTTAACTTTTGTTTGTTGATGTGTATGTGTGTGTGTGTCCCAACCCTCACATTCAAAATCTCAACCCCAACCCTCACATTCAAAATCTCAACCCCAACTCAATCCTCACCCAACACAGTCTTTTTCAAAATGAGATTTCCACCTATATATATATATATAGTTTTACGTTTTTTTTTTTTTTCTTCTTCCAATTCTGTCTTTTAAGGCTTTCAGGTTTGATGACGTAAAAAGGGGGAGTAAGCCTGCACTTTCTTCCCAGAACTTTCTTGATCTTGCTCCCATCAAGCACCATCCGACAAAGAACTACATCGATAGGTTTAGATCCCAAAGAGTGATAGCAACTCCAAAAGTC
>NC_140973.1:43893988-43953988 GCF_056783735.1 Eptatretus burgeri | reverse complement strand
AATTTTTTCTTCCTGAATATATTAATTACGAACAAATGCAATTCGTCGCTTCGCTGATGGGAATATAAAGGGTGGGGGGAGAGAGGGCAAGAGGGGGAGGGAGAGAGAGGAGAGAGGGAGGGAGGGGCGAGGAAGAATGACACCTCACGAAACATCACTATACAATCTGGGAGGGGGTGAGAGCAAGGAGGATGTGGGAGAGGGTTCTGGACTTGCGTTTAGTTGGGGTACTTGAAGGGGAAAGGGTTCTCAACTTGCGTTTAGTGGAACTTGTGGAGGAGGAAGGGGGGGGGGGGTAGCACAGAATTGAATGAAATGGGGTACGTTAAAACAGCACGTGGAGACTGCCCAGAGATGTCGTTAGGGGTGGAGAGGGCAGGGGGTTTGGGAGGAGGTAAGTGTGACGGGAGGGGGAGGGGAAGGAAATGCGGTGGGAAGGGAAGACTGCGAAGGGAGGGGAGGTCAAGGTGGCGTGAGGGGAGGGGAAGGGAAGGGTGATAAAACGCACCAAAACAGAAATATTTTATTTTTAACCGCCGGGTTCTATATAAAACTGAGTGGGAGCATTTAAAACCCATGCTATCTTCCTGGCAAAAGCCTGCCTGCATGCTCACACATGGTGACCTTTGCACCCCTCTGGTCGGCTCACTCTGAATCCGATTTGTACGTGCTACACACTGCGGAAGCTTTTTTAAATTCAAAACTAAACCATCAGTCCTTAACAGAAGGGAAGGGGAGAGAAAAAGAGAGAAAGAGAGAAAGAGAGAAAGAGAGAAAGAGAGAAAGAGAGAGAGAGAGAGGCATTCCGGCAGATGTGACGCTCAGTTTAACATCCATCCAAGAGATGGCGCACATATTGATGAATCACTGAGATGACAATTTATAGCTGGGTCAGGATTCCTACTCAAGTTAGGCAGCTTAGAGCGAGCATGCGTATCTCTCAGCTATTCTGCCATGATTTGGTGATTCATTGCTTTGTAACAAGTGAAAACATTTTTTTACTCATTGTAATCCAATTTCTTTTTGCCTTCTTAACTCTGGAGATGTCCCCAAGGAGAACCGTGCCGCGGTATCGCCCTGCATGCTTGTTGAGATCGAAGCTTGAAGAGAACTAAGAGCAAGCACTCCAACAAAATGGTTAAAGAAACTTAAAAAAAAATGTTTCCATCCATGTCAAAATGATGGGTCGTAAAACTAAAAATCATACAAAAAGGGGAAATGTTGAAATAAAATTGTACATTTTCAGTGAGCGAGCCACCACCCAAGGGATCGCACGACAATGTGAGGCCAAACGCAGGCACGTAGGGCCTGAACTTTGTTCAAATTGATCAATGTTAAGTGAGACTGCAAATACTTTTCCTGTGTGGCCATGGCTTGGAAATGAACAACCAAACAGCTTGTTTCGTCCTTGATAAGTCACTTAAGCACTCAAATGAAACTTGATAAGGAACGGCAGGCTTGATGAGCGATCGCCGATCAGTCATAAACACCATGCACCCGGAATGTCAAGCAACGTCCCAATTGGAGAAATGAACACGTTTTTAGTCATCGGAACTGCTGATACGTTCAATGCTCAAGTTGAAATTAAGCTCAGATTAAGATATTCTAGAGGTTATGGCATGTGCAGAAATGAAATAAAGCCACAAACGCTGGCCTCTCCAGTCATGTATCCAGCGATTTGTAGGTATCATGATCAGGCATTCAATGATATGAGTGAGCGAAGTTTATTGTTAAGCCATTGCAGCTTGTTCCAAGCAAGGCATTGTTGAGCAGGCCAAAAAGAATGGTGAAGTACGACCCCAGCAAAGGATAGCAAAGTGACCAAGGACACGCCTTGATAAAGGATAATTAAATAAGGCCATTGATTATCTTTGAAAGGGGGTGTTTGAATTAACCCAAACACCCAATTTTCACTCATGCACTACCTTGGAGTTCCCAGAGCATGCATGCAAAGTTTTGGGGCGCTAGGTTTCATAGCTTGAGTGTTGGAGGAGATGGACTGACGGACACACTGACATTTATTATGATAGATTATTATCAGAAATTATTAAATTTAGGATCCTAATGACTGAAAGCAGCGATTCATCTTTCAACTTCGTTTAAACAGACCGGATAGCAGTTTCTCGAACAATAATTATCTGCTTTAAAAATCTTATTCCACAATACGTCTCTCGTAAGTATTGCATGAAAAATGTAAATATGTCCCCTTACGTCTATAACATGAAATTAATTACTGAAGTACCTCATACACCTGATATTTCAAGGAACAATTTCAAATATTCCAAATCAATTTATGTGCAATTTTCGTACACAATTCAACAATATTTAAGCTATTCATGACAACTAAAATAATTTATTTTGCAATTTTTGAGGTTTGGCCTTTTTCGTTGTAGATCGGCTGGACTAATATTCCGAGGGAGCATCAGTTGACTGCAACATGGAGAATCCATCATTTGCACATTAGTCATGACGATCAATACCTTTCCTCTCCCACTGGAGGGTGTTCAACCCCTTACAGGGAGTGAACAGAGATGGGTAAAGGGGAGAGGACATCGGTTACCCTGCTGTCGACAGTACATATCCACAAAATACACGCACCAGGCTCAGCAAGCTACCAATCGCATTTCTCATTTTATGGATTGATAGAGAAATCACAAGGGTGATTTTAAACACAGCCAAGAACCAAATGTCTTGCATTGTGTGACAGGAAATACATTCCTTTTCACTTTCACATTTATGCCCAATTGTGGAAGGGAGGTCATGTACCTTCCCCTCCCTTACCTTTTGTCAGAAAGCAAGGCCTCCAGGACAGTGAAACTAGCTGATGGCATTTAAATTTTAACTGATTCCATGTCAATCAGTTACCTACACCCTGATTAATAAGCAACCATTTTCAGATGTATGACAATGACAAGATGGAACAGTCCATCCATCACTTGTGATTGTAGAAAATGTGAATTCAGCAGAATGATCAGTAAGTATGCAACAGGTCCTTAAAAACCACAACACCTTGCCGCAGCAATCAAAAAACATTTTTCAATGGGACATGACTCTCTTCTCTGCAGGTTAGTAACTGGAATGGCACTCAGTTGTGCGCACACCTCCGCCAGGCTGAACAGTTTGTTTTGTATCCACCGATAGGCCGGATCTGCATCCGGACCTGAACCAAAATTGTATCGGCTTCTTCGTCACAACCTAACTCATTCAATAAATTTCGTCTGAATCCATCCATACCTTTTTGAGATATTGTGCTATATATCGTTTTTGGCCCCATCTCTCAATGGTGAAGAATCACTAAAATTATCGGGTCTGGACGTTCACCAAAATCGAATCACTTCTTCCTTGTCACACACCCAAACTATCCACCAAGTTTTGTCTGAATTTGTCCAAAACCTTTTGAGATTTCCTGCTCGCAAACAGCCACCCATGAATATGTAACATCCATCCATCTTCGGTGGCAGAGATAATAAAGCCAATCACTGATGCCCCAAGTATTTGTCTCGAAAAAGTAACAACCAAGACTGCTGAAAATGAAAATATGCATTTCGTGTTTTGTATCGGTACAAGTCAAAATGAATTATAATTCCAAAATACCCCACAGGTACATCACACCATTGCAGTCACTTCATGTGCCATTGTCATCAAATTACACACATAAATCACAAGTAATTATTTTTTACATTTTGATAATACAAACCCTCTGCTGTTTTACATCGAAAGGTTGAAATTGTCATTCTATACAAAAACACCTAAGCCTCTGTCATGAAGAAGAGGCTTCAGGAACTCCACTAACTTTTCACATTCCAGGCCATCAGGCCAATTTGGGTTGTCATCTCAAAGAGCTCAACTTGCACTGGTACAGAGCATTGGAAATGCTAGTTGCTGCAATAGCAGTGGAGGGGGATCAGAAGCGGTTGGTGACTCGGTTGGCGAGGACCCGCAAGTTCCCATAGACCTTGGATGGTGGGCTCCCTGTAGCAGAAGCAAAAGAAGAAAAGGATGTTTATCCTCTTCCTGCAAACCCAACCTCTTCTGATCAAAAAAAAATCAGTCGATCACATTTGCATGCAAAATCTTGTGCAGATCAGCATTTGCCAACAAGAATTAAAATCGGAACAGACGTTTTCAATTGCTCAAAGCATTTGGACTTGCAACCCAAGAATTTACATTATTCAGGCAACATGCATGATCCAGGCAGAAGACAAGAGGTTGTGAGGACGCGATTAAAGGACAGACAGGGAGATGTACGAGGCATGAGAGAGGGGAGAGGGTCAAATCTTGTCACTTTGGCACACATGGCAAACGAACAAACTAGATTTCCCAGTTAGACATTCTTACATCTTGGTTCAAATCCACACCAAACCTTCGCCTCAAGTCATCGCCGATCACCATCGTGAAAGCATTGCACCGGCTTACAAAGGATTTATATATATATATATATATATATATATATATATATATATATATATATATATATATATATATATATATAATCGTCGACCGAGAATCAACAGGGTCTATCTGACATTTCATTCAAATTTAGAAGAAGTCCATGTAGAAGGGCAACAGAGGAAACTAAGTAAGATTATTTTATGTAACCTTTATATGTACCTGTTATGTAGCACACGATATGAAAATAAAATGTTATGAGATAGCGGCAATTCCACTGAATTTTTGATTTCATTTTTCTCAAACTTTAAAAAAGTGTAGTTGGACCCTGTTAATTCTCGGTCGACGGTATATATATATATATATATATATATATATATATATATATATATATATATATATATATATATATATATATATATATATATATATATATATACATATATTGAAAGCATCTAAAATGCAAAGCACATCTGTATCCACTTTGTACTCGAACTAAACTTGACAAAAACGACAGTTAAAAAAAAAAAAATTGTACATTTTATTAATGTGTTCTCCACAATCTCATAATAAAGGTTTGTTGAAGATTTAATGGCAAAAGCTCAAATGGTAAACATGTTAGCACCTGGACATACACACAATCTCATTGGTAAACAAGAATTTTGATTTAAACATTTATGGCTGGTCTACCACTTCACCGATGAAGTCATCCTCACAATCCTTTATTCCCCATTGGGAGTGGAATGAGATGTACCAAGTTTCAAATTTTCCCAATCAGCGGTTTCCGAGGTAATTTTTTCCGTTTAATCCAAGATTGCTGCCATATCACGTGACCTATAACGTTAATTATAAATAAAATATTCTCCAGGGAGTTGCTCCCACCCTGAAAATTGTCAGACAAGTGGTTGTTGAGAAAAAAAAGAAAGTTAAAAAAAGAGCAAAAAAAAAGGTCGAACAATAATAATAACCAGAGAGCTGGTGTCAAAGCCACCCAATGCTCACCTGTTTATACATTTATCGTTTTTAAAAGACGAGTCTAATAATATTTTTTATAAAGCATTGCAGTGAAGTCTGATCCAAATAATTTTAAAGCAATATATGTATTTGTATATTGTAATCAGTAAAAAATAGTGTGGTAGATAAAAACATTCGAAAGGAAATAACTTGCACCAAAAACTAACATTTTCACGCTCACGCCGGGGGTATCGCTATAGCTCTCTGTTCTTCGAACAGGCGTGCTAAAAATGAAAATTATTTCACCAAAATTATTTATCTTCTCCATCGTCTCATAATAAGGCTTTGTTGAAAATTGATGACATAATCTCAAATTGTAAAAAAAAAAGAAAAAGTTATGGCTCACACAGACACGATTGCAAAACCCTGTCTTCCGCTATGCGGAGGACGGGCTAACAATAAAAAATAAAAACATGTACCCACCGAGGATGAGGTTGCAGATTGCTGTCCTTGCAACCTTTATGTTCTGGAAAGAGCCAAGAAGATGGATTTTTCTGCAAAAACGTTCACATTCGCATTTGCACATCAGTGGCCAAATTTGTACACGTGTCATCATATACAGTAGCTTGGTGATGCTCAAAGCAACGGTCCCGGTCGTATTTCACCCAAACACACCAGATGGAAATCACCAAATTGTGTTTATCGAGACAACTTCGAACGAACATTCCCTCAAACAAACCAGGACTGAATACATCCATTGCGTCGTGGCCTATTCATTTCCCAATGGAGTACGGTGAGAGCAAAAGAGCAAGTTTATATGGAGCACTAGATGACCATGTTCCCTCAACGGTACTGCGATGGCAGATGGTCAAGCCAACGGCACACTGCGGCAATGCGTGCCGATGTCGCTCGGAGAAGGCCCGAGAATCGCCTCAGCTTCGTTGCATAACCGAGTGCATGTCACAAAGCAACTTCCTTGATGTCATCCCATCAGTGCTGTGTAGGATGTTTGACTCATCAAGGAAATCGACCATAGTTTATGAAAAGCCGCCGACATCACGAGTTTCGCACAACGTATCCGCATTTAAAGGCCTTCATGTTGGGAGTAAGTTGTCCCTTCTAAACACCTGAATTTAAAACCAGGACACGACATTATACTTGGCTCAGAAAATGCAGGGGATCCACAACACCACTATTGCTGGTGGACAACACGAGAATGTGTTAATTGCTCTTGAATAATCATCTGGATTCGTATGTTGCTGATTCACACGATTGGAATCGGTGTTGGACAAAAATACATTTTGTGGTTTGGGAAAAATGACAATCAATGAACAACTCACGTATCTGCCAGCACAATGCGAGTCCGCGTCGCGTTCTCAATTGTGAACTTCGTCTTCCCACTCTTCCCAGCGATGCGTCCAATAGCACGGGAAAGGTGGTCCCCCTTCAGCGTTTTCACTACGGGGATCAAGACAGCATAGTGTTACGGTTGTGGAAATTCGCATTACACCATAAAGAGTCCTCAGGTGAGATATCTCGGTAAGTTCATGTGTAGTTAGCCCAAACCCGTTGTATAGAGGGAATATGTGTGATTCATCCGGGCTGCGATGCTTTGAGTTAGCCATTTTTTTTTCTCTATTGTTGTTTTAGACCATTAATCCCCCAAAAATTCAAACACCACCACCTTCGCCTCTTTACCTCCACAACTCCATCCCGCAAACATTGCTTCACCACCATTCTCAAACGATGCCCGCCAACAACCAAACTCCCATCACCTCCGCCTTTCTACCACACGTCGTGCCATGGGCTGTGAATGCGTTCCTTTCGCTTCAAAAAGCGGATCAGGAATGCTTCACGCCCCCTTTTCATCTGACCAATGACCGAGCATCGGGTAGTGTAGCCCCACCTCCGAACCCGCTGTGAATGCGTTCCTTTCGCCCCGAAAAGCGGATCAGGAATGCTTCACGCCCCCTTTTCATCCGTCCAATGACCGAGCATCGGGTAGTGTAGCCCCCTGCCGCCGAACCCGCTGTGAATGCGTTCCTTTCGTCCCGAAAAGCAGATCAGGAATGCTTCACGCCCCCTTTTTGCCCGACCAATGGCTGAACAGAGGGTGGCGTGGCCCCGCCTCCAATCGCGTTTTGATCCAAATATTTGCATATAGGCACCTCCTGAGGCCTATAAAGATGCGAGCGCAAGGCGACTCAAAAAAGGAGTTGCGGAGGAGTTACAAAAGAGTTGCAGAGGAGTTGGAGGAAGTTGGAGTTCGCGCGGTTCGGTTGCAGGCGGCTGGTCGAGTTCAAGTTCAAATCAAGGGAAGACGGCGGTCGGCAACGAGGTTGTGGTGTGGGGCTCGCTCGTCCCATCTGGGGTCCAAGCCAGCCAGCCATTCCCCTCTCCCTGAGCATCAGCAATTACCCCCCCCCCATCCATGCTGAGATAGTGCCAGGGGGAGGGGGCCCGTTCCTCCCACACCCTAAACGTGGTGCCAACAAAACCGCTCGCGCGGAGCATGCCGGAGAGGACTCGCCGACCACGCCAGGGCTACGGAGTCGGGGCGCAGCTGCACAAACATTGCGGCTTGTCCGCCATCGCGTCACGAGTAAGACGCGATGGTCATCTTGTCCGTAAGACGCTTGTCCGTCATCGCAGGTAAGACCTTCCCGGTCTCGTGGACCTGGCCGATCCTCCAGGATCCACGTACATTTGGTCCACAGACCTGTCTGCCTCCTTGCCTATGAGGGTGGCTTTCTTTCTTTCGGGTTGAATGCATGTTGTGGCGCCGTGTCCACTAAGTAGAACTGCTTAAGTGTCTGTGCCTGTACATTGCCCCTTTTATTTGGTGCAACTCTTTTCCTTGCATTTGCTTTTGTTGCATGACTGTATGGCTGTATGGCTGTATGGCTGTATATACGTGCTTGTCTGTGTGTGTAAATAACGTGCATTGTGTGAACTGTTTTCCCACTTTGCTTCATCTCCATCTTGCATCACGCAAGGGATTGATAGTGGGTTTAAAACGCCAGGTAATTAATCGGAACCGTCAAGGCCGACGATAACTCCGCTCGGTTATCCCTGTAATACGGAACGAACCGCATAAGCGGTTCGTGTCCGGAGTCGGCCTGTGGCGTGGTACAATCGCCCGGTCGACCACTCACGCAGGTAATTAGGTAGATCGAATTTGGCGAGCAACCCTATCCTGCGCAGGTGGGCAATTGGCACGATCGTGGTGTGGTTAAACCCCCACCCATGACTGGTTCCGGGCGGTAGTTCCCGGAGGGTCACGACTGAATTGTCCGTCTAGTGGGCGACATGTCGCGATTCGAGTTACGTGGCCGATTGCACGCCGGCGGGCGCGAATTCACAACACTGGTGTCAGCGAGTGGGAAACAAACCCTCCCGTCTCCAACTAAATTTACGGGAATCGGTTCAGGGGTGAGTGGAGTGACCCCCGATTCCCTCCAAATTACGAGCGAGTTAAATTTAATTCGCTTACGTGAAATAAGATGGCGTTTCAAGGCGAGCGGGTGCCGGGGGTAGAAATGTATATGTGTAGTAATGTAGGATCCATGGCCCGGGATGGTACTACTTGTAATTACAATCCGTGGGGAAGCTCAACCCAATATTCTGAGCACGGACTTTATCGGCAAACTGAGTCGCATAATGGCGGCGCGATCAAACCTCAGCGCAGCACGGAGCGAGCGGCTATTTATGGTGCGGAAAATGGCGCGACACGAGGCGAGCGCTCCCAACAACCGTTTCAAAAAACGTGGGCATGGCAGCCGAGGTCAAGTGCGCATACGCTGAACATTTGCGGGCTTTGGAAAGAATTGAAGGAAGAATGGAGGACCGAGCTCGAAAAAGAAAAACAGAAACACGAGCTGGAAGTAAAACAATTAAAGAAAGAACTATTGGAGAAGTCAAGACAGGCCAAGGAACTCGAGGGAAAAGTGGGGGAAATAGAATTGAGGATCCATAAGTGGGAACAAGGGACGAGCAAGATGAGAAAGAGAATGGAGGAGGAGCGAATTAGTAATTCCAGGGATAGAAAGCACATGGAAGAAGAATGGAAAAAAAGTTGGAAGAAAGAGAATGCGAACACAATTTGGAATTGGAACAACTGAAGGAAGAGGTGAGAAGGCAATCAGGAAAGAGAAAGCCTAGAACGGAAGATAAAAAGAGGAGAGGAACATCTGGAGGAAAGGACGGAGGAATTGTTGGAAAAGTCGGTGCTACTGGAGCGAGAGGTAAGGGCAGGCCAGATTAAAAGAGAAACCCTGGAATGGACGATAAAATTGAGAGAGGATTGGCTATAAATAGGAAAGGAATACGGGAAGGAAATGGACGAAATGAGGAGGGAAGCCTGGGAAAGGTGTGCCGAAAGGAGGGAAGAAGCATGCAAATTGAGGGAGGAATGAGGAAAAAAAAACTTCTGAGATACTGGAGCACAAAGACAAAAAGAGGGGATTACAAAACGAACTGAGAGTGTTAAAGGAGGAAAGGAAGAGGACGGAAAATGAAACGTGGAGGAAACACACTGTACAGATCAAACAGGCAAGGTTGGAGTGTGCAGAGATGAGAAGGGAATTAGAAAAGAAAGCTTCTGAGTTCCAGAAATACCAAAACAAAGAGATGGAATTACAAAACGAGTTGAGGATGGTGAGAGAAGAAAGAACGATAGCAGAGAATGAAACGTTAAGGAGCCACACTAAAAAGATCGAACAGTTAGAAGCCAAAGCAAGGTAGGAGTGTGTGGAGATGAGAAAAGAAAACTTCTGAGTTACAGAAACACCAAAACAAAGAAACGGGATTAAAAAACGAACTGAAGATGTTGAGTGAGGAAAGAACGAGAACGGAGAATGAAACGTTAAGGAACCACACTGTACAGATCGAACAGTAGGAAGCGAAGGCCAGACTAAAGAATGAGGAACAAGAAAGAGTAATGAAGGAAGAACGAATGAGACAGGAGAAAGAAATCAGTCAGTTGAAAGAAATGACAAGATTGCACAATGAGATGCAAGAAAGAGTAATGATGGAAGAACGAATGAGACAGAAGGAAATCGCCCAATGGAAGGAAACCACGAGATTGCAGAATGAGGAACAAGAAAGAGTACTGAAAGAACAAAGATTGAGACAGGAGAAGGAAGTCAGCCAATGGAAGGAAATAACGAGATTGCAGAATGAGGAACAAAAAAGACAGTGGAATAAAAAAATACAAAGAACAAGGAATGAGACAGGAGAAAGAAATGAGTCAGTTGAAAGAAATGACGAGATTGCAGAACGAGGAACAAGAAAGACAGTGGAATAGAAAACTGAAAGAGTATGAATTTGAAACTGAACCACAAAAGGGAAAAAATAGGTTGGAATACGAGGAGAAAGTGAAGGAGCAAGGAATGAAGCAGGAAGGAGAAATCAGTCAATTGAAGGAGACGAGATTGGAGAGGGAAGAACGAGAGGAACAGTGGAATAGAAAACAACAAGAAAATGAATTTGAGGTTAACCGATTGAAAGAAACGACGAGATTGGAGAATGAGGGGCAGGGGGTGAAAGAAATTAAAAAAGAAAGACAAGAACAATTGAAAAAGAAAGCAAGGTTGAGGTATGCAGAGATAATGAAAGAACAACGAACGAAACAGGAAAAAGAACTAAGCCAATTGAAAGAAACGATGAGATTGGAGGCTGAAAAGCATGAGCAACAGTGGGAGAGAAAACAAAAACTATACGATTTTGAAATTAACCAGCTCGAGGGGAGAGCAAAATGTGAGTCAACGGAGATTGAAAAACTCCGGAAGGAGAACGAAGAACTCAGGAAGTTCCGAGAGGAGGAACGACTCAAAAGGAGCCAGGAAGTAGAGCAATACAATAATGTGGGACGTGTGACCACCACAAGGAGGAACATTAGTGTTGCGGGACTTAACTGACATCACTTGATGGATGAAACAACGATTGGGGCGGGCCCTGATAAAGGAGACACAAATAAAAAATGGAGACGAGGGAAGTAACAAAGAAGGAAATGAAAGTATTGCCAGAGACACCGGAGATAGAGAGTGAATTGGACGGGGTGGAAGACGAACACACACACACGGAGTTAGTGGAGGATAATGGGGGGGAGCTCGCAGAATGTTTTGTGACCCGGTGCGAGCAGCTGGATGGCCTCCTTCGGGAACGGAGGGAGATGCTATTCCTTGAAGCTGATCACGACCAGGTGGGTTCGGTCGTGTCAGGCGAGGTAGAGGGGGCGACTGCTGTTGACGGGTGCACGGAGAGCTTGGGGGGTATAGAGGCCTCGGAACCCCTTGTGGTGGCACTAATCCCCAGTGCAATTGTCCCGGTGCGTGTGTTCACGAGTGTGGTAAAATGCGTGCTGAAAAGCACGCATAGTGGGGGTGAAAGGCGTTGTGTGTGAGCGACCGTTTGTGTGGATGAGACCCCGTGTATAAAAGAGACCCCGGGTGTGAATGGTGTGGTTGCGAGTGAGCCAAAGTGCGTCCCTCCCAGCACACCGTGCGTGGAACAAACCACGGGAGTGAGTGAAAGGCCGCGAGTGAGTGGAGCCACGTGTGCGAGGGAGGTGGCATGCGTGAGTGAACGGCCGAGTGTGAGAAGGACAGCGTGTGTGAGGTTGTTGTACGTGAGGGAGATGACGGTGGGCGTGTGCGAACATGCAGCCGCGTCTGCCGGTGTGGGTGTAATGTCGTGGTGTGTGAGCATTGTGACACGCAGGTGCGTGTGGATCGAATGGCGACGGCGACAGAGGAATGAGGGCCAAGTCGCGGCCGCAGCTGTTTTGGGGACCGCGCCGGGTTTACCGGCGGGGAGCGCGAGGTCCGTGCTGTGGTATGCACGAGGCCGCCACGTGCGCGCTTGCGGGAGTGAAATCCGGTCCGGAAACGCCAGCAGTGAATGTTGCCGATCCCGCGGACGGACAAAAGGTAGGCAGGATACGGATTTGGACCGGACGGGTTCTCCACGCGAGCTTGTGTTGAGCTCCAACGAGCAGAGCACATGTGTTCGCGTGAGGAACCCCTCGAAACGCGAGGTTTGCTTTTAGTGCGCAGAGTGACGTCATGGCTGCACGTAGGGTTGGAATCCGGCAGGAGGGTGAATCCCTGCCGGATGGTACCGTCCAAGAGGGACGAGGTGTGTGAACAGCTGCCATGACATCACGGGCAAGGTGCGCAGGTTGCGAGTTGCCGCGCTGGTGCTGCGCAATGAAAAAAAAAAAAAGCAAGCCTCGCTTCGGGTGAACAGGATTCCCAGGCATGGGATGAAAGACCCCCCTGCCTGGGTACAGGATGGAACTAGTTAGGGGGAAGGTTTAACTTAGCTAGACCGGCTTCATGGGGCAGGGGTAAGTCCTCATGGGCCCCGTGGAATGGATTAGGTCGAGGGATTGTAGTTGAGATTTAGGTTGGGAAATGGAGCATGGGATATTTGAGGACAGTGACAGACTGAGTGTGTAGAGGGGACGTAGCTTAGCTACGTAGTGTTAAAAGGAACTTGCTATCGTGTAAGGGACGACGTGGGAGCACGAGGTAGTTCGGGGATGTAGTGAGCAGGATGGCAGTGATCAGCGATGGAGTGTGAATTGAAGAGCGGAAATGTGTTTGGTGAGTGAGTGAGGCCAGCGGGTCTGTGAATGGAGCGAATGTGGAATGCATGGTGCGATGAGTGATTGGGGGGAGGAGTGATTCCCGCCCAAGGGATCCAGGGGTCAGTGTAATGTGAGTTAGGTGGGTTAGCGAAATTGAAAAATGGAGGTCGTTTTGTTGTTGGTGGGAAAGTAGGCTCGAAACTTGTTTGGAGGGGTGCAGGAGCCTTGTTGATGGGCTGGGAGCATGGCTACGAACGGTATCGCTGAGTGGGTACCCCGGGCACCGGGCTAGTCGGCCGCGGTCGGCCAAGGGCCCATGGGGGGCCGGGATAGCGTAGTGGGCACGGGTGCGCCCGCAGGATGCGGGGGCCCGGGGCGCCATTAGCCGCGTGGGCACTGTCGTAGGCACGGGTGACCCTTGGAAAGGGTTCCGGGAAGCCAGCCTGCCACGTGAGCGTTTCAGGGGAGTCGCCATGGAGGGCACTCCCCAGTGTTTAGGGAGCTGGTAAGCTCGGAGGCAGTGTAGTGCCCGGGGGTGCCATCGTAAGAGAATCGGCAGAGGGTAGTGCCTGCCAAGGGAGCCACGCATCCCAGCCACGAAACAGTGTGAGGGCACGGGCGGAAAATTGGGGGGCATGGCCCGAAATTGTGAGGACACCAACACAAGCGACGGGAATCTTGGTTGATAGAACCAGTAGATTAAGCGAGAGGCACTTGTTGAAAGCCCCAGGGTAGTTTAAGGGTTAATGGATAGGGTAGATAGGAAGTGTACCCCTCCGCACCATCCATCCCTTCGCTCTCGTTGTGGGTTGCTGGACCCACTTTGGGTTTCAGATCGCTGAAGTCTGGGGAGGCCATCCTGAGGCTTGAATTGGGCCTCGACACAGGACGATAGCTCTCCCTCATTCCCCTCCAGGAAGGGAACGTAGGGGTTGGGAGTAGGCTCGGAGACGATAGGTTAGCCGAACAAGGACGATAAAGGGGGTTAGGGGACGATTTATAGAGGGTAAGTAAAAGATAAAAATAAAGACAACCAAAAAAATAAGTTGGGGCTAAATTGGGTTTTGACAAATTAAGGGGGTGGGTATGGACAGAGACAGGCAAAGACGATAGGTTGGGAGGGAGATAGTCAGGTAGGTCCGAGCCCGCCTTCTGAGTGGCCAGCACCACCGCACTCCCTCCACCAACCTCCACTGAAAGGCAAAGGCTGGCCAACTTCATTGGATGGCTATGTTACTTCAAGGCCTGTGCTGGCCCATTTCATCAGCTGGCTGGTTACTGCAAGGCCTGTGCCGGTCGGATAGTTTGACGGCTGTTTTTGCTTCAGGGCCTGTGCCGGTCAGCTTCACTGCCGGCTGTTTTTACTGCAAGGCCTGTGCCGGCCAGTTCATCTGCCGGCTGTGTTTGCTACAGCGGCCTTGTTTTGCCATGCCTTGCCTGCCCACCTGTGCCATCCATGCCTGCTGCCCTTGATTTTGCGTTTGCCCCGTTCTGTTTTGCATCCCCCCCCACCCTGTTCATTTCCATGTGTGCCAGGATCGTCGTGAAGTTTGCAAGGACTGCCCTGTTGGCAGCTGCAACGTGGGACTGCATTGGCGGCCCGTGCACCGTTTGTGACTTGTTTTTCTCCCTGCAGAGTCCATAGATCCTGGGCCATGGTTAGTGTAAATTGTAAGGTTCAGTTGTTAAGTTGCGTATTGTATATGAGTGCACCCCCGGCATGTGAGTCTATGCGCAGGCATTTTATTTAAGTCGTCTGCATGAGTGGGTTTGTTTAGTTAGTTACTCAGCCCTCAGGTTATTTATTTTGGGGACACGAATACACTGAATGTCGCACTCAGGGATCCGAAGGTAAAACGTGCTAGGGGAGAACGACACATGATGGCACACGAGAATTTGACGACTCGGGACTAGTCTGTAAAAAGGGGAGGGGGTAGTGTTACGGTTGTGGAAATTCGCATTACACCATAAAGAGTCCTCAGGTGAGATATCTCGGTAAGTTCATGTGTAGTTAGCCCAAACCCGTTGTTTCGAGGGAATATGTGAGATTTATCCGGGCTGCGACGCTTTGAGTTAGCCATTTTTTCTTTCTCTATTGTTATTTTCGACCATTAATCCCCCAACAACTCAAACACCACCACCTTTGCCTCTTTACCTCCACAACTCCATCCCGCAAACATCGCCATACCGCCATTCTCAAACGACACCCGCCAACAACTCAAACACCACCACCTTCGCCTCTTTACCTCCACAACTCCATCCCACAAACATCGCTTCACCTCCATTCTCAAACGATGCCCGCCAACAACCAAACTCCCACCACCTCTGCCTTTCTACCACACGTCGTGCCATGGGCTGTGAATGCATTCCTTTCACTTCAAAAAGCGGATCAGGAATGCTTCACGCCCCCTTTTCATCCGTCCAATGACCGAGCATCGGGTAGTGCAGCCCCCGCCTCCGAACCCGCTGTGAATGCGTTCCTTTCGCCTCGAAAAGTGGATCAGGAATGCTTCACGCCCCCTTTTTGCCCGACCAATGGCTGAACAGAGGGTGGCGTGGCCCCGCCTCCAATCGCTTGTTGATCCAAATATTTGCATATAGGCTCCTCCTGAGGCCTATAAAGATGCGAGCGCAAGGCGACTCAAAAAAGGAGTTGCGGTGGAGTTGCAGAGGAGTTGCAGAGGAGTTGGAGAGGAGTTGGAGTTCGCACGGTTCGGTTGCAGGCGGCTGGTCGAGTTCAAGTTCAAGTCAAGGGAAGACGGCGGTCGGCAACGAGGTTGCGGTGTGGGGGTCGCTCGTCCCATCTGGGGTCCAAGCCAGCCAGCCATTCCCCTCTTCCTGAGCATCAGCAATTCCCCCCCCATCCGCGCTGAGATAGTGCCGGGGGGGCCCCGTTCCTCCCCCACCATAAATGTGGTGCCAACAAAACCGCTCGCGCGGAGCACGCCGGAGAGGACTCGCCGACCACGCCAGGGCCACGGAGTCGGGACGCAGCTGCGCGAACATTGCGGCTTGCCCGCCATCGAGTCACAACGATGCGGGTAAGACATTCCCGGTCTCGTGGACCTGGCCGATCCTCCAGGATCCACGTACATTTGGTCCACAGACCTGTCTGCCTCCTTGCCTATGAGGGTGGCTTTCTTTCTTTCGGGTTGAATGCATGCTGTGGCGCCGTGTCCAATAAGTAGAACTGCTTCAGTGTCTGTGCCTGTACATTGCCCCTTTTGTTCGGTGTTACTCTTTTCCTTGCATTTGCTTTTGTTGCATGACTGTATGGCTGTATATACGTGCTTGTCCGTGTGTGTGTGTGTGTGTAAATAACGTGCATCGTGTGAACTGTTTTCCCACTTTGCTTTGTCTCCTTCCTTTTATTGAATCTCCATCTTGCATCACGTAAGGGATTGATAGTGGGTTTAAAACGCCCGGTAATTAATCACAACCGTCAAGGCCGACTATCTCTCCGCTCGGTTATCCCTGCAATACGGAACGAACCGCTTAAGCGGTTCGTGTCCGGAGTCGGCCTGTGGCATGGTACGATCGCCTGGTCGACCACTCGCGCAGGTACTTAGGTCGGTCGAATTTGGCGAGCAACCCTATCCTGCGCGGGTGGGCAATTGGCACGATCGTGGTGTGGTTAAACCCCCACCCGTGACTGGCTCCGGGCGGTAGTTCCCAGAGGGTGACAACTGAATTGTCCGTTCCGGTGAGCGAGGCGGCCGCGATTCGAGTTACGTGGCCGATCGCACGCCGGCGGGCGCGAATTCGCAACAATATTAAACTTCCAGAACACGTCATTTTGCACATGGTCAGTGCAGATGTAAGTTGATGCATCAAAATTTTTAACCCTTCTCTTCCATAAGTCTCCCTCTTCAAGAGGGGGGAGGAGGTGGGGCACATCAACCAGGAAGATAAAATACATGCTGTTCTGTTAAGAGTTCTCAAGGATAACTTACCACCTGGATCACACCACTGTCCACTTGCACTGGAATCTCTCATCACAGCACATCCACTCACACCACACCCTGTTCTTCTCTCTGTTCCTTTGCGTCTCCACACCTTTTTGCATTCCCTTCATTTTCTTAACAAGATGACCTCAACAGATTTGAGGCCAAAGGGTCAACCCTTTACTTTAAAGTTAGCAAACAAAAGTTTCTTTAAACCCAAATAGCAAAAGACTAACGGTAGTTCAGACCAACACATCATTGCAGATCATGACCAGTACTGACCCATGGACTTACCATCCGTGATTTTGAATGACTCCAGGAAGAGGTCATCAAGTCGTAACAGGGCGAGCGCGTCCTGCCAAAGGTGAAAATGGTCCAGGTGTCAGACTGTTCTTTCAATGTAAACAAGCATGAACCTTTACTTGGTGAAAAAAAAAATCCTCCTAAGCCAAACATTTCCCGCCAAATTCACATAAACCACAACACCACCATGTTAGAAATGAATTTAAATTTTGGATCAAAGGCTGGGGTGCAATGTTTGTGCATTTACATATTCTTTACAGAAATAGAAAGTGTGCCCCCTTTGTCATCCTTCAAATATGCCAAACATCTTCCCTTTACTTTCCTTCCCCTTCTCATTAGCATGCACCCCACCCTTCCATTCTCATGGCTGCTCAGCGAGGTAATATCTGTACCCAGTGACATTGTCCAAGATTTGTTCTTAGCCAGGGAACCATTCATGACAAACATCCCCAACACTCGAACAATAGCATAGGGAACACGACCGTCCCCTCTAACTGCCTGCATGCATGAAAATGAATATATGTATATTGTTAGTCCCTGTGAACACCGATTTAACAAATGCCTGGAAAATGATGTTCTGGTCGTCAATCTCACACGCCGCAACGTGCACCTCACCTCCACTTGAAAGCCGAGCACGAATGCACACACAAAGTCGGCACCCTTCTGCAAAGCGCCCACATCGTTGGTCTGTTTGCATGTCTGTACCAAGGTGGCAGGATGAGAGTAAGAACAAAGGGTCAGGCGATCAAGATTTTTCACTTTCACTTCCTCGTGCACTGTCCCCGTCCCCAGAAAAACACCGAACTGGAAACAGAAATACAAAGCTAATGCAAAATAAATTAAAGCCTCAACTTCACATTAATTCTCTCTGCTGGCACTCTGCCCCCCCCTCTTCCCAGCCTATCGTCCCACTCTACCAATCTAAAACTAGGGCACTCAGTCGAGCGCATACCTCCGTCACGGTAATGCCTGATCCACAAGAACATATTGGGTCCAATACATTTTTGAAAAATGCTACACAAGACTATATCGTTTTTGGCCCGATCTCTCAATGGTGAAGAATCACTGAAAAAATTCAAGTTGTCGGATCCAGATCTTCACCAAAATCTAATCAGTTTGTCCTTGTCTCACACCAAACCTGTCCACAACTTTTTGAGATATCCTGCACACAGACAGACAGACAGACAGACAGACAGAATGGGGGTGAAAGCATAACCTCCTTCACCTTCAGTGGTGGAGGGAATAAAAAGGAAATACCCAAACATACCTTGGATGACCCTAAATTTGTGCACAAGTAACCAAACTGTCACCACAATGACATTCTAATGATCATGATCTTCATTTTGTTTAATTTCATTTCTAACAACAACAACAACCCCTCTCCACTATATCAACCACATTGCAGCTGAGCTTGCAGGCCATCTGTCCAGTCCAGGAAAACCAAAGTTAGGATAATTACTTCACATTTCCAAGGTTCTAGATTCTCGAGTGAGGAGCATGTACAGCAGCTTCACACCTTCAGCTCCACGTTCCTGGTCTTGAGGTTGAACCGAATCTGCAACTGGAGGTGTTCCACCACAGGCGTGTAGATCTTCATCCAGTTCTCCTTGAGTGGGGTGTAGCGATGTGGAGGAACCGGGACTTTGCGCATTTCACATTTACCTTCCTGGTGTGTAGTTGGAGAAAACGTTTTTTTAAAATTGCTCGTCATCAATAACAAACATTAATCATCATTGTTCAATGCTTCATAGCAGGAGCCTTAAAGCATCCCACGAGTACTTTACTCCTCTTTCCATTCCTATCTCTATCTCTATATAGAGTCTCTATATAATCTCTATCCATACACAATTTTATACATTTACAATTCCCTCCTTAATAATCCATTTTCTCTCAACAGAATACACCACTGGGTTTTTTTTTAACCCACACTGCCATACCCAGTCCTATTTGCATTTTCCTATACATGTTGTAGCGAGCATTCCATAGTCCTGTCCTCAGAGTTATCTCATAAAACAGTTTCACTTACTGACACTATGTCGTATTCCTCGCTATCTACTTTCACTTCAACCTCTTCCATCTCATTAAACTTGCCATTCCTATAGGATATTTTAAATTTTTCTCTTCCTGTTGGTTCACGAGCAAGTGACCACTATATTCGTTATGGGTCTGTCTGTCTGTCTGTCTGTCTGTCTGTCTGTCTGTCAGTCTGTCAGTCTGTCAGTCTGTCAGTCTGTCAGTCTGTCAGTCTGTCAGTCTGTCTGTCCCAAGCATAGCTCGTGGGTTTTGATCCGATCTTGATAAAATTTGGGTGGGAGGTTTGTATCATGATCTAGTTGTGTTTTCCGGAGAATGGGCGTAGCCACACCCAAAAAAACATGCTTTTAGGGGGTCGTCGGTTTCAAGTTACATCTTCTCCGAGGGGGTTTGTCGAATCTGGCAGGGATTTCAGTATTTGGTTAGCCCAATGGCACCTGCATAGCAACACGGAGCTCGATTTTTCATTTTTGTCCCAAGGGCAAGGTCACGAACTTAGAAAATGTCAAAAAAAAAATCAATTAATTGGGCATCGAGCTCCGAGGGTTTTCAACTGTTTCGAATGAAAGTTGGTATGCAAGTAGTGCTCTTCGAGTACTACAACTTTCATCATTTACGTTTTTCCCGATTCCCGCCAGTTTGCCCGTGGCGTCCCCTCGTGAACCATCACCGTCTCCAGACTTGTAAATACTATTTCCTGCATGGCCTTAGCGATCATATTAGTTGCACTTCCTCCCTTTTTAGCCCCATCCATCCATCCATTGGGACCATACTCTGTGCAGAGCATTGGTGCGGCCTAAGCAGTCTCCTTGGCTGTTGGACACAATCCTGGACGGGTCACCACTCCGACAGTATACCAGCAAGCTGGCACTCATTTTGCCAACCTCAGAAGGATGACATGCAGAGTCAACCCCACCTAGTATTAATTCAACAGCCGAGTGGGATTTGAACTCAGGATCCTAGGATCCCAAGCCCAACCATTAAGATCCCAAGCCAAACCACAACCACCCGAACCATTAAGATCCCAAGCCTAACCACAATCACCTGAATTATTAACATCTCAAGCCGAACCACAACCACCCGAACCATTAAGATCCCAAGCCAAACCACAATCACCCGAATTATTTATATCCCAAGCCAAACCACAATCACCCGAATTATTAACATCTCAAGCCGAACCACAACCACCCGAACCATTAAGATCCCAAGCCAAACCACAACCACCCAAATTATTAATATCCCAAGCCAAACCACAACCACCCGAACCATTAAGATCCCAAGCCAAACCACAACCACTTGAATTATTAATATCCCAAGCCTAACCACAACCACCCGAACCATTAAGCCAACACCAGGCACGACCCCCAACCCTTACTCTCGTATCAATTCCCACTGAAAAACCTTCCTCTCCCCTCTCCATTTAACCTTTGGCAATCAAAATATTTTTTATTTTTTTTTGCTACCGGTTACAATATTGTTGGACCCACGACATAGTAAGGTCACTAGTCGATAAAATAATAATGATTAAGAGGAGGACACTCGGTAGAGCACACACCTCTGGCTCGGCTGAACAGTTATTTTTGTATCCCACTTCAAGGCCGGATCTGGATTCGGACTTGAACCAAAATCGAATCGGCTTGTTATCGTCATCCAACCAACTAATCCACCAAGTTTTATCATAATCCGCCCATAACTTTTACAGATATCCGTCCAGGTGGACGGAGGTAATAAGCGTCCGTTGCTCACCATGAGCTTTTCGCCAGAGATGGGAGGAAATTGCGGTCTCTTGGCAGGAGCTTCAGTCTCCATAGGCAAAGCAGTTTGTATCTTTCGTTTTCTCCGAGCATCGCCTTTCGTCGCTTTCACCTGGAACTCGTCCCCTCCGTCACCTTCCTGCACGTCAGCCACGGCCGAGTCGACGACTCGCATCGGTTCGGGCTCGAAGCCTCCTGCGTCCATGCTGCGGGTTTTCAACACGTGCACTTCACACAGCCATTTACTACAGAGGGAGGGGCCAGGGCGAACCACCCAACCGGAAACGGAAATCAGATGTAGGGGCCAGGGATCATCACCCAACCGGAAACGGAAATCAGAGGGAGGGGCCAGGGATAACCACCCAACCGGAAACGGAAATCAGATGTAGGGGCCAGGGATAACCACCCAACCGGAAACGGAAATCAGAGGGAGGGGCCAGGGCGAACACCCAACCGAAAACGGAAATCAGTTGATCAGAGGTTACACTCAAATCCATGGCGTGTTTTTTAAACCGACTACATTTGGGTGGAAAACAACATTAAAGCAAAAAATAAAATTCCAACCAGTCTGGAGAAATGGGGTGGACGGTATAAAGTTATTATTATTGTTTTACTTTCTATTTTTTTACTTACATTTTATTAATATATTTTCCGTCTTTGGTTGTAACCTTGAGTTCGGGTGCGTGGCGTTTATAGAGCCTCGCGTCTCTGACGACGCCAAAAAACAACAAATATAAGAAGAAGAAGAACCAGCTGGAGACTTCGAGCTATCCCATAATGCCGTGCGCGCCGCCATGTTGGTTGTGTCCGTTTCCATGGCAACGACAGCATTTGGAGCCTCCACAGTCCAGCTCGTTTATCTCGTTATTCTGACTTACTGCGGTGGAAGCTTACGCTTCCACCGCAGTTGTCTGTCTGTCTGTCCCGAGCATAACTCCGTGGGTTTTGATCCGATCCTCATAAAATTTGGGTGGGAGGTTTATATCATGATCTAGTTGTGTTTTCCTGAGAATGGGCGTGCTGTGCCCATTATGGGGGGAGCCACGCCCCAAAAATATGTTTTTTAGGGGGTAACCGATTTCAAGTTTCATCTTCTCCTAGGGGGTTTGTCGAATCTGGCAGGGGTTTCAGTATTTGGTTAGCCCAATGGCACCTGCATAGCCCCACGGAGCTCGATTTTTCATTTTCGTCCCAAGGTCAAGATCACAAGGTCACGAACTTAGAAAATGTCAAAAAAATCAATAAATTGGGCATCGAGCGCCTCGGGTTTTCAACTGTTTCGAATGAAAGTTGGTATGCAAGTAGTGCTCTTCGAGTACTACAACTTTCATCATTTACGTTTTTCCTGATTCCCGCCAGTTTGCCCGTGGCGTCCCCTCGAAGGTCAAAAAATAAAAGAGGTCAAAATACTGAGGAGAGGTCGTGAGAGGAGGCGCGGAGGGACTGAGGAAGAGGACGTGAGAGGAGGCGCGGAGGGACTGAGGGAGAGGATGTGAGAGGAGGCGCGGAGGGACTGAGAGGGAGGACGTGAGAGGAGGGGCGGAGGGACTGAGGAGAAGAGGACGTGAGGAGGCGCGGAGGAACTGAGGAGAAGAGGACGTGAGAGGAGGGGCGGAGGGACTGAGGGAGAGGACGTGAGAGGAGGCGCGGAGGGACTGAGGGAGAGGACGTGAGAGGAGGAGCGGAGGTACTGAGGAGAAGAGGACGTGAGAGGAGGCGTGGAGGGACTGAGGAGAGGCCGTGAGAGGAGGCGTGGAGGGACTGAGGAGAGGTCGTGAGAGGAGGCGCGAAGGGACTGAGAAGAGGTCGTGAGAGGAGGCGCGGAGGGACTGAGGAGAGGTCGTGAGAGGAGGCGCGAAGGGACTGAGAAGAGGTCGTGAGAGGAGGCGCGGAGGGACTGAGGAGAGGTCGTGAGAGGAGGCGCGAAGGGACTGAGAAGAGGTCGTGAGAGGAGGAGCGAGGGACTGAGAAGAGGTCGTGAGAGGAGGGGTAGAGGGACTGAGGGAGAGGACGTGAGAGGAGGCGCGGAGGGACTGAGGGAGAAGACGTGAGAGGAGGCGCGGAGGGACTGGGAGAGGACGCGTCGCCCCTTGTGAGGAAATTTTGTAATTTTAACTTTAAATTTGTACATTCTTCGACACTGGGTGTAATTTCATCAGGAAAACATGGTTATTGTACTTTCATTTTGCATATAAAACAAAGGTCGACAGAAACCTCGTCACAATATGAAAATCGATCAAAACATTTTTTTCGATGAGACATTATTTCGTAAAAGCGGTATTTTTGCTATTATTGGGAAATAAAAACGTTTCGACTTTTTAAGTACAGTACAGAAAAAGCATTTGAGTTGGCAACGATTCAAACGTTCACTATATATATATATATATATATATATATATATATATATATATATATATATATATATATATATATATATATATATATATATATATATATATATATATATATATATATATATATATATGGGTGTATATATGTATATACTAGGTCGGGTTGTGATTTCTCCTTTTCATATACATTTACAGTATTTCCCGTTACTTTTACAGAATATAAAGTGAAAGTCAAAAACACAATTTAATTGACGTATAAAGTCTTTAAAAGGTCAATCAACAATAAAGGGAAATAAAAAGATTTAATATGTTCGGGTTTAATAATGTAGTTCCTTTGGTTTCTCTTCTCGGTTTTGACTTCTGTTCAAGTTGCCCAACAGCAGCTGTCGCGTGATTAGGTGACGGTCCTCGTTCATCCTCGCTTCTCGACCTGAAATAGACTTTTAATAGAAGTACAGTCATTATTATACCCGATAAATCACACACCCCTCCCCCCCTTTTCCACCTCACTCCCTCCAACGTCCTCGTCTTGGATTTCGCTCTCCCAGATCCTTGTGCCATGGAAAAGTGCAAAGAAATAACGACAATGACGACTCGCTTGCAGGTAAAAACAAGAAAAAGTCGTAATCAGAGATTGGAGACCCTCGACAGGACTAGTTTTGTGTGGTGTTTGTGTACTGGTGTGTTACGTAATTAATTAGAGACATAATTAGAACTGACACTTTATAACTGCTGGCAGTGATGACCGGGTACCAAGACGTCCTGCTTTGATCGGACACCTGACCCTGATCCATGACGTTATTTTATTATTGCTATTATTATTATTATTATTTAATCATTATTCAATTGAATTTAGAATGGAATTAAAATGAATTCAATTCAAATCAAATGGAAGACCAAATAGGTACAGTGCAGCATTGGAGTAATCAGAAGGAACCCGAACAAGAAAAAGAAAAGATGAAGTCATCAGGAGGAACCTGGATAGGATTCACATTTCAGCTGCTACTCCTGTACCCTCAAATCCATCCAGATACAGCCACGTGAGCCTTATTCAAAAAAACCCAAAAAGAACCCAGATCCCCAAAAAAAAAAAAAAAATTCTGGCTGCTAGACCATGCATGCAATCTAGTTGAAACCTAAAACTTGTATTCACCATCATTACTAGATCATAAATGTGAAGTTTCATGGTGATTGATTAAGCGGTTTCAGAGAAAACATTTATATTTTTCTTCAATCCAATGTAGCTGCCAAACCATGTGAGTTCAATTATTCCTTAACGTTTGTGTGAAGTTTCCCCTCGATCTGTCCAGTCGTTCTGGAGAAATTTTGTTTTCAGTTTTAGGGTAAATCCATGATGGCTGCCAAGCCATGTGACCTATGGCAGCATATGTGTGAACCTTTAGTTTCTCATAGGCGGTCATACATGTCAAGTTTTACCTCGATATATGTCGCACCAATGGTGAGACTTTCGTCTCAATCTGACAAGCGGTTGCGGAGAAAAACACGAAAGTTCTGTGCGGACAAACAAACAAACAGACTTAAACACAATACCCTCTCCTTCGGTGAGGGTAATAAATCGGAGCAAAACCTCTGGGCGTTCACCTGGTAAAGTAATGATCTTGAGGAGGAAGTCAACATGGGATGCAATCAGGAAAAAGTACCAATGAACCAATGCCTATGGCTGTTTTGAGGGGCAACCCCTCCCCTCATGTTAACTCCCTTAGACGATGATTTTTTAAAATCCTCTCCCAGTTGAAATCCTCTCGGAGGAGTAGATCATACATACATACTTACATACTTTCCCTCCACTCGAAATAGACAGTGTTTCATTTGATTTGTAGAAATTTGTGTTGATCGATAATTATTTTCAGGTGCTCTTGTAACTACCGGGCAATGGCAACAGGTGTTTGATTCACCGCTCAAATCGTCCGTGTACATGGGCTGGTAGCTGGGTAGAGATGGTGTTAGTTTTGAGCGATGTCTGTTTCTTCCATTGAATCGTGGGGATGGCATCCTCTCTCAATCATGGCCAACTTGGGGTCTTTCGACCATTGGTGTAACATGAAACCATCTTGGTTTGTATTATTACAACCACCAAGGACGCATTGACTCGCATATTTGTCGAAAATCGAAACTTATTCCTCATTTGAGTTAAATCATACCGCGATGTAACATGCAGACAGTACGGATCTGGTGATCTGCTTCCATGTGTGATGTCATGGCTAATCTGAAAAAGAAGAAGATTTAGACTTTTAATCACAACTTGTCCTCCGTTATAATTCAGAAATCATGAAAAGACACCATATCAATTTTGTAGGGTTTTAAATGAAGGGATATATTAACGACGAGGTGGTCTGAGCATTTGGGGTTCCCCTTAAAGACACTCAAGATCACAAACCTCAAGACCCCAATACCCTAAAGACCCCCCCCCAAGACCCTTCAGACCCCTAAAGCCCTTACCACCCCTGAAGCTCTTACCACCCCTTTAGAATTACCCTTTTAAGTTATTCTCTCAATCTGCTTTTACTGCAGAGATTATGCAGGTTTGCTTTTATTTCTGACTATTTTCTCTTAAAATTGATGGGTTTCCACGAAGTCGGTGATTGGATGACAGGGGAGTCTGAAAGGGTTACATATTCCACTGTTTTCGACGTGGGAATGCTCGTTTGCTTTTCTGAGTGGGAGGAAGGTTGGAGTAAAGATGGGACAGCTTTGCAAGGGGGGGATGTTGAGGCTTTGTGGGTTTTGGGGGGGAGGGGGCTAGAGCAAAGATTGGACAGTTGGGTGGGGGAGGCTGAGCCTTTTTTGTTGAGTTGTCATAATTGCATGTATAAGTTTACTCTGTGTGCGTGTGCATGTCCATGGCCCATGCAGGACCGGCCCTTGTTCATGACTATACACGGTGGACTTCAGGAGGGCCACATGATTTACATGGAGGGAAAAGTGCCAGAGGATGCGACTTTGTAAGCTGGTGCCCAATCATCCTGCCCACCCCTCCATTTACACTAATCTATATCAAACCCCACCCCCTTCCCCATATTGAAACAAAATGATGATATAAAATGCAGTCACAACTTGTATCCCTTGCCAAATTTGAAGAATCAGGTTAATTTGTTTCCACAGTTCCACTCCATATGTTATTTACGAACCATAAATGGTTGTTTCCTTCTTTGGAAAAATCGATCAAAGCAAGGTTTCTGTCTCCTACCCCTATCTACCTTCCCCCTTTGGTGCTTTTCCCTCTGCAGATTTATTATAAACCTGCAGATGGGTTCACATCAACGCCCTCCGGCAGACACCGCTCTGCACATAGCCGTTCGACTTGAATGCAAAGGGTATATCGTCTGCAATGCCAAGATACAGGGGCGCTGGGGCAGAGAGGAGAGATACAGGTCGGGCCCTTTCGTCCGCGGGCAGACCTTTAACATCGGGATTATTGTTGCCAGTGGCGAGTTCCAGGTGAATGCTTATGTACTAAAAATAAGGATTTGTATTATAGTTTTTTCAATCCACCCCAACCTTGGAATTAATGAGTATTAAAGGAATTGCGGAGTTCCAGTTAAAGAATCAGCAGGTTTTGTACAACATCTTATCTCCTTTATTTTTACCTGCACATGATAATTGGAAAAAGAAAAAAATTCATACGACTGTATTGTAAATAGAATGAGGATGATTCTGAAGCTTGGCCGGTTGAACGATGAGTGTCGGTTCGCTTCAAAGCTGCGTCCATATTCTTTTGGGTTCTATACTCTGACTTGACATCATGGAAAAAACACTTGTTGGGCATTTTACAAAACAACTAGCATTATATGAAAAAGCATAGGATTCAATGTGGCTTTGCAGATGTTTTCCCATTGATTGTGGTTGCTTGCTTTGAGCTGTAACAGTTCCCGCATGTTCGGAATGCTTTGGCGTTTGATTTGGAAACCTTCTCCATATCATGACTGGGCACCATGGTCAAATTCCAAATTTTTGCTTTGACTTTCAGAGGGAACTGCATCAGCATCACTGCTGTTTTTTAAAATGAATTTGCATGCAGCCTGTGGCTGTTTGGCTGCGTCATTTTCTGGGAACATGGCTGTGCCGCTGAATCAATGTCCTCTGTAACCAGTAAGCTGGTACTCATTTTGTTGACATTAGAAGGATGACAGGCTGAGTCATCCAACTTGGTGTTAATTCACCGGGAAGAGGGACTTGAACTCAAGACCCGAATAACTTAAGCCAGCCACCTTAACCGTTAAGCCAACACCAGGATAGCGACACTGCTGTTCACCCAGCAAATGAAGCTACCAGCTGCCAGATGACATAAACGAAAGAAGAAGAAGAACGTACCCTTTGAGTTTGGAAGTGCACATTAACTGTCAAGGTCATCTGATGAGGTAGAAGAGGCAAATCATTTAAGTGAAGGCAAAATATTTTTCTGTAAATGAACAATCTGTTTGAGTGTAACAGTGTTTTGAGTAAATACAGGATGAAGATTGGGGTTATTTTCGTTTTTCTGGTGTTATTCTGCAATAAACAGTTGTGGGAAGTTAGAAGTGTGCAATATAGGTATATAATAATTCAAGTGTGTGTCTGTGTGTGTGTGTGTGTGTGTGTGTGTGTGTGTGTGTGTGTGTGTGTGTGTGTGTGTGTGTGTGTGTGTGTGTGTGTGTGTGTGTGTGTGTGTGTGTGTGTGTGTGTGTGTGTGTGTGTGTGTGTGTGTGTCTGTCCATAACCCCAAAACCATGAAACTTAGCAGCCCCAAAGTTTGCTTGCATACAAAGGGAACTCCAAGGGAGTGCATGAATGAAAATTGGGTGTTTCGGTAAATTTAATCATCCCTTTTGAAGATAATTTAGGGCAGTGCTTCTCAACCTTTGATGGCCCATGGCCCCCCTACCGAGTCGCTTAACATTCGTGGTCCCCTGCCCTTCAATAAAAGATGCAGATTTCGTTTTATGAAATTTATTTACTCAGTCTTAAAAGATAAATCAAAGTAAACATTTTTCTAAGCAATACAATCAATGAGACACTTGCTGTTGGGCTTATCTGACGAGGCCTCTTATGTCCGGCTCCGTCTTGGACACAGCAAGGCGAATATCGTTCCCAACGTCAAGACGGTTTCTGGACTTCGTTTTAATGGTCGCAAGGTCAGAAAATCCAGATTCGCAAAGATATGTTGTGGTGAATTGAATGAGCATTACGGATGCCTTCTTGCTGAGTGGTGGATACGCATCCTGAACAGACAACCAGAAGGTGGAGTGGTCTTCTTTGTTACTGAAGACCAGCTTCATTGCTTTTGAAACTTTCAACTCTGCCAGCTCGTCTGCTTCGTCTTCAGTAGGTTCAATTTTGGCGTTAAACAGGTCTTTGTGCCACGGAACATCCAATGGTGCATCGTCCAAATACGATTTGAACTCAGTGGAAAGATTGTCGAGATGTCTAGTGATGCAATCTTTGATGCCGACGGGAAGCTCAATCCTCTGCGTCTGCAGGTGCTCGTCCAAGAAAGGAAACGAGGCAGTGGACCCGGCCTTGATTCGTGCCTGCCAGACTTCCATTCTAGCAGACAGTCCGGCAAGCTTGTCTTGACGTCACTGATGACATCTTGCCGGACGTCACTGACTGTCACATCACGGCCTTGCAAGGACTGGTTTATTTCCTTGAGTCGGCCGAATATATCGGCCAGGTAGGCGAGCATCATGACGAACTCTTCATTGTCGAAGTGGACATGGAGGTTGTTTTCGTTGTCTCGCAGGAAGATTACCACCTCAACCCGGAGTTCATACAGCCGAGAGAGGAATTTCCCCTTCGATAGCCAACGGACTTTGGTGTGGAACAGAAGTCCAACATGTTCCGCTCCCATTTCGTTGGCCAGGAGTTGGAATAGCCGATGATTTTTGGCCTTCGCACGAATGAAGTTGATCACTTTGACTGCGACGTCCATGACTTCCAGCAAACGAGGCGGAAGAGTCTGACGCAAGAACGTATCGGTGTAGCGAACAGTGGGAGGACGTCACATGGGGCCATTCGTTCCTCACAAGCGTGACGAACCCTCCTCTGACGCCGACCATCGCTGGGGCACCATCAGTACAAATGTGCTTGAAATTCTGCCAACCGAGTCCATTAGCTTCAAAAAAAAAAAGAGTCCACAATAGCTTTGATATCTGCCACTGTTGTTGTGGTTGGTAGGGTATTGCAGAACAAGAACTCTTCCTTCATCTTTCCCTTTCTCTCGTAGCGAGCGAAGGTGATCAACTGGCTCTCCAGGGCGGTGTCGGTAGACTCGTCGAATTGAACAAAAAGAACTTCACCAAGATGGTGGTGTGTCATCTTGGTCAGTCCTATTTCACATCACTGTGTTCTTAAGCTGCTATTTTTCTCAAAAAATAATTGACACGTTATAGGCTGCATCAGTTTCTTAATGATAAAGCGCTCAAGTTTTTTTTTTTTTTCACTTTCCTCACTCGTCATCGAATGCCCATTGCCCAATCTTCGTTGCTGCAAATCGCTGTATGCATCGCTATTGTAAGTGCTATAGTTTTCAAATTATGACCTTGGAGCAATTTTATATGCATAATATGATGCAATTTTCCACGATGACCTCTCACGGACAAATTAAAGTATATAATCGAAATATGATTTCGGCTTTGAGGATTGGATCTTGTGGACGAAATAAGTGTTGAAATCTGGAGTGAAATCAGAAAATGTTAAGAAATTGGCAATGTTTTTGTTTTTGAAGGTGTGCCCCATTAACAATGAGATTGCTATCACTTGCGAAGCCAGCGTTCCTTATCAGCCATTTTGTTGGAGTGCTTGCTAGAATGCCAAAGCCACTTGGCGAGTGCTCTACAAGCTGCTTGGTTGTTTGTTTGCAAGCCATGACGATACATGGCAAAAGTATCCGCACTGTGATTCTGCACTCTCCCTCTGCAAATACAACCAAAAATACATCGATTGACAGACAAAATTCAGACCCCACCCTCCTGCGTTGGGCTCCGTGGTGTCATGCGGTGCATCGTGCAGTGTTTCGCCCGCTGAAAATGTTGTGGGGAATTTTTTTTTTTTGCACGCTGGCTCCACATGCTGCTTGATTGTGGAAAATGTGGAAAAAAAAATCTTCACGATGTTGACACACTTCTTTTTATGACGTAAAATGAAGTGAACAACGAGGTTTTACATACGCAGTTCAGTCACTTGCTCTACGTTAGTGTTAATTAATGAGCAAAAAAAAAACAAATGTAAAATAATTTTATAAAATGTGGTGCCACGTATGACGTCATTTACTTTGATTGAATACTTGTGGTCTGCTATTTTATCCCCCATTTTAGTTCCGTTGTAGCTTAGCTTATAATACAGCCATGATTGCCTCCATTCGAAGTATGTCACCGAATGTATAAAATCATTTAAAAAAGTGCAGTGAACTAATTTTCTAAAATGTGTCGATGCATATAACACCGTTGACTTTAATTGAATACTGTACTTCTATTCTGCTACGTGCTGTAAAATAATTTTATTTGAGGGAGTCCGGAAGAAGGGGCTGGGAGGAGAGAGGGGAATGGGTGTGAGGAGGGACTCAGTCTTGCCTGGCAACCTTGGGTACCTTTGCTAGTCTATACGCATAACTGTAGATGTGTGTCAGTCCATCCGTCTCAATAATCCCAAAACCATGAAACCTTGCGGCCCCAAACATTGCATGCATACTAAGGGGACTCCAAGGTAGTGCATGAATGAAAATTGGGTGTTTAGGTTCATTTAAACACCCTTTTTAACATCATTAATGGCCTCATTTAATTATGATTTATCGATGCTCATTCTTGCTCACCTCGCTGCCCCTTGCTGGGGTCTTGATTCGCCATTTTTTTGGCCTGCTCAACACTGTCCTTGACTTGGAACAGGCCACAACAGTTTCGTAACGATAGGTTTTTTTTTCACTTTCTTCACTCATATCATTGAATGTCTCATCATCATACCTACAGATCTCTGGATACAACTTTCAACAGAACAGCATGTGATGATCCAAACTCTGTGAGAAGGGCACTTGATGAAGAAAATAGCAGAAAAGCTTAAGATCCACAATGGTGTGCGGTACACTCTGCAATGCCTGAAAAAATGGCTCGGTACAGGAGAAGAAAAGGTCAGGAAGACCCAGAAGAACCTCCCCAAGGCAAGATAAGCACTTGAAGTTGCTCAGCTTGCACATTAGAAGAGAATCAAGTCAGCAGCTGACATGAAATTAAAGCAGGCCTGAACATAAACATATCGTTCAGCACTGCAGAAGGTTGATTGCAGCAAGTCTCCATGGCAGAGTTGCAAGAAAGAAACCACTGCTGAGACCACAGAATAAGGTGAAAAGACTGAAGTTTTCAAGGCATCACCAAAATTGGGCGAGTGAATAATGCAATTGGGTACTCTGGTCTGATGAATCGAAGTTTGAACTTTTTGTATCCAAGAGACTCCAGTTCATATGAGTTGGAAAACGTTACGGCACACAGTGTTTGCAGCCTACTGTTAAACACGGGGGAGGGGGGGGCTCCATGACTGACTGGGATTATCTTAGCTTTTGGTGAAGGAAAACTTGTTAAAATCAATGAGATGCTAAGAAAAGAGAGGTATAAGCAGACACTGCAGCAACATGCAGCTCTTGGTGGAAATCGTTTAATCAGAAGCGTATTCAGTCATATATAGGAAACCTGGGTTGTTTTTTTTTAAAGTGATGGCACTCAGGAAGGCAAAGGGTGGACACACAAAGTATTGACTGATACTATAAAATGACAGTTTTGTTATTTCCTGAAACAGCTTGTTTCATACACATTTATAAAGGCTGTTAATGTACAATAATAAACACACATGACTGTTATCACTGATAATTTGATGAATTTACCCTTAGGTATGATATCATTCAAATAACCCAAAGATTGCATATTACTGTATAACGAGATTTAAAAATTGGATTGAGATACTTGGACATTGTTGGGCTTTACGATCTGAAGCACTTTTTTTGGGGGTGGGGGGATGTTTTGCTTCCAGGTGATCAGTGATGACAAGCCATTCATCATGTTCAAGCAGAGGATTTGTGGGGAGGTGGACACACTATTGCTATTTGGACAGTACCAGCTACAATGCCTATCCCTCCTACAGATCATGGGAAGCAATGTTTCACTGTGCACTTGTTTTTACTAAATGTCTCAATGTCATGGTACTGTTTGAGGCCACTGTTTAAGGTCGAGGACCCAGTGTGTATGGTTTTTAGATCATCGTCGGTGGGTGTGTTTCTCTGCAGAATGTTCCCTGCGTGCGAAGTATTCCTGAAAAGATTCGAGTGGGTTCTGTTATCTTTATCCGGGCAACAGTGAAGCCTCACGGAAATATGTGAGCCCATTTAAATTTGACTTGCTTGTTTTATTTGTCGTTTTGCTGCCTGATTATGTAAAGTTTCCCTGTTTTTCTCAACTACAATAATTTATTTGCACCACTTGGTGTGGGGTTTCTTTTTTTCTCTGGTGCATTTGTGTGAAACTTTGACAGCCCGTGATTTATTTTGTCAGAGGGCCTTTGAGACAGTTCCATGGTATTGGTGAGAACGATCTGACATACCCATCATGGATGGGTAATGGGATGGTTTGGGATTTGAGAGTTTGGTTATGATGTGAAGAAGTTGGGAAAGATGGCAAACATAGAGACACAGACAAACACTTTTTATTTGCGTAGATTATTTCTTGTGAGTCAAGTTGTTAGTAGGGAGAGAAGGAATGTCTGATAAAGCATAGGTGTTAGAAAGTCTTCACTGCTATGCCTATTTGCATGAACATTTTACCACTGTGCTTACAAATGTTTTCATGCAATCTGTTGTTTGCATGTTGATATAATGCAAGCCTGTAATTCTTACCTCTTTTTCACATTTTTACTTTCCACCGGAAAGGGAAGGGACTTCCTGCTACTTGCTCGTGGGAGTGAGGCTGTTTCACCATATTTGCCTTTGCTTTAATAAACCGTTGCGCCAAAAGGAACTTCGGTGTCTCGTCTTATCCAAATATTTGATCATGGCACTTTCCTGGATATACTCTTCTCTATTATCCTCCATACTAGCTAGCCTTACCGTCAGATTCCAGAATCTACTATTCAGTGGGCTTGACATCTATTAGCATGGTGTCATTTGTTTCCGATAATTTAAGACAAACGCTCATCATACTTTTACCTTATTTACAGCAGTGAAATTGCACATGGTTAAAAAAATTAATGTAAATTCATTCTCTCCAAATTTGCGGTCACACTTGTAAACATTTCATCCATTTGCATTCTAAATTTGACCCAGAAATGCGTCTGGTCAGAAGCAACCAATCAAATGGTGTCATGTGTTTCCAATAATGATTTGCATATGCACGAAGCGATATTATGAAGTCATTTTGGAAGTATGCAACTACGGTGGCCGATACCTGCCATACTTCAGAGGAAAATGTGCATATTGCTTTAAAATAATTTATTCGACTAAGTTTGATAAATGAGGCCAAAAGGGTAAGTTATTATTTTGAAATTAATTATCTGACCAGTTTTGAATTGCCATTAATCACAACAGCACAAACTAAAGAATGTGTTTTACATCACCTGATATTCTGTCAATCCTTTTATGTCCAAGCATTCCCAATATTGAATTAAGCGTCAATTAAAAAATATTTCTGGGCAGAATAAAGTTCACAACAGTTTATAATTTTTAAAATCTTAACTCCAAATACTAATTAATTCAGGTAACTGTGTAACAGAAACTCGTATTTTAAACTACTAATTTTTCAACATATCTTAAACAAAATCCCAAAAAACCTTTTAACAGTGTGGGCATTTCAATGTGGTGTTTCTCATCACCACTCGAACATTGGTACAAAATGCAAGAGACACCCAATGGCCACATAATTCACACTCTGCCCAGTCAATAATTGACACTTTGTGAATGTTGACGGAAATGATGTGCAAACATTTACAAACAGAATTTTTCTTCATCTGCCATTTGTGACTCTGTTTCATCATCTGTAGAGTCATCACGTGATACCAAGTTTGAATGTGAAGGTCCAGGCTGTGGATCGCTGGTCTTCACTTGCAGTGATTTATTACGTGTCAATTGTTTCAAAGGCTTATTTTGGTTTTTACCATTGACGGGGGAAAGGGTATTGCATTTGGGTCCATTTGTCTGTTTGTTTGTCTGTTTGTCAAGAGCCTAAAGATCACAATTCTAAACCGATCTTCACGAAACTTTACCAAACTGTAGAGGAAGTCTTAACTGAAAAGCCTTTTGCTTTTGAGGTCGAAGGTCAATGGTCGACTTGAGGTCACATTTCTAAAGTCATTTTTCATCTTATTGACTTGAAATATGAACATGATTTGCATATTGCATCACTGAATTGGGAAACCAACAATTTTTGAGGTCAAAAGGTCAAAGACCAACTCAAGGTCAATCTTCTAAAATCAATTTTTATCTGAAAAATCGTCAATTTTAATCTGATTGACTTGGGAATTGAATAGCAATTTCATAGTGCATATTTTACCTTTACTCAAAGCATGGTTCTCAGAATAGTGGTGTAAAATGGAGAGCAATGTGTTGGCTTTCTGCTCACGTCTGTATTTGTATGTGTCACATTTAGGGAAAAATCTTGCACTGGAGCAGAAGCTATTGGAAACAAGTTGAGGTACATTCAAAGTACACCGCCCCATGCCAAATAAATAAATAACAAATCCTCCAGTGTGCAACATTGTCGGGGCGCCTTGGGCGCCCGGCGATGCTGCGTTGCAACACATGGAGAAGAAATTGGGAGGGAGCGGTGCACTTCTGAGGTGAATGTGTACAAATGATACTTACTCTCTGTGCAGCGCATGGAAATGGAATTGGGAGGGAGCGGTGTACAATGATTGAGTGATTCATGGATTAATTGCATCATTAAAATAAATAAATAATAGTCGTAAAATAATTAATTTTTTAATCATTTGGCTAATAGCATACCTAAACCACCACTTTCATCTGAATCTGTAACTTTTTGAAAATTAAGTAATTAATCGAAAAATTAAATTATTTATTGATTCATCAATAAATTAATAATACCCTTTATCGCCAAATCACTTGGTCACTGTCCAAATATCAGCGTCCCAGCTCAAAAGGTGGCTGAGATATTGCCCAGATGAGAAAGAAAATAAATCGATAATAATTAAGTAATTCATCATTTAATTCATTAATCAAAAAAAAATTTTAAATACTGTTTTTGCCAAAGCACATCTTCACTTTTGTCCCCAAATTTCAGCTTCCTAGCTTAAAGGATGGCTGAGATATCGCCCAGGCAAACAGAAAAAAAACAAACGGAGTAAAAACTGAATACTCCCGTCGGCGCCTGGCGATGACATCATGCATTGCCTGGGTATGGAATTGGGAAGGAGCAGTGTGCAATACATGACTATCGGAAACACATGATGCCACGATACTGATTTGTATTGAAAGATTAGTCTTTATCGTGAAGTCTGGTGTTGGTGGATGGATAGAACGATGGATGGCATCAGCAGAACATTGGTCGGGGTACGCTAATCCCTGTGTAAAGCAAGAAGCTAATCACTGTGGACAGCAAGAAGCTAATCCCTGTGGGAAGCAAGAAGCGAACCCGAGGGTTGACCCTCTTTTGCTCCGACGAAGGGTTAACACTTGAAACGTCAGCGTCTCCTTGATTCACATGTTAGTTCAGATACAGTACCTCAATGAATGTCCTGTCCCATCTACTGGCATTAGTTTGTAAACATTAAAGATCCCTCACAATTGGCATCTATTATCTCTTATTCTCCTTGTTGCTTCAGTAGTAGACATCTAACTGTTACCATTGCAGAATTTTGTGATCCACTCTTTCTCCCTCTATTGGATAAATAATAAATAGATGGCCTCTGAATGCATGTACGAGTTCATCCATGAATAAAGTTTTATAAAATGTTACATTAGTGTTTTATAAAGGATCCACAACATTTGTTTTTGGCAGGTTTGTGGTGAATCTTTGTGAGTCCAAGACAGGTGATATCGCCCTTCATTTGAATCCACGCATGCAGGGGAAAAAGCTTGTACGTAACGCTTTGCTGAGGCAGGCGTGGGGCCAGGAAGAACTCACTGCATCTGAATTCCCCTTCCGCCCTGGGAAAGAGTTTGAGGTTCACAACACTGCATTCATTTCACTCATCGGATGAGATAAATAATCATATTGCGGGGCTGGCAGGATGGCCTGGAGGTACGCACATTTGCCTCTAAGCTGTCTTGCCTGGGTTTGAATCCTGACCCAGCTATAAACTGTCATACCGGTGTTTCACAGGCAGGGTTATTCATCAGTGTGTGTGCCGTCTCTTGGATGGACGTCACGTCTGCCGGAACCACCCCCCCTCCCCTCCTCTCTCACCCCTCTCCTTCTCTCACCCCTCTCTCCCTCTCTCTCTCCCACCCCAATCACCCTGCCTTTCCTCTCCTGTTCTTCTCTCTCCCACCCCTCCCCCTCACCCCCCACCCCTTCCCTTCACCCCCACCCCTCCCCTTTTGTTAAGGACTGACAGTTTAGTTTTGAATTTAAAATGGCTTCCCCAGAGTGTCGCATGCATCAATCAGATGTGGAGTGAGCCGACTGGAGGGGTTCAAAGATCGCTGCACGTGCGAGCATGCATGCATGCCCTTGCCAGGTATATAGCCTGGGTTTTAAATGCTCCCACCTGGTTTTATATAGAACCCAGAGGTTAAAAAGAAAATGCTGCTGTTTGGACGTGTTTTGTCGCCCTTCCCTTGTCCTCCCCTCACACTGCCTTCCCTTGCCTTCTCTTTCCCTCCTCTCATGCTGCCTTCCCTTTCCCTTCCCCTTTTCATGCTGCCTTCCCCTTCCCTTCCCCTCACACTGCCTTCCCTTCCAATCATGCTGCTTTCCCTCCTCCTCCCCTCTTCACCCCCCCCCCCAGACATCTCCAGGTGGTCTCTGTGTGCTGCATTAATGTGCTGTTTTAACAATACCCATTTTGTTCAAACCTGTACTACCCACCACCCTCCCCCCAACACCCTTTCACTGCAAGTCACACTACCAAACGCAGGTCGAGAAGCCTTCCCCCAATTTCCCCCTCAAGTCTCCCTACCAAATGCAGGTCAAGAACACCCTCCCCTCACACTAGCCTCCTCCCAAACCCCCTCCCTACTTCCCTCCTTTCTCCACCATCCTACTCGCTCCCACCCTCTTCCCGGAGTGTATAGCGACGTTTGGTGAGGCATCACTTTCTCGCCCTCCCCCCTTCCTTGCCCCCCCCCCAACTTCTGAGCTCCCCTTCCCCTCCTTGCTCCCCTCTCCTGCTCGCTCTCCCCTCCCTTTTTTTTTTTTTTTTTTTTTTTTTTTGTATACCTTGGTCGAGGCTCGTATGAGAGCTAACACACAACTCACAGCAAGGAGGCATGATACAAGAGGGGTGGGAGTGGAAGGGACAAAACATTGGGGAACAGACACAGGTGAACTGTGGAAGGGAGAGGGATGGGGATGGGACGGGGAACATGGCGAGGAGAAGATGGACATTACAGGGACTTTCAGGAAGGAAAGCAGGAGAATTGAAGGAAGTGGGCTTGGGTTGATTATCGGGGGTAGAAAAGATCGAGGATTTGGATGGGGGAAGATAAGAGGTGGTGGTGAACAGCTGTTTTGAAAGCCTGGAGGGAAGAATGGGAAAGAATAGAGTGAGGAAGTTTATTCCAAAGGCGGGAAAAAAGAGGAATGAAAGAGTGAAGATGAGCAGTGATTCGTGATTTTGGTAGTTTTACCAGAAGGGGGTTGTTGGCGGACCTTGAGCGCCCTGTGGAAATGTGGTTGGGACAAATCGCAGAGAGAGCAGGGGGGGCAAGGCTGGAGAGGAGTCGGTAGAAGACAGAAAGACCACCGACCAACCTGCGGTGATTGAGTGAGAGGCCCAAAGACTCAGCTTCATTGCGGGAGATGCCAATGATCTTAAAAGCCCTGGTTTCGACAGCGTGAAGTCGAGAAAGGTGGGAGACAGGAGCACCAGCCTAGAGGGGAGAGCAGTACTCCATCAGGCTACGGACAAAAGCTTTGTAAGTAGTCAGGAGCTCAAGAGGGCCGAGGAAGGATTTTGCACGACGGAGGATTCCCAGTCGGCGACTGGCTTTTGAGGCAAGGTTGGAAATGTGACTTTCCCAGGAAAGGTCATGGCAGATAGTGAGACCCAGAAGCTTGAAAGAAAAGACTTCTTCCAGAGGATTGTTGAGAAAGTGGATGGGGGGGTTTTGTAAACGGTCCTTTCGAAGAGACATAGTGAGAGTGTGAGATTTGTGTGGATTGAAAGACATGTTCCACGTGATGGACCAGTTTGTGATTTTATCCAGATCTGCAGTGAGCGAAGAAGCTGCTGCTTGCCGGTCTGAGGGATGACAGATGGTACGGCAGAGGGTGGAGTCATCGGCAAAGAGAAATAGAGGATTTTCCAGAGAGTCCGAGAGATCATTGATGAAAACCAGAAAAAGAACAGGGCCCAGAACGCTACCTTGAGGAACTCCAGCCTGCACAGGAAGAGGGGATGAAAGAACTCCATTTAGGGCCACACGTTGACTGCGACAGGAGAGGAAGTCTGCGAGCCATGAGTGGAGATGGCCTTGAATACCATGGGAAGAGAGTTTGGTGAGTAGGGCAGGGTGCCAGACTGTGTCAAAAGCACGTGATATGTCCAGGGATACGGCTCGGATTTCCTGTCTGGCATTGAGGACCTCCATCCATTGATGGGAGAGCAGTAGCAGCATATCCAGGGTAGAGTGACCTGGTCTGAAACCAAATTGATGATTGGAAATCAAGCCATTGGAGAAGAGGAAGGATTTCATGTCTGAAGCAATGATGGATTCCATAACCTTGCTGATGATTGGGAGAAGGCTGATCGGTCTGTAGTTACATGGATCTGTTTTTGCACCTTTTTTATGCAGGGCAGTGATGTTAGCAGATTTCCAAGCAGATGGCAGATGACCTTGGGAAAATGAGAGGGTGAATAGAACAGAGAGAGGGTGAGCAAGAGCAGAAGAGCAGGCTTTGAGGACACGTGGGCTGATGCCGTCTGGACCGGTTGCAGAATCTGACTCGAGGTTTGAAAGCAAGCTCTCCACCTTGTCAGGAGAAAAGGATACAGAGTCCAGGGACAGTTGGGTGCGACTGGGTAAAGTGGGTAGAGATAGTGATGGGTTTGGGACACAAGATTTAGCTGCAAACACCGAGTTTAGACATTCAGCTTTATCACGTGTGGAATCAGCAGTGCGGCCATTTGAGGTAAGGGAGGGGATGGAGGGGGAACATACACCAGAAACAGATTTGATTAAACGCCACCAGGATTTTGAGGAGGGAGAGAGGTTTGAGAGTTCAGACTTGAGATGAGAAAGATGTTGTTTTCTGGCTCTCCTGAGGGTAGATACACACTTGTTCCGAGCTTTGTGGAAAGAACTGAGATTGCCCTCAGTTGGGTTTGCTTTCCATGAGGCAAAGGCAAGTTGTTTCAGGACAACTGCCTCACCACAAGCTTCAGTAAACCAAGGGCGGGAGGAAGGGTAAGACAACTGAACACGAGAGGGGATAAATCTGTGCATGAGGGAGAGCAAGTTTCTTTGAAAGAATTCCCAGGATGAGTTGATGTTTGAGAAAGTAGTGATAGGAAACCAGTCTGTAAGTTTGATGGCTGCTCGGAGACCCTGCCAGTCGGCTTGAGTGAAATGCCAGACTCGACGGCGGTGAGGTGGTTCTCTGATGACAGCCAGAGAGATGTCCTTTTTAACAAGGACGTGGTCAGAAGAACCAATTGGAGCGAAGGAAGAGCAGCAGATATTGTCAGGGAAATTTGTCAAAATCAGATCCAGAAGAGATGGAGTACCATTGGTTGAGATCCGGGTCGGGAAGTTGACCGATTGAGTCAGTCCCAATGAGTCACAGAAAGCTTTTGCTGATGTCCCATGGCAGGTGAGAGAGGTACCCACACCTAGCCAACTGGCGTGATGACAATTGAAGTCGCCACATAAGAGGAAGAGAGAGTTTGGATGAGAAGATAGAAGATGGTCCATGTTTTCGGAGAGTGAGGTGGTGATGGAGTCATCACTGTTCGGTGGACGGTACAGTACACATATAAACATGAGGTGGGAGTGGAGGGGAAGCCGAAGCCAGAGGTATTCCTGGGGGTGTGGGGGAGTGAGAGCAGTGCAGGGAGAGTGAGGAATAGAGTCTTTGATGAAGAGAGCAACACCTCCACCAGGACGAGGCTCAGGTCTGTCATACCGTAAGAGGGAGTAACCAGGGAGAGATACTTGGGAGTCAGACACGTCTTGGGAGAGGAAAGTTTCTGTTAGGCAGATAATGTCTGGTTTGTCAGTGGCAACCTGCATGGAAAGATCTGAAAGGTTTGAGCGAAGGCCCCGGATATTTGAGGTCCACACTTTTAATGAAGAGGTAGGGGAGGAGGCTTGGGGTGCAGGAGGGGGAGGGGGGGGGGGAGGGTAGGACGAGGGACGAGGGGGGAGGTAAGGAGGGTTGCTGAAGGAGTGTGGGGTATTGCAGAATAGCGAGGGGAGGGCCGAATGAGGAGGAGAAAAGGCTCTGTGGTGCTGGGAGAGAGGGGGGACAAGAGACAAGGAAGATGGCAGTTGAAGATTTGAGGACGTGGAGTGAAGAGATGGAGGTGAGAGGGCAGTGGAGTGAGGCTGGTTGGTGGATGAGAGGGGGGGGCAACTTAGAGAAGGAAGAGTGAGGGGGATGAAAGGTGGGAGAAAGGTGAGGGGGAATTTTTGAAAGAGGTGAGAGGGAGGCTTGGAGGGAGAAGAGTGGGATGGTTGCTTTGAGAGTGAGAGTGAGGGGTGAGGGGGGTGAGTTGGCACTGAAGTTGGAAAAAAAGAATGGTTGATGGAAAGCGAGATGGAAACCCTTCCCTCCTCTCTCTCCCCCCCTCCCTTTCCTCCCCTCTCTCTTTCTTTCTCTCCCCTCCCCTCCCTTCCCTCCACTCTCTCTCTGTCCCCGTCTCCATCTCTCTCTCCCCTCCTGACCCTCACCGTTTAGCGTCACAGCAATGTGACCTTTACGGTTTAGCATCACATCACTATGACCCTTACTGTTTTGAATCATCATTATGACCCTGACTGTTTTGGATCACTGTGACCCTAATTTACTCAATGGGGGATGACATCACTTTCTCTTATTTGATTCAATGAGGGATCACATCTGTCATTCGGCAATGCAATTTAAACAAGTCTGAAGACGACAATGGTTCACGAGCGGTATTTGACGATGTAGATTGTTTCACAAGTCAAGGATGAGACAATGTGATAATTTTTGACCAAGTTATAAAAATGATCAACATGATGCGGTACGAGTGACAGGTTATTAGCTGCAAAATGTCGAAAACCCAGTTTCGTTCAACAACTTTCAAAATTTGACCTTTGCATAACCTTTAAAGGTCACAAAACAATGTTGGGGATATTAAAATAAGGAAACGGGATACGTGCGATAGCTTATTGGAGTTAGTTCGTCGAAGAAGGTCGAAAACCCGGTTCGATTACCACAACTTTGAAAATTTGACCTTTGTGAACTTTAAAGGTCAAAGGTCAAGGATTATGACCTTTGGTGCAAAACTTCCTCTGGAACATTCCAGGAACAATATAACGTCAAAGAGGCAATATGGCATTTCGCACTCCTCGGATTATCCATACTTTGATGAAATCAGCGTAAAAACAAACTTGAAGGGGGCGCCACAGGCAAGGTGTTCGAGATAGAGCAAAATGGTTTGAAGACTTCAGGTGGGGAATGACCTCAAGATTATGCATAAAAAATATTGTCATCCTCGCTCTCAAAGTTTGGGCGTCATATGATTTTTATGTCAGAATTCGAAATTTTCTTAGTTTGTGACCTTGTGACCTTGACCTTGAGACGAAAATGAAAAATCGAGCTCCGTGGGGCTATGCAGGTGCCATTGGGCTAACCAAATACCGAAAGCCCTGCCAGATTCGACAAACCCCCTCGGAGAAGATGTAACTTGAAATCGGCTACCCCCTAAAAACACGTTTTTTGGGCGTGGCTCCGCCCATAATGGGTGCAGCACGCCCATTCTCAGGAAAACACAACTAGATCATGATATAAACCTCCCACCAAAATTTTATCAGGATTGGATCAAAACCCACGGAGCTATGCTCGGGAAAGACAGACAGACAGACAGACAGACAGACAGACAGACAGACAGACAGACAGACAGACAGACAGACAGACAGACACCCATAACGAATATAGTGGTCACTTACTGACTCGTGAACCAATAAAAGTAACATCATGGAGTTGTACTGCGAAAACGCCGTTGCATTCACTGATCGCTTTTCTATCTCGCACATTACTTGCGGATGTTTTATATAAAGAGAGAGAAAAAAAAAGGCTTCCCCCTTTTTCTTGTTATGCTTGTCAGGTGAGGCCAGATCAGATCTGTGACTTGCTACAGGTATCATGTAAACCTGTACTAACCTGTTTCATGGTCGGGTTGGCGGCGACTAAATCGTCTCCCCCACCAGGTTTTCTGGTGAGGAGGGTGTATGATATGGATATCCAGCAGGATGAAGAACAAAACCTGTCAAAGGGCAGAGGAGCTCCTTGTGAGCAAACGGCCATCCATATCTAGTGCCCCACTGTCTCTGCAGACGTCCTCCTGCAGTTGGATGACACTTTTTGTTGGAGGTTGGTGGCAGGGTTTGCACTCCGGCCACTGGAAAACCCTTCACTCCGCAAAACATAAGAAAACTCTCAAGAAAATTGAAAACCCACTCCGTGGGAGTAACTCCTGTGCAGCTCCCTTCCGCCGGGCAGCTCACCGGATGACGGGATTGGGGCAAATCCTTTGGGACCCCCAATCTTTGATGATAAGAGGAAAACCAGGCGGTAACCTTCCCGGGTTATATTGCGGTCGTGTGTGTCAGGGTGGTGCTGAGGTGTCATCCACCAGACGGCGGTCTCATTGGATTAACCTGAGGCAGTCCCTTCATGTGGGTGCCTGGAATGTCCTATCCCCAAGAGAGGATGATCACCTGTCTCTGTTATCATCTGAGCTCAAGCATTTGAACATCGGTATTGCAGCACTCTCTGAGTAGAGGTTCGGAGACCAGATTGTGGTGAGATCTTGGCGAGTGATTACACCGCCAATTGATCTGGTCTTTCTGATGGTTACCAGACCCAAGGAGTTGCTGTAGCTGTGTCCAATGAGCTGATTTCAATGGTAATTAAGGTAACACCGGTCGAGTGTATTGTGAGACTAATAATTTGTCACTCCTTGGGTGTCGTTTCTCCGGTCTCTGGATATGCTCTGACTGAAGGGAGTGATCTGACCATGAAGGACGCATTCTATGCCACGCTCGAGTCTGTGGATCATGAGTGTCCCGGGCGAGATACTCTTCTTGTTTTGGGGGATTTCAATGCATTGACTGGAACTGAAAGGGATGGTTACGAGACATGTGTTGGTCCCCATGGGTCTGGAACTCTGAACCAGAAGAGCACGAATTTCCTTGACTTTGCAAGGTCATGGACTGAGGGTGGCTGGTTCATGGTTTCAGCTCCCACAGGCTCATCGCTGGACTTGGTATTCCAACACTGGTGGTGTGGCAAAGGAGATTGACCATGTGCTCATTGGTGGTCGCTGGAGGATGATCCAGAACTGCAGGGTCTACCGGAGTGCTCGGTTCCTCAATACCGACCGCAGGCTTGTTGTAGCAATTTTGAAGTTGCAGCTGAAATCCGGGAGAATGGTACCATCCCAGCCGAGGCTGGATGTTGGCAAGCTCAAGGATGAGAGGGCAGCTGAGGAGTGTGCAGACAGGCTGAGTGGGGATTTGGGGGGTATGAGTGCTTTGGGGAATCCTGAAGAGTTGTAGAGTGCCTTCAAGACCACCATCCTTGATGTTGCCTGTGGATGTCTTGGAACTTACCATGGGGCGAAGAAGAATTTTCTCTCAAGGGACACCGGATACCATTGATCAGAGTCGCAGGTCCAGGCTTAATGGCAGAGCTGAGCTGCTCAGGGAGTTGATGTGTAAAACTGAATGGGTGTTGAGTTTGGACAAGGAGGCCTATGTGCGAGGATTCTGTGAGGGGGTAGAGCATCACCTGTGGTAATGTGATTCTCTTCATGCTTACAGGGGAATTCGTGCATTACGTTCCTCCAAGCCCATCCCTTGGTGTACGGCAGTGAGAGCGGAGGGTGGAGGGCTCTTGACAGAAGAGTCCAAAGTGAATGCCCGCTGGGCCAATTACTTTGAGCGGTTGTTCCAGGCTGATCCACCAGCTGTTGAGTTGGATGTCAGGGGTGTTACAATCCCTATTGCTGACCCTCCAATCAACTGTGATCTACCTTTGTTTGTGGAAACACAGACTGCAGTGAACCTGTTGAAATTGGGTCAAGCTCCAGTGATCTGTGGCATCCATGCTGAACTTATCAAGGCTGGTGGAAATGCTGTACTCATGTCGTTGCATGCAGTTCTGTGCTCTGCCTGGAACACAGGCATCATCCCAACTGACTGGAAGAGGGGTCTTGTTATTCCTCTGGAAAGAGAAGGGTGATCACCAGGACTCCAACAACTACCGAGTGGTGATGCTGCTCTCAGAGCCGGGCAAGGTCATTGCTTGAATAATTCTTGATCGGGTTTGCCACAATCTGCTTGAGCACCTGCGCCCAGAGCAGTCAGGCTTTACACCAAAGAGGTCAATGATTGACTGCATCCTTGCTCTTCGGGTCCTCACCGAATGCAGACAAGAGGTTTGGCAGGGTCTGCTTGCAGCCTATGTTGATCGCTGCAAAGCGTTTGATTCATTGAATCGGGATGCCCTCTGGAGAATTCTCGGTCTTCGTGAGGTGCCACCAAAACTGATCAGTCTGATGTCTGAACTATACTCTGGTGCTGAGAGTGCTGTGAGATGTGGTGATACCATCTCCGACTTATTTTCAGTTGTCAATGGAGTTCTTCAGGGGTGTTTACTGGCACCCACACTTTTCAGCACTTGTATGGACTGGATTCTGGGGAGGATGTCAGAGAGATAAAGCTGCGGTGCATCGTTTGGAAATGTCAAGATCTCTGACCTTGATTTTGCAGATGAAGCAGTCGTCTTTGCAGAGACTCTGGAGATGCTTTTGGGGGCCTTTGAGGTGCTGAATGAGGAGTCGGAGCCACTGGGATTACGGGTTTCCTGGGTCAAAACTAATATCCAGGCTTTCAATGACATCTTGGATGCTGCTATCTTTTGTGCACCTGTTTGTGGTGAGATTGTTGAGGTTACAGAGACATTCACTTACCTTGGCAGTGATATTTATGTCTCTGCTGGCTGTGAGCCAGAGGTCAACAGGCATCTGGATCGGGCCTGGGAAGTCATGGATTGATGGGATTATGGGGTGTGTCACTGCTGGTACCTATGTGGGAGGACGAAAGTCCGAGTCTTCCGGTCCTTGGTGCTTCCCGTCTTGCTCTACGGTTGTGAGACTTGGACTCTGACCAGGGATCTGAGATGAAGACTGTATTTCTTTGGTTCCTGGTCTCTCCGGAGATTCCTTGGTTTTCACTGGTCAGACTTTGTGTCCAATGAGTGGTTGCTGAGAGACTCGAATGAGATTTGTTACCTGCATCGTCCATGAGCGCCAGCTGTGGCTGTATGGCATGTGGCTCGTTTTCCTGATGCTGATCCTGCTCACCAGATTCTCTCAGCGAGAGAGCCTCGTGAGTGGAGGAGGAAAATGGGCTGACCACGTGCCTCGTGGTTGCAGCAGATTGATCAGCATCTCAAGGAATTGGGTTGGGCCAGGCATCTGCCTGGGGGATGGCCAGACGGAGGCCTCTAGAGTAACGGCGGAAAGTGAATGCAGCAACGTGCTGCTCCGGCGCATGCTCCCATACCTGACTTGACCTTACAATGATGGGTGCTACGTAACAGGTTGGGTTCGCACAGAGTTTTTCAATTCAAAAATGGCAGAGGGATTCTTGCTTCTTGATAATCAGAATTCTTCATTTGTTTATTCCCGCTCAGCTGTACAATAAATACCAGGTGGGGTTAACTCAGCCTGTCATCCTTCCGAGGTTGGTAAAATGAGTGCCAGCATGCTGGTATACTGTGTCGGAGTGGTGACCCATCCAGGATTGTGCCCAATAGCCAAGGAGACTGCTTAAGCAGCACCAATGCTCTGCACAGAGTATGGTCCCAATCTCCTCCTTCTCCTTTGTTTAATGAATGTTTATGGAATATTTTAGTCTCGATACTGTATCGTTAAATAAAGTAATTGTTAACAAATGTTTGATTCAATACCCATTGAGAAATTGTTCATTCACATGTGTGTTGTTGTTGGTCCCTCCATGCTTTGAAGGTGATGTATTCATGCTTTTATTGCCAATGATAGTTCCATAATGCAAGAGGATAACAATAAATAAATTCCAATTTGTTCCCCGGTACACATGCAGCTCAAACTCTCCCCTCCCTGACGAGCATACAGTACTTCTCGTAACTCATTGCTGTTCACACTGAGGCAGAGTGCATCACACTTGTAGCTCATCGTACTGTACTTGTGAACAGCACACTTAACAAATTTATTTGTGCTGCAGGTGCGAGTGACCTGTGAAGTGGACAGCTACCATGTGACGATCAACGGTAACCACTCGTTTCAATTCAAGCACAGACTCCTTCCTATTAGCCGGGTGGACCAGATTGCACTGAATGGAGATATCATGCTGCCTCACGTCGAGGTGCATTAGCATTACTGGTGTCTTGAAACATTTTCCTTTATATAAGTAGCATTTCAACTGAAATCCGATATATATTTTTTTTCTTCTCCCGCTCCAACGTTCTACCACTGTCCCCATGGACTGACTGGTTTACTTGCCAAAGTTTATTGAGTTACAGGCAGGCGGGGTAGGCTGCCTGTAGTGAACGAAGGAATTTCTAAAACACGTATCATTCAATGAGAACAGTCGTGGTATAATTATTGCTTTGGATCTTCTCTTTTTTTTGTACCAATTGTGTAGCACTTTACAAGTTTTGTGAAAACTTATTTTGTATCATTGTGCTGCCAAAACAGCTTATTTGTGTTAATCACAAGAATAATTTTATTTTCCTACTGATCTTGTTAAAAAAAGAAAAACCAAATGCTAACAACATAAAAGATACTTGGTGTTTAATGGAACAAATTGTACAAGGTGAATAAAGTATCAACACAAGTTGAGGGGTGCTTCCTTGTAGTTGGGTCAAACGAACACAGGGCGTTCACAAACATGAGGTTTGGTGTGCAGCATTGGACCATCACGAGATGATGTGTTCAAGGATGCCTTGGCGAATCAACTGTTCACACTTAGCCCTTGGCAGTAAATGCTGAAAAGAAACGGGAGAATTAAAATGGATGTTTGTTCACAATTAATTAAACAATTGAGAGAACAATTGATAGAAAACTGACCCATTAAACAATTGATAGAAAACTGACCTTCTAACCTTTATTTTACTGTGAACAATTCACTGTGGAATTTATAAATTAGTTTGAGCTTTCCGAATATGAGATGTCCTGCAAGGGATTTTGGTGGGAGAGGGCACTGCTTTCTATAACAGTTACACTCTTATGAAAGGTCATGCAAACTGGTGGATTCCCCCTCCTCCCATTTAATTTTGGATGTACCCAAGAATAGTTACAAGGCAAAATCGATATCAAAAAGTTCATTCAACGAATAAAATGTGTAATTATTTTTCTTAACCAACCAGACTGTGGAGTTGTGGTTCAAGCATCTGCTCCGAGTATGGAAGGTAGACTGTTCGATTATGACCAAAGCAGTCATACCAACAGAAGAAAAAAATCCTTCCTCGCTTGACACTTAACATTTATAGGGAAGAGCACAGACAAAACGAGAACAGCACTTACCTCCGCCAGGCTGAACAGTTTACATTTTGTATCTGATTGATATGCTGGATCTGGACCTGAACTAAAATCTAATGTGCTTGTTCTTGTCAACTACCCAACTCATCCATCTAGTTTTGTCATAACTCATCCACAACTTTTTGAGATACTGTATTGTATATCGTTTTTGGCCCTATCTCTAGATAGTAGAGCCAATATATGGTTGAACCCCCAAAAAATTGCAACAAAACGTTTTATTGTTTTAAATGTTTTAATAGATCATGCTGCGTGCCAGAAAAAGTCTCGGGTAATCTGACCCTGGTAAAGGGGTTAATTTGCATATTTTCAAGATGGCCGCCAATGAAAATTTCAATGTACTACAAATTTTTTTATGGTTGATTTTAGACCCTATAAATGTATTGGCAACAGATAGGAACATGGGGTTTCTGAATCAAATAAACATATTTCCATCCGCCTATGACATAACTATGACATATAATTGTATATGACGTCATCGTTAAAAAATAAATGAGTATGCCATAGAAAATCTGTTGTTTTATAATATGTGATGCTATCATTTAACTCCTTGAACTAGTTAAGCTGTCGCTTTCCTGTAATTACATAGATGGGACATCATCAATCCAAAATAAATCTGTATGTATGCCACACAGCCTTACCATAAGCCACGCTCATTGTCGCCCTAGATCATCTCGGCATTGTCATTGTCATCATTCTCATCCCCCAACATTTGATTGAAAGGGTTGCTACATGACTGCACTTGGCACTGTCCACAAGCTGATGTGCATGGTAGACCGTAGGTTCTGCATGTGCAACGTTGAGTACTGCACCCGGTAGTGCAGTTGCAGTGAACTACCTTAAGCAAAGAGTCTGATGCGGCATTCATGTCTTTCATTACTGGGATGAACTGATTCTCCTCTGTTTTCCACCTCCAGTCTATTGCTTCCAAATCTGCCTCTTCTCCCACCCATGTCATGATCTGGAAATACGTGCGGAGTGAATGGTGCTTAGTAGCCGCTTCAGTTGGCGGCAGATGCTCTGGGGTAACAAACGACACAGCCGATACCACTTTCTTTGTCAAGATGCTGTGGCGCAATGACGTGAGAGTATCTGTTCCCTTTCCACCAAACACCTGGACCATTGCCTTGTATCCAATCTCTACAACTGCATCTGTGCTTTGACCTAGTGTAACAAATGCTTGGGCACATGACCTCAAACCAGCATAACCTTTCATGACTTTCTGAAAGAGAGATTTCTTGCCAACCCCAAATATGCGCGAAGTCGTATCACATCCAATAAAGGCATGTACGAACAGCATCATGGTAGATGCCTGGGATCCTAAGAGGCTCTTCAGTCTGTTCATGTGATACACTCTGCTTTGGTCCTGCGTCTTGTCAGATCGGAAGTACAAGTCTCGGTTGCCACCTTCAGCAAAATGGTGAAGCAGCAGAATAAGTAAGTCCGTATCTTCACCTATCAGTGTTGTTCACTGCAGCTGGGAAGCTCGTACTGCTGCTTGCATGATGTCGTAGTCTGCATCACCTGTTGCGTTTATCACAGTGCACCCCTTTTCCTTTAGCCTTTGGCTAATGATGTTTATCAGTTCCTGCTTGTTGGAACCATGCGATACGAACTCATCTTTTTTCCCCATGAACACTGTGTCTTCTGTGAAGTTGACTTTGGGATGATGTTTCTTTTGACAACGCTGGTGTGTGCTGTCCTTGATAGATGGTTCATCCGAATAACCGTCGAAGACAACAGTAGCTTTCCTGTAATTGCGGAGTACGAAGTCAGCATAGCCGTTAGCTATAGATCCGTATGTGCTCCCTTTCGTCCACTTAACGCGATGCATCAGTGATCCACCATCCAACGCATAGTGGTCCGTCTTGGGTACATCGTCCGACTCATCCTCGGTAGACAAACCTTTTGCATATTCATCTATTGCTCTCGCAAGCTGTAGCTTGTCCGCTTTCCTGAATATGTGCTTCGCCTCAAAGAGAGCTGGGGGAAATGGAGACAATTCATATTCAAGAACGTCCTCCAATGAGAGGTTCCCTGCCTGAGAAATGACAAGTAGCCTCTGAAACAGAAGAGCAGGATCTATAGTTCGGTCACCAGTAACCTGGACAGCAGATGAATCTCCCAGAGTTTTCGCTTTGTCCTTCCTTTTGCATGTGTAGGTGAAAACTGCTTGTCCAGTCAGCTTTTCAGCAACTTCTTTCCCCACTATCTGCAAGTTGTCGACATTCACTTCATCCTTGGCTACAACACCAGTGACAACATTTCTCAAGGCTAGATCATCAGAGAACGGATTGCATGACTGAAGTTTTTCTTGGATTTTTGCTAGATCTGACTGGTCCCTCTCCATCCTGGACTTGGCCTCCTTGTGCTGTTCACTTGACGTGTAAGTGCAATCGTTGAATTCTTGCATGGCTACATTATATTCCGAACATACGGGGGCGGGGGGGGCGACAGTGTCCACAGGGCACGTTGCTCCTCCGTCATGCCACTGCCCCTGGTCAATCCACCAGTCGACTTGAGTGATCGCATAAGTGTCTGTTCGATAACAAGATCGGACCCAAGTCCAGCCCAGAACTGATCACTCCGGCGGCGAACGACGGTCATTAAAAACATGTGGTGAATTTTTCTACAATTGGCTGCCCACATATACTTCTGCTCAAGGGTGTGGCCACATGTTGTTTCCAAGCACTTCCACATGATCTACATGTTGAAATTATACATGTTCTGTGTTAATCCCTACCTGGTCTTTGTAGTCTTGCTAGGTTCTAATTCATTATCATCATGACAATGCTTTTGAAGGACATTGAAAAGGTGAATATCAGCAGTTCCAGAAATTCTATTGTTTTAGTTGAAAGTCACAGATGGCAGCACAAGTGCATATGGGAGGCCTAAACAGCAGTTATTCATAATCACCTTGTGATCTTCTTGGTGGGGCTTTTTGTCTGTGCTCTTTCATCCTAAGAAAGGGGGTTGGCTTTCGGTTTTCGCTATGACGTCATAAATGTCATAGGCGGCAGAAACTATGTTCATTTGATTCAGAAACCCCATGTTCCTATATGTGCTAATACATTTATAGGGTCTAAAATCAACCATAAAAAAGTTTGTAGTACATTGAAATTTTCATTGGTGGCCATCTTGAAAATATGCAAATTAACCCCTTTACCGGGGTCAAATTACCCGAGACTTTTTTTCTGGCACGCAGCATGACCTATTAAAACAATAAAACGTTTTGTTGCGATTTTTTTTGTGGTTAGGTGATACGGATCATATTTTGACTCGACTAAGAATTTATAAAGTGATTCTTCACCATTGATTGTCCCAATCCTCACCAAAATCTAATCGATTTCCCCTTGTTGCACACCCAATCTGTCCACGAAATTTCGTCCGAATCCATCCACAACTTTTTGAGGTATCCTCCTCACAGACAGACAGGGGTGAAAAGTTAACCTCTGTCCACATTCAGTGGTGGAGGTAATAAACCCCCAATTTGAACATAATAATTAAGGGAACTAGAGAGTTCATAGAGCAGCTTACCCCACCCAGTCTTGCGGAAAAGGCATGGGAAGGATTTTTAAATTCTTGCTTTGCGTTCTGAGCACGATCTATGTTTCTTTTGAGTCACAATTTGGTCCGATTCTCGATATTCCCCAGTGCTGAGAGCATGGGCAGCAAATTTGGTGGTCGAGATGGTGTGTTATTTTGTCCAACTACTGCTAAACTGGAGGTTTTTGGAAGTGACAACAAGGTGACTTGTGTCCTCTTATGTTCAAATATATCATTAAATTGAAAGATAATAAAAGTTTTAGTTTGTAGAGAAAAAAAAACATTTTGGAACTTTACCTTTGACACCACCTCATTTCACAAGTTAAATTATTTATTTGTGCCTGTTGTTTGTGTCCCTTGGGACATCCTATACCATTAAGTTTCCTGTTTGGAATGATTTTCATTTTCATTTGAATGCCAAACAATGACTGAAACAATTACCTTCCTCCTCTGTGCACATGCACACTCGGGATGAGATTCCGAACAATTTACCAAATTCAGTGCCAAAGTACTGCTAAACTGCAGCTTTGCGTTTCGATTCGTGTTCTACAGTGTTCAAAATATAAAATTCAATTGAAACTAAGTAGATCCTCAATCATAGATTGACATCTGTAGACAGAGTGATCTAATTAAGTAACCCTGCTTTTCGCTTTGCGTGAGCAATGAATGAACAAAATAATTAAGTAAATGAGTTAACAGGAAAAGAGCAAAGGAAACTGCAACCTGCAAGTATTTGTTTGCTGCAGGTGCAGTGTACCACAAATCATGTAGTATGAGCTTTTGGATCACAAAACAAATTTCCATGGGCCAATCAGAACAAAGGAAGACATTGCAAACGGAAAAGGAAAGGAAGGCCTTAGGAAACCTGAGGAAACGAGGTAGCAAGCTTTCACCAAAATAACTTATTTTCTGGAGAAAAATGATAATGAACAAATTACAACTGCTAATTTGATTTCAAAAAGAAATATTGGAGAGTTTCTGAGTAACTTGTTATCCACCATATGGATTCCCCCACAGGAAGTCTCAATTACTGGATCATTTTGGTGACAAAATTATCATCAGCAAAATCAAATGTTGCATTCACGGACAATGCCGAGACAATATTGCACAATGTTCGACTTAACACATAGCGGTTATGATTTTTAAACAGGGAATATGTGCATCATGAAGACTGATGCCGAACTTATAAAGAAGTGGAACAGCACTCAGTAGAACGCATACCTCTGCCAGGCTGAACAGTTTACGTTATATTCCAGATCTGGATTCGGACCTGAAACAAGATCTCCCATATTTTCCGGTGTATAAACCACAGCCGTGTATTAACCACTCCCATGTTTTTCACTCTCAAAAGAAATGAATATCTTGATCTTTTTACTTTCTGATCTAGATCTAAATACGTTTGTACATTAACATTGTACGGAACAAAGTGACGGAGGTATCAACATGCTTACTCCCATATCCGCTTTATTTTGTCTAAGTTTTATTCTCATTTTCAAGAAGTTGAAGAGGAGAGGAAAGGTTACCAAGAAGTTTATATATTTCTTTCTTATTTTTAAATATTATAAAGAGGATTTTTTTGTTTCGAAAAAAAGGAAGAAAAGTGATTCATACTGGTATCATACATATTTCTTGTGGAGTTGTGGCCCTGAAAAAGGCCGTTTTAGTTTAATGAAGCTTTTCAGCTAAACCCAAGGAAATCCTCGTCAATGCTTTCCTCGTCGAAGACTGCACGTAACTCCTTGTCCAAATCAGGGAACAGCAAGTTCCCGTCGCTGTCACCATCATTTGCAGCCTCCTCCTCCTCCTCCTCCTCCTCCTCCCAAATGATGTCGTTCTCTGTGTCGTCCATGTTGTTGGAGATGCAGCATTTCAGAAATGCTCGCTTGCTGATGTCCGACAGTATCTCCTCCCACACCTTGATGATACAGCCACAGATCATCGTAAGGTCAACCTTTCTCATCCTCCCGATGAACGCCGGCAGTCTCCCAAACAACATAATGCTCAGCCAATGTAGTAACAGGAGTAATGGTGACAGTTCAACCAAGATGCATGTGTCCAATGCTCCTCGGAATCCGGGTCGAAAATCCTGGCGGGAAACACGTCATGAAATGTTGATTTTCAACCGATGAAAATACCAAGTAGAGGAATAGGAAAGTTTGTCTGTGGGGGTTTCACCGAGATGCAGCTAATGTTCCTCGAAACCTGGGTCGAATACAAAGGCCTGCGAAGTAAGAAACTTTGTCTGGTTGGTGTGAGTAATCCACGGGAAGCAAGTTGGGACCCGCTGATGGTAACGAGGGAAAACGAGAACCAGGAAGAAAGAAGAGAACCAAAGGAAGCCAAAAGAACCGAGCAGCACCGGTAATTCTTAAAGCGTCACAGCCCCATGTGGCTCCTTGCTCTCATGAGAATCTTCTTCTTCCTTTTAAATCCATTTCTGCCCTCGTATAGAAAAGTACTCGGGGTTGATTGGTTGTTCCTAATTTTAAACCACGCACCACTATCCAGCATTTCCTAGCACAGTATCCGCATGTAAGGAACAAGGTTGGTGGATTAATTTCGCCTGCATCGGATGTTCATGGAAATAATGATGCATGTAAAAAGTGGTCATCACTACAAGTTCCTCATCTATCCACCCCTTCTGCTGCGCACGAACAATGACGCTGGCTGGAAACTTGTCCTTGGGCAGTGTCTTCCTCTTGAACACGACATAAGAGGGAAGCTTCAAGCCAGATTAGATTTGTGACTTGTCACAGGTACCATGTAAACCCATACTAACCTGTTTTATGGTCGGGTTCTCGGCGACTAAACTATCTCCCCCACCAGTTTTTTTTTCTGGTGAGAAGGGTGTATGGATATGGACACCCAGCAAGATTAAAAACAAAACCCGTCAAAGGGTGGAGGAGCCCCTTGTGGGTCAACGGCCTTTCATTTCTAGTGCCCAACTGTGTCTGCGGATGTCCTCCTGCAGTTGGGTTACTTTTTTTGGAGGTTGGTGGCAAGATTTTCACTCTGACCACCGTAAGACACTTCATTCCACAAAACCCACAAGTGTAAGGAAATCTGAAAATCCACTCCAAGGGAGTACCTCATGTGCTGCTGCCCTTCACAGGGCATCTCACCATATGACAGGATTGGGGCAAAGCCTTCGGGACCCCCATTCCTTGATGAAAGACAAACCACGGGGTAATCCTCGAGGGTCAGACTGCGGTGGTGTGTGGTGGAGTGGTGCTGAGGTGTCTTCCACCAGATGGCGATCTCCTTGGGTTAACCTGAGGCGGTCCCTTTGGGTGTGTGTGTCTGGAATGTCCTATCCCTAAGAGAGGATGATCACCTGGCTCTGTTATCATCTGAGCTCAGGCGTTTGGACATTGGTATTGCAGCACTCTCTGAGGTTTTGGAGACCGGATAGTGGTGAGGTCATGGCGGGTAGTTACACCTACGATTGGTCTGGTCACTCTGATGGTTACCATGTCCAAGCAGTTGCCGTAGCTGTGTCCAATTAGCTGACTCCAATGATAATTGAGGTAACACTGGTCAACGAGTGTATTATGAGACGAAGGATTCGTCACTCCTTGGGTGTCGTTTCCCTGGTCTCTGTACATGCTTCAACTGAAGCGAGTGATCTCACCATGAAGGACGCATTCTAGGCGTCCTAGAATGGCGTCCATTCTAGAATTCTCGGCGTCCATCAACTCTGTGGTTGATCATTGCCCCAGATGAGATACTATTCCAGTCTTGGGGGATGTCAATGCATCGACTGGAGCTGATAGGGATGGTCATGAGACATGTGTTGGTCCCCATGGGTCTGGAACTAAACCAGAATAGCAATAAGTTCCTTGACTTTCAAGGAGTCATGAACTTAGGGTGGCTGGTTCATGGTGTCAGCACCCACAGGCTCATCGCTGGACTTGGTATTCCAACACTGGTGGTGTGGCAAAGGAGATTGACCATGTGCTCATTGATGGTCACTGGAGGATGATCCAGAACTGCAGGGTTTACCGGAGTGCTCAGTTCCTCAATACTGTCCAGAGACATGTAGTATCTCTGAAATTGCATCTTTAATCCAGGAGAATGGTACCATCCCAGCCTCGGCCAGATGTTGGCAAGCTCATGGATGAGAGGGTAGCTGAGGAGTTGGCAAACAGGCTGAGTGGGGATTTTGGTGGTCTGGGTGCTTTGGAGAATCCTGAAGAGTTGTGGAGGGCCTTCAAAACCACCATCCTTGATGTTGCTGGTGGATGCCTTGTAACTCACCAGAGGGTGAAGAAAAATTTTGTCTCTCAAGGGACACTGGATACAATTGACCAAAGACGCAGGGCCAGGCGTAATGGCAGAGCTGATTTGAGGTGGGTGTTATTGGACTGTAGCTATTGTGAATAATTCTTCTTTTGATGTGAGACCATGTGTTCTTCTTATTTTACGTTTAGTGGCGTTTTCAATCACGAGGTATAAGCCTGGTGTTGGCTTAGTGGTAAGGGTGGCGGCTTGGGATCCTTGGGTCCTGAGTTCAAGCTTCGTTGGCCGCTGAATTAAAATACACCAGGAGGTTGACTCAGCCTGTCATCGGCAAAATGAGCACCAGTGTACTGGTAAGGGGGACACTGCATCAGCGGCATCGCTGTGTCCCAACCAATGATGCAACCAGCAGCCACAGGCTGCACTCGATAGAGAGAGAGAGTCACGAGGTTCGATATACGCCTCACCTAAACTCCAGGTGTCTCTGGGTATCTCCGGACGTTTCCGAGCGTGACTTATTTAATTTCTGCACTCTGTTAATAAAATGCTGTGCAAACTCTTCACCTGAACCAATTTTCAAAATTCAAATGGCATAATTGAGTTTCACATTCATTCCGACTGCAACAAAAGTGTTGTTTTGGAATATAATTTAAATTCAGCATTGATCGTTTTTAAGACCGATTTTTTTTCGATACCAATGTATTAACTACACCCCTAACTTTTACCTTCTTTTGCCGATAGAAAAGTGTGGCTTATACACCCCAAAATACGGTAATTGGCTTATTGTTGTCACCTCCCCAAATTATCAACCAAGTTTTGTTGTAATCCGTCCATAACTTATTAAAATTGCAGGCTATACGGGGAGTCCTCGCTTAATGCTCAGGATGCATTCCAATAAAGTGGTGTTATGCGAAAAAGTGGAAATCGAAAACGTTTTTCCATTGGCACAATGTTAAAAACAGAGGATGCGTTCCTGGGCAGTAATTTTCAGTCATCCAAAGTATACTAAAGTGAATAATAGACATACGGATTGCATAAATCCATACCGAATAAAAATGTATGTATGAATAAGTTTATACAAAGGACAGTAACTAAATCTCCACATCATCTCCACAATTTCGACCCCTCTCCCCACCCCCTCCCTTAAGGGGCTGTCACACCTTGACGTTTTAGCCAGCGTATGGCAAGGTATCAAAATGTATGTAAAACGCTGGCGTACGCTGAACTATTGATGTTTTAAAAAAAAGTTTTGGCCGTATAATAACATGTTGGACGTATGCATAACGTATTAGTAACGTACACAGAACGTTTCAATCACATATAGATAACTTGTACCAACGGATGCTGAGCGTGTTGTCGGCGTTCACAACCTATGCCCAACGATAGTCTAACTTATGCATAGCGCGCAACAGAGTATCGCCGACGATCACGTGGCGTAGGCTATTCATAGGCTGCGGCTCGACGATTCAAATCATAACCGCACGAGACATCGAAGTGTGAAGCCGCTGTCACACCTTGACGTTTTAGCCAGCGTATGCCTACGTATGAAAAATTTGCCGAACCAAGCTGGCACACGTCGAATACGTTATGGGTAAGTTTTGTATACGTTAAGAGCACGCTGGCAGACATCGTAGTACGCTGGCATACGTCGTCATACGCCGAGTACGTCGATAAATTTTCAGCATGTTGAAAATTTCTCGACGTACTCGGCGTATGACACACGTTCCGCATACGCTGGCATAAGTTGTAGGCACGTTACGCGATCGTTGACACACGTCGACACACGTTACTTGTATGTTACTCATAAGTCGAAACACGTCGACGTAATGGTTAGCGTCAGTGTTCCAGACTCCCTGTTTTTTTTTGTTTTTTTTTCTTTCTTCGGTATGACGGTGATGTTGACACTTCGATTTTGAGTGCGGTTATGATTTATATCGTTGAGCGGCAGCCTATTAATTATATTATATCATAACCGCACTAGAAATCGAAGTGTCAACATCACCGTCATACTGAAGAAAAAAAAAAACCAGGGAGTCTGGAACACTGACGCTAACCATTACCTTGACGTGTTTCGACTTATGAGTAACTTACAAGTAACGTTTTCCAATGATCGCGTAACGTGCCTACAACTTATGGCCAAGTGTATGCGGAACGTGTGAGTCATACGCTGGCATACGTCGAAAAATTTCAAGCATGGGGAATTTGTCTAACACCTCGGCGTACTACGACGTATGCCAGCGTACAAAGACGTATGCCAGCGTACTACGAAAAAAGCCAGCGTGCTTCAGCATGCTCTTAACGTATGCAAACTTACCCATAACGTATTCGACGTGTGCCAGCATTTTAGCCAAATTTTGCATACGTCAGGCATACGCTGGCTAAATCGTCAAGGTGTGACAGGGCCTTTATTGATCACACATTCAAACTATCAAGCTTGACCTCATTTCAAAAACACTGCCCACCAGACAGAGCTAGTAAATCAGCAGCACTGCCCTGACTGACCTGCTGGACCTACTACTCTAGCCTGCTGTTCCCATCCTGTGTGCATGTACACACACACACACACACACACACACACACACACACACACACACACACACACCTATTTCAACCCTTTGTTCTCATTTTCACACTCAACTCCTCTCTCTCCCACCCAATTCACTTCTCCCTCACCCAACGCACTTCTCCGTCACGAATGTGTAAAAAAAAAGTCAAAAATTTTCAAAGTAAACACAGTAAATGCTTTTCACACTCAATTCCCAACACTCAGTTTGACCATCGATTTCCTCGTGCTCCTCCTTTTCTTCCAAGTGCAATCATCCTTGTTCAGAATATCTGCCAAGCCTCACACTCTCGGTCTGCCAGTACCCTGTCATGCAGGGCCAAGCCACAAAGGAAAACCGAGTCGAGTCCACAGGCCCAAGTATATTGTTACGAATTTGGGAATTCGATTGCACACAACATACAGGTTCCTTTAGTCAGCTATGTCGATAAGTGCTTGTTCCCTAGATAGCTCACCTTCCATTGTTTAAATGTTCAGAAATTGATTAGATGTGCTGCGGATCGATTTAATAGTAAGGGAACGAACAATGGAGACATCCCTCCCCCTCTTCTGCGAAGGGGAAGAACCCTGCCGGCCCGTGACTCATGATGTCAACAACTCCCCCCTCACCCGTGGTTGAGCGGGGGATGGATCACGAGGGCATGAGTCACGCCGGGCGTGGAGGAGGGGGAGGGCGGAGAAGCATAAGAGGAGATCTTTTTCTTTTTTTCAGGGGCAGAGTTGGAGAAGGGAGTTGAGGGGATTCGTTCAGCAGACCGTCGGGTCCTGCTTGGCTTGCGTTAGGGTTGAGGCCTTCGGAAGCTTTTTGCTTCGGCTGGCTCAGTGAGCTTCGGCTGAGGCCTGGCTCGGGAGGAGGATTGTTGGAGGCTCTTTGCTTTGATGGTTCCATGAGCTTCGGCTTCTGCTTGGCTTAGGAGAGCTTTTTGCTTCGAGCTGCTTTGCTTGGAAGGAAGTTGAGCTGGTCTCTCGGCTCTAGCTGCGAGTGGTGGCTTCTTCTTCTTCTTCCTGGTTCGTGGAGCTCTTTGTTCTCCATTTTGGTTCCCGGTTTGGTGCGACTCATCGAACTCTTCGTGGAGGTGGTTGCTCGGGGAAGCGACACATCGATGGGAAGGTTCAGCGCCTCGTCTCACCAGCACGTTTTGAGAAGCGCGGGAGGATTCGCGGGAGCTCGGGAAGGATCGCGGCTCGGCGATTGGATCCAGCTCGCTCTTGCTGGAGCCCGGGTCTGAACAACTTGAAGACCACACGAGGTGGAGAGGTAGGAGATAGGCTCTGGGTTTCAGCTCACCTATCCTCCGAGCTGGAGCTCGTTATTAAAGGCCTCTTCCACCATTTCTTGGGTGTGTGTGTGCGTGGACCCATCTAATAAGTAGGAACTGCTGTTAAGTGCAAGTGACTGTACATAATAAGTAGACGA
>NC_140973.1:43883988-43888988 GCF_056783735.1 Eptatretus burgeri | reverse complement strand
TTTTTTTTGTGTGCTTTTGGTGGAATTGAATATGTGTGCTTCCCGTGTGCCGCGAATAAATGTGCTTTATTATTGAACTGTTCTCCCGCTTCGCTTCGTCTTTTTCTCCCATTGAATCCTCATCTTGCTTCACGTAAAGGGTTGGTAGTGGGCTGAATACGCCCGATAATTAATCGAACCGTCGAGGTCGACGATAACACCGCTCGGTTATTCTGATAGTACGGAACGGGTCGCTTAAGTGGCCCGTGTCCGAAGTCGACCTGCGGCGAGGTGCGATCGCCCGGTCTACCCTCCGCGTGGGTACTTAGGTAGGTCGAATTTGGCGAGCAACCCTATCCCACGCGGGGGATGATTGGCTCGATCGCAGTGAGACCGAAAGGTCCACCCGTGACTGGTTCCCGGCGTTAGTCCGAGAGGGTCACGACTGGATTGTCCGTCCGGTGGGCGACGTGCCGCGATTCGAGTTACGTAGCCGTCAGCACGCCGGCGGGCGCGAATACCGCAACACTGGTGTCAGGAGTGGGATACAAATTCATCGCCCTCCTTGCGGCACTGGTATCGGAGAACAGGAAAACGGGCTCTCCTGTCTCCGGCTAAATTCACGGGAATCGGTCCAGGGGTGAGAGAAGCGACCCCCGATTCCCTCCAAATTACGAGCGAGCAAATTAACCCTTCACGAGAAGCAAGATGGCGTCTCAAGGCGAGCGGGAGCCGGGGGTATTAGAAATGGATGTAGAATGTGTGGAATCCATGGTCCAGGATGGAATCCCCGAGCAGGAAATGTTGATTGTGCAGGAACATGAACTCCCCCAACTGAGCCCAGAGCCCGAAAAAGGTGCGGCAGCGGCCGCGGTGTATGACACCTCCCCCCCCCTCTCCACCAAAACCCTTCCCCAACCCCTGCCGAAACGGCTCAGCTGAGTGCATCCGACATGGCCCAGCTATTCACCATGCTGGCACAAATGAATGCGGAAATGAAAGGCATGAACGAAAAGATGGATGCGAATACACAAAAAATGGATGAAAAGATGGATACAAATGAAGTGAAAACGACGATGGATGCGAATACACAGCAAATGAGGGAAGAGATGAAAAAGCTACGGGGTGAGACGCAGAACATGGGCCGATGCCTGCAGGCGGGCATGAAGGCCGTGAGCAGGGAACTTAAAATGGCGACTCCACGTGTCGGAACAAACGAGCTGGAAGGGGGTGCAACGGCTGACAGGCCCGCGGTGGAGGCGGGTAAGGAAAAAGTAATTCGGGAGACAAGAGACGAGGTGAAAGTAATTGCGAGGGAGAGAAAAGAACAATTAATACGGAGAGCAAGGATGAGGTACGCGGAGATCGTGAAAGAGCAAGGAGTGAAAAACAGGGAAGGACGGGAGCGACTTAAAGAGAAAGCAAGGTTGACCTACATAAAGATAAGGGAAAGACGCCAGTAAGAAGCAGAGACCAATAAACACGATGAAGACGGGGTAAGTGACGCCCACACACACACGGAGGTAGTGGAGGATAGTGAGGGTGAGCTGGCGGACTGGGTAGAGACCCAGTGCGAGCACCTGGATGGTCTCCTCCAGGAACGAGGGGAGGGAGTATGCCCCCTTGAGGCGAGTCACGACCAGGTGAGTTCGGTCGTGTTTTGCGAGGTTGAGCGGACGGGTGCTGTGGACAGGTGCACGGAGAGCTTGGGGGGTATAGAGGCCCCGGAGACCCTTGTGGGGACTCGAATCCCCAGTGTGGTTGTCCCTGTGTGTGTGGTGCAAGGTGTGAGAGCGACCCCGTGTGTGAGTGGTGTGGTGGCGATGGTGCCAGGGTACGTGCTTCCCAGCACGCCGTGTGTGGATGAGGCACCGTGTGTGAGTGTCGCCGTGTGTGTGAATGAGACACCGCGGTTGAGTGCCCCCGCGTGTGTGGATGAGGCACCGCGGTTGAGTGCCCCCGCGTGTGTGAGCGAGGGACGGTGTGTGGATGAGGCACCGCGGGTGAGTGCCCCCGCGTGTGTGGATGAGGCACGGAGTGCGAGTGAGGCACCGCGGGTGAGTGCCCCCGCACGCGTGAGTGAACGGCCGTGTGCAAGGTCGCCAAGTGCAAGGGAAACCGTGTGTGTGAGAGAGCGGTATGAGAGGGAGATGTCGGTTGGCATGCGGGAGCACGCAGCCGCGTCTCCCGGTGTGAGTTTAATGGAGTGGACTGTGTGCGTCGTAACACGCAGGTGTGCGTGGGTTGAATGGAGACGGAGACGGCGACAGAGGAGAGAAAGCCGAGTAGCGGCTGTAGCTGTTTCGGGGACCGTGCCGGGTTCGCCCAGCAGTGAGCACGAGGTTCGTGCTGTGCAACGCACGAGACCACCACGTGCTCGCTTGCGAGAGTGAAGTCCCGGTCCGGAAACGCACGCGGTGGATTTGCCGATCCCGCGGACGGACAAAGTTTAGGCAGGTAAACGGATTTGGACCGGACGGGTTCTCCACGCGATCGTGTGTGTTAAGCTCCAACGGGCAAAGCACATGTGTTCGCGTGGGGAACCCCTCGAGACGTGGGGCTTGTGTTTTTTTTTTATGCGCACGGTGACGTCATGGCTGCACGTGGGGTTAGAATCCGGCAGGAGGGGTATCTCTGCCGGATGGTACCGTCCAAGGAGGGACGAGGAACACGTGCAGCTGCATGACGTCACGGGCAGGTGCAAAGTGCGCGAGCTCTGAGTTGCCGCGCAGGTGCTGCGCATGGAAAAAAAAAAAAAAACCAAGCCTCACTTTCGGGTGCACAGGATTCCTGGGCAAGGGGTGAAAGACCCCCTTACCTGGGCACAGGATGAAAACTAGTTAGGGGGAAGGGTTAGCTTAGCTAGACCGACTTCATGGGGCAGGGGTAAGTCCTCATGGAGTCCGTGGAATGGATTAGTTAGAGGGATTGTAGCCAGATTTAGGTTGGGAAATAAAATGAATTATTTGGAGACATGGACAGACTGGTGAATGTGTAGAGGGGACATAGCTTAGCTCCGTAGGTTAAATGGAACGTGCTATAGTTTAAGGGACGACGTGGGAGCACGAGTTAGTTAGGGGATGTAGTTAGAAGAATGGCAGAGTTCAGCGGTGAGTGTGTTGAAGAGTTGGTGAGTTGTGAGGCATGTGCTTGGTGAGTGAGTGAGGCCAGCGGGTCTGTGTGTGTGGAGTGAATGGGGAATGCATGGTGCGATGAGTGATTGGGGGAAGGAGTGACTCCCGCCCAAGGGACCCCGGGGTCAGTGTAGATTGAGTTAGCTGGGTTAGTCAAATTGAAAAATGGAGGTCGTTTTGTTGTTGGTGGGAAAGTAGGCTCGAGACCCATTTGGAGGGGTGCAGGAGCCCTGTTGACGGGCTTGGGAGCGCGGCTGCGAAAGGTGAGTATCGCTGAGTGGGTACCCCGGGCACCAGGCTAGTCGGCCGTGGTAGGCCAAGGGCCCATCCGTAGTGGGCACGGGTGCGCCTGCTTGGTGCGGGGGCCCGGGGCGCCATTAGCCGCGTGGGCAGTGTTGTGGGCAAGGGTGACCCTCGGAAAGGGGCCTGGGAAGCCAGCCTGCCACGTGTGCGTTTCAGGGGAGGTGCCATAGGGGGCACTCCCTGGTGTTAGGGAGCTGGTAGGCTCGGAGGCAGTGTAGTGCCCGGGGGTGCCATAGCGGGAGATTCGGCAGAGGGTCGTGCCTGCCAAAGGGAGCCACGTGTCCCAGCCAGGAGACCGTGTGAGGGCACGGAGAGAAAATTGGGGGGCGAGGCCCGAAATTGTGAGGACACCAACACAGGCGACGGGAATCTGGGTTGTTAGAACCAATAGTTTAAGCGAGAGGCGCTTGTTGAAAGCCCCGGGGTAGTTTAACTGTTAAATGGATAGGGTAGATTAGGAGATGTACCCCTCCGCACCATCCATCCCCTCGCTGTCGTTGTGGGCCGCTGGACCCACTTTGGGTTAGATCGCCGAACTCTGGGGAGGCCATTCTGAGGCTTCGTTGGGCCTCGACACGGGACGTTAGCTCTCCCTTATTCCCCTCTTGGAAGGGAACGTAGGGGTTGGGAGTAGGCTAGGTGACAGGATAGGTTAGCCGAACAAGGACGATAAAGGGGGTTAGGGGACGATTTATAGTGGGGAAGTAAAAATAAAAACAATAAAAAAATAAGTTGGGGCTAAATTGGGGTTTGACAAATTAAGGGAGTGGGTATGTACAGTGACAGGCAAAGGCGATAGGTTGGGAGGGAGACAGGTAGGTAGGTCCGAGCCCGCCTTCCAAGTGGCCAGCACCACCGCACTCCCTCTACCAACCTCCATTGAACGGCAAAGGCTGGCCAACTTCATCGGGTGGCCGTGTTTTGCTTCAAGGCGGAGGCCGGCCAAGTTCATCTGCAGCTGCTGTGCTGCAAGGCCTGTGCCGGCTGGATCGTCTGCAGCTGCTGTGCTGCAAGGCCTGTGCCGGCCAGTTCATCTGCTGGCTGTTTTTCTTCAAGGCCCGTGCCGGCCAGTTCATCTGCCGGCTGTGTTTGCCTGCAGCGGCCTTCTTCTGTGGGCTGTGTTTGCCTGCTCACCTTTGCCATGCCATGCCCACTGCCCAGGTTCACCAGCCCCGTTCAATTTTTGCTTTACCCCCCCCTGTTCATTGCCATATGCGCCAGGATCAAGGCAACAGTTTGCAAGCTGCAAGAACTGCCCTGTTGGCAGCTACAACACGGGCCTGCAGTGGCGGCCCGTGCACCGTGTTTGCGTCCATCCATTCATGCATCCATTCGTTGTGTTCATTGCGTGTGCCACTTGAGCTGGCACGGAGACTGCGTTTGTGCAGCCCATGCACCGTTGTGGTTCACTGCGTTCAGTTCAAAAGGGAAGGCCTTGGACTGCGTGTGAGCAGCCAGCCACGTTCCCTGTCACCTGCATTGTTTGAGCCAGAGACTGCATGTGGGCAGCCTGGCTCCCTGCTAACTGCTTTCTTTTTGCAGAGTTCAATGATCCTGGGCCATGGTTTAGTGTAAAATTTGTAA
>NC_140973.1:43836488-43878988 GCF_056783735.1 Eptatretus burgeri | reverse complement strand
GCCCAAAACAAGGCATAGGCGGCCACGGTCAAGGGGTGGTTGGGCGGCCACAGACAAGGTGTAGTTGGGCGTCTGCGGCCAAAGGATTGGCAGCCACGGATGACGTTTGGGCGGCCGCAGGCAATGTTTGTGAGGCTGCGGATAACATTCAGGAAGCCGCAGACGTTTGGGTGGATGTGCTCAAGGTGTGTGTGTCCCCAGAAAAGTTGTAGGCGGCTGCGGACAAGGTGTTGGCAACCAAGCCGTTGGCAGACAGCATTTGGTGCCAGACCATGTAACCTATGATTTATTGGTCTGGCAGCTTTGATTTTTGAAGAATAAACCTTTAAAAATCTCCTGCAGAATGACTTGACAGATCAAGGGGAAACTTCATCCACATATTCCCGAAGCCTTGGGGACACCATGGTGTTCACGAGTAAACATAGGTGACATGGTGGGGCAGTATTTTTCACATGGTGTGGCAGTGATGATTTTTGAAGAATAAACCTTTGAAAATATTATTTTCCAAAACGGTTAAACAGTTCAAGGGGAGACTTCACAGGCATGTTCCTCAAGCCTTGGAGATACCAGGGTGTTTGAGAATAAATCACAGGTTGCATGGTCTTGCAGCTCTGATTTCTTAAGACTAAACCATTGAAATCTCCAGAACGGCTGGACAGATTGAGTGGAAACTTCACACACATGTTCCCCAAGCATTGGAGATAACACAGTGTTCACGAATAAATCATGTCACATGGTCTGGCAGCTATGATTTTTTTGAAGAATAAACCATTAAAATCTTCTCCAGAACGGCTGGACAGATCAAGGGGACACTTCACATACATTTTCTCCAAGCCTTGGGGATACCACGGTGTTCATGAATAAACAGCCCGGTATCCCAAAGGTTTTGGAGAACATGTCTGTAAAGTTTCCCGACGATCTGTCCAGCCGTCCTAGAGGAGAGGATTTTTAAGGTTTACTGCATTCTTCAAAATATAATTTATTCTTCAAAAAATATTAGCTGCCAGATTTTTTGAAGAATGATTTATTGGTGAACACTCCGGTATCCTTAAGAGTTGGAGAACGTGTGTGAAGTTTTCCCTTGATCTGTGCAGCCATTCTTGAGGAGAGGGTTTTTTTTAATGTCTACTGCATTCTTCAAAAAAAAATCATTGTTGCCAGTAACCGAAGATGCGCCTTCAGACCCCATTGAGGGAGAGTGAAATGGCCGAGGATGTGCATGATAAAGGATATAATTAAATAAGGCCGTTAATTATCTTCAAAATGGGTGTTTTAATTAACCCAAACACTCAATTTTCACTCATGCACTACCTTGGAGTTTCCTTAGTGTGCATACAAAATCTCAGGCTGTTAGGTTTCATGGTTTTGGAGTTATGGAGGAGACACACTGACATTTATTAATGTAGAATGTACTATGTGGAGGAGGTGTGGTGGCGAATGGCTCATTGCATTCATGGAATGTTTGTTATCAATCGAAAGAGTATGTTAACCACCATTGGAAGAGATTGTTGCAGCTGATTATAAGGATTAGTAATTTTCCAGGTTTATTGATAAATGACAAGTTCAAATTACCTGCAGAGTGCCAACCACCTGGCATTGCAGCATGTCATCACGTCGAGCTGGAATTTCACTCTTGTGGTGCGAATTCCATTGGAACTTTATCCTGATTCGTCGTTATTGGCCACGTTGTGAAATCATATCACACATCAATATGCTCACTTGCAGAGTAAGATGGAATGAATGTTGTTGGCTTAGTGGCCCACATACATACATACATACATACATACATACGTAAGGGGTGGAACAAGCTGATGTGGGTTCAAAAAACTATCAGCAATGGCATCTTGCGGTCGAATTGCTGTTCTCCTGTCAGACAGGTTTTTTATCAACCATGTTTACTTCTCGTAGAAATTAAATATATGATCTGCTGTCGTACGACTTTGACCATTCCGTTTTGTGATGTTAATGCACAGAGACATAAGGAAACCCGGACGCAGGAAGAGACCATTCGAGGAGGCAGTGGTTTCTGCAGGGCGTATACTTATACGGTCCACAATCAACTCCCTTCTCGTGAAACTCCCAAAATCCAGAATCATAGCTCACCTCCACTCATTCGTTCCTCTTTTTTTCCCCCGCTTGTGGAATCAACTTCCACATTCTCTTCAATCTCATACTTCCTTCCCTCCTGCTCTTCAAGACAGCTGTTCACCACCATCTCAGATGATCCCCATGACAAAACCTTGATCTCTTCTTCCCCCATTAACCCCCATTCCCAAGCCCACCTCTTTCCAAATATTCCTTCCTCAGAGTTACCTCCACCACCGACGGTGAAGGAGGTTATGTTTTCACCCCTCTTTGTCATTTTGTTTGTTTGTGTACAGGACATCTCAAAAAGTTGCAGACGGATCCAGATGAAATTTGGTGGGAAGGTTGGGTGTGTGACAAGGACAAACTGATTAGATTTTGGTGAAGATCCAGATCTGGATCCGACTACCAGAATTTAAAAGTGATTCTTCACCATTGAGAGATAGGGCCAAAAACGATAAATAGCTCGATATCTCAAAAAGTTGTGGACGGATTTGTACGAAACTTGGTGGACAGGTTGGGTGTGTGACAAGGAAGAATTGATTCGATTTTGAAGCTCCAAATCCGGATCTGCATCTGATAATTTTTTCAGTGATTCTTCACCTTTGAGAAATAGTGCTAAATTAATATATAGCATGATATCTCAAAAAGTTGTTGTGCTGATTCGGATGAAACATGGTGGACAGGTTGGGTGTGTGCAAGGAAGAAATTATTCGATTTTGGTAAAGATCTGAATCTGGATCTGGATACGATGATTATTTAATTTTTTAAGTGATTCTTCACGATTGAGATATTGGGCCAAAAACGATATAGTACTGTATGGCATGATATTTCAAAAATGTATTGGGCCCGATATGTTCTCATGGATGAGGCATTACCATGACGGAGGTATGTGCTCTACCGAGTGCCCTTCTAGTTTGCTTCTGTATCCCTCTTGTCCACTCTGTGCATTCTCCCCTAACCCTCATTCTTCCCCACACCCCTTATTTGTCCAAGTCTCCCTCTATTTCGTCCCTCACCTCTGCTATTGTTGTGCTTACCTCCTCTTTCTCCCATTCCTTTTGTTCTGTTACGTCCTGATCTATGTTCTCCAGTATCGCCTCCACAAGTCTCGACTTTGTATACAAAAAAGTCATGGACACAACACCATCCCTGGACCACCTTAATGTTTGCCATTGGAGGAGTATTAAAAAAAAAACAGACAGCTCAAAGGTCAGGGTGCCAACTCTGCACCATCCTGTAAGTCGTAAGACAATGATATATTTTTACTCTGCACACAAGCAAAGTGAAAAGCAGGGTTAAACGATTGGTTCACTTTGTGTGTCTACAAACGTCAGTTTATGATCGAGGAACAATTTGATTTCATTGAATGTTATATTTTGAACGCGAATCAGAAAACGAACCTGTAGTTCAGCAGTACTTTGGCTCTGAATTTGTCCTGATCGTGCATGCACAGAGAGGAGTGCACTCACTTTTTATGTTTTACTATCTGTCTGCCTGGCAGTCAAACAAGTTGAAAATCATTTCAAACAGGAAACTTACTGCTTTATAGACACAAATAACAGCCATGAAAAACTAATGTAACATGTTAAATAAGGTGGTGTAAAAGATGCTGCATCAACGGTCGTAAACTTCCGGAATTTTATTTTCGTACAACCTTAATTTAATTTTTTTTCCATTTAATTATACACTTGAACACTGTAGACTACAAATCGCCTTTTTGGCAATTTCCAAACCTTTCCATTTAGCAGTACTTGGACAAAATATTTCAGGATTTTTAGGTTTTTGTTGCAACAATAAGCATTTTTTGAAAATTTCCGTCTGAGCACGTTGGTCATGATGTTCCCAAGTTCAAAAGCCATATATTCTGTGTTGATTTGTCCAGTGTCTTCGTCTAATGTCCTTGTAATTAATGTAAAAGTACACCGATTGTTTCTCCTTGTCTTTCTCCTGTATAGGATGTGAGTACAAGTTCTTTCAAAAACCTTCGATCACTATTTAAAAAAGAACATATTAATAATGCTGATAATAAATTATTTTGGCTGCAAAAATAAAAAGTGAAGTCGATCAATTATCCTTTCTCTAACTTTATCTTCCGCATTATTAATTTATTGTACACAATAAAATGCACAAAATGCATTTATACACTTTTCTCTAACACCTTCCCCCCACGTTTCCCCTCTCCATCCCCCCCCCCAAGACCACATTGAAACAAAACGACAACACTTGCTTCAATTCTCCCCTTCAATGCCCTCATGAATGGAAAGTTATTTGTGTGTGGGCACAAAAAGGAAGAGTAAGCTGGAATGCAGTATAGCGATAAATGTGCACAGAGAAGCTTGAGCTAGGGTGTGGTCAAAATGATACAGAGGAGGAAGAAGAGTATTTTGTTGTGTTACTGGTGAAGTTATGCTGTGTAAAGCCCAGAGTAAAAACGTGCATTTTCATCTCAAGTGCAGAAAACGCATTCAACGCAAGATGAGAGCAAAATGAATCGAACTGTGAAAGTGGAATTGAGAGGAGCAACAGTTTCTGTCTTACAGACGGGAAAACCTTGGCATGTATGCCATTCTTGCTGTCTGGCATGGAGAGCGCCGCTGTTGATGTGCTTGTTGCTTGCTCTAGGACCGATGGGAGCTACAGGCAGGGAGGAAGGCACTTGCGGCTCTTGTGGACCACAGGTGGGTTCTTTTGGAGTGCAATGTGGATACATGTTCTTATTAACCTCTTACAAAGCCTAATGGTGTGCTGCCCATGATCTAATGCTCATGGAGGAACTTTTTCACAAATAACATGCAGGACAAAGATATGGGAGACATCATTGTTGGTTAACAAGAATTAAAATATTAGTACACAATAAATACACAATTTGTAGTATAAGGGATTTGAAGCTGGGTTCAGAGCATCCTGCACCACTATTGGTTCAGATGGGAACACTGAACGGACAACCAATTTTGTTGTTTTTAATATAACAGTTTCTTTGTGCTCATATGATCGTCACTTGATTACAAACAAGGAGAAGAAGACATAAAATGTCATAGCCCCCGTTGTTTAAGTAATTTTTCTGTAAGGAGTTAAAAGGCTAGCCCATATTTATTTTCAGCTAAAATGGCCGCCAGTCTACTAGTTGGCCATCTTTGATCAGATCGCAAAATAAAGTGAGGGGCACGTGTATGCCATCATAAACTGTGCTTGTGCCAAGATTGAACAAAATCGGACCATGCATGTTCGATAAATGGTTGGGGACACACTTGGGTAACAAAATGGCCACCAATCGGCTATCTTGGGTCTGCTCTCGAAAATAAATAATGCGCATATGTAAGCCATCATTCATTATATCTGTGCGCCAAGTTTGAATAAGATCGGTAAATGCATTTCTGAGAAATGATTGGTGACGTGTTCAACATTGGGTTTTTACAACTAAAATGGCTGCCAGTCCGCCATCTTTCATCAAATCATGAAACAAAATTATATGCATATGCACACCATCATGTGTTGCCCTTGTGCAAAGTTTGAACAAAACCCGTCAATAAATGTCTGAGATATGGCTGCGGACGGACGGACGGACGGACGGATGGACGGACGAGACCCAATCCATAAATCTAACGGAGACTAATAATACGAGGGTGTTATCCTGGAATGGCCTACGTGTTCCGATTCTTGAATAGGAATGCTCCAGGCAATTTAACCAACACTTGCAGAGTTTCAAATCACCTTTTCTTTAACTTAGAACACTAAAAATGCATCGGTAAAAACCATGCCTTTTCCAAAAAAAAGACACGCGTCCCCCGGACTGGGGAAGAGTCCACTTGCCCTCTGCCTTGGAGATGACGCAACACAAGGGCAGAGCATAAATATGCTTGAGGCAAGACATGGGTGGAACATAAATACACATTTTACATTCAAACTTTGTTACATCACACTCCTTGGCTGTTTTTTTTTTACATAAACCACTACAGCAATTGATTCAGCAAAGAGAATTACATGAACACAGAACCAGGATAGCCACCTTCGCTTGAAACATTGTCAAATTGTTTATGAACATTATAAAAAATTTGAATAAACTAACTACATAGAACATCATACATATTCACTAAATTCATGGACCAGACTATGGTTAATGGATAGGGATGTAGTGGAAAATAACATGAGAATATGAAATTCTCAATCACTAGAACACAATGAAGGAATTCACTCTTTCCCAACTGGTATAAGCAGAACGGCCTCAGTTATGGGTCGCATGTCGATATGGGGTTTGCCGTCCTTCATGGTGTGGATTCACACTTTCCGAACCCGACCCTCGACGCTGAGCAACGTCTCAAGCACGCGTTCATTGGGCCAGTCGTTCCTGTGCATATCCACATTCAGTAGAACGATGTCACTGACACAAAGGTTGCGATTTTTTGACTTGCCACTGGGGCTGCAGGGTTGGAAGATATTCTTTGCGCCATCTTGACCAGAAGGTATTCGCCAAATTCTGTACATTTCACCACTGATAGCCGAAGATGTCTATAGGATGACCAAAATCACCTTGTGGTGCACGGAGGTGTCGTCTTCATGGTAAGTTGTGCTGCTGGTGTCAAGATTTCTGGCACGTCTGGATCTGTAGACACCGGTGCAAGTGGAGAAGTGTTGATGATAGTGCATACCTCCACCAGGAAGGTAGTAAGGAATTCGTGGGTTGGAGAAACTTTTGTCTCTAAGAGAATCGCGTTGAGGATTCTACGACAGACACCGATCATTCGTTCCCATACTCCACCCATATGCGACATATATGTTTGGAATCCCAGAGAAATTGCAGAAAGTCACAGAATGAGGAAGATACCATTGCATATGTTTAATAGCTTTATTGCAAACAAAAAACATCATTCTGGCCATTTCTTACCTATTTCACTCACTCCACCCTTGTCCATGCCTGCTCCCACACCACTTACTGAACCCCCACGACTGCCTCCACTTTCTATACCCTCACCACTGTCCCCCACTCTTTACACCCTCACCACTGCCTCTGCTGGCTACACCCTCACCGCTGCCTCCGCTACCACCTCTGCCTCAGCTCGCGAAACCCTTACCGCTGCCTCTGCTCGCTACTCTCTCACCATTGCCAATCTCTTACTGACATGTTCTATGTGAAGTGACCGGGGCACGCATGCGCAGTGCGTGCATACCGGGGAATGAATGTGCTGGTCCGACTTGGGTGTTGTCTTACTATACATCACTTAATCCCGTGGATACGTCACAATTGGCGACGAGTTTGACGCATTGCTCATTTGGCATTGCTCACTGTGGCATCCATGGGGATTCTGTCAGAGTACCAGCTGGATGAAAACTGGAAAGATTTTGCCAATCGCTTGGAACAATAGTTCATCGCTAACAAGATGGCGGTAGCAGAAGAAGGTGATCAGTGCAGGGCCATTCTGCTCACCGTGTGCAGCAAATCAACATATGCCCTGATGAAGGACCTCATTTCCCCCGATAAACCAAAGGACAAGATCTATGATGAACTTGTCGAGATCGTGGAAAATACAAGCCGAAACCTGGAGAATTGTGCCTCGGTACAAGTTCTACATGCACTGGAGCAAGGCAGGTCAGTCGGTGACTGAATTTGTTGTTGTCAGTGCTGATGGAATTAGGCCCAGAAAGTCTAAGACTGAGGCTATCAATGACGCTCATATTCCTGCAAATGCTACAGAACGTATCGCGTTCCTAAGTATGTTGAACTATTACTGTAATTTCCTTCCAAATCTGAGCACCATTCTCGAACTTCTCCACACGTGACTCCGTGAAGGTGTTGAATGGCAGTGGTCCACACAGTGTAGTAATGCATTTGCTAAGGCGAAACAATTGCTCCATTCACCAAGGTATCGTCCTGGCAGTGAGAATTTCTGCACTTACACCTTCAGTGGGTTACCCCTACCTGTTATTCCAGGTATTGTACCTGTACCAGGAGATGTTTTAATGCAGTGAGCGTGTTCGACTGCGATGATGCTCCAATCACTTCAAAACAAATTGAATCATGGACGAATGTGGACCCAACCATATGTGTGAAAAAACAGTGTTATCAGTGGCATTTGGTCAACTGGACCTGGTGAGTTCCATGAGAAAGTGAGACTATACCTTGCTCATAAAATGAGCTGTCCTTACATTCTGGCTGCCTGCTGTCTGCTGCAGGGCAACAGGGTTATTGTACCTCCAAAGAGTTGGAATAAAGTGTGTTTTGAATGACATCGAATCACATCCAGCATTGTGACCATGAAGTCAATTGCCAGGAGCCACGTTTGGTGGCTGGGTATAGATGAAGATCCAGAGCGCTACATTCATCATTGTTCCGTGTCTCAGGCTACCACTTGAAACTCATGTAAAGCACCGCTTCACATGTGGTCCTGGCATTATAAACTATGGTCTCACCTTCACGTACATTATGCTGGACCATCCTTTGGGAAGATGTGTTTGGTTGTAATTGATGCTCATTCAAAGTGGATGGAATGTTTAGCCTTATCATCCAGTATCGGCGAAATCAAGGTTGAGAATTCACGTGCTATATTTGCCACTCATGGTTTACCTGATTGTGTGGTTAGTGATAATGGTTCATGTTTCACCAGCACTGTGTTTCAGGATTTCTTAAAACAGAATGGTATCAAGCACTAACACAGTGCTCCCTTTAAACATGCTTCTAATGGTCAGGATGAGATAGTTGTCCAGGTGATAAAGAGTGGTTTCAAAAAGGTGAATGATGGCTCTTCTCTGCAGATGAGGTTGTCACACGTTTTATTTACATACACTGTAAGACACAACCGCAGGCAACCACCAGACGCACACTCGTGGAAATGATGATTGGTCGAATGCTAAAGACCCACTTAGCGTTGATCCATCCTCATGATTTGTCCAGAACTACTGACCACCAGTTTAAACAGAAGTGGTGCCATGACAGGACCTCAGTCCCATGTGTCATCAATGTATTCGATTTTGTTTTTGCGCTGAATCCGGGACGTGGACCTAAATGGCTCACTGGTCATGTGATCAATTGAATTGGCAACTCGTTATTTGTTGTGGAACTGTCACATGGACCTACAGTACGTAAACATATTGACCAACTGCGCCTAAGGCGTTGTTAACCAAATACTCCAACCTATCCATGTTCAGCCAGTTGAAAGTGACCCCTTGGTATCTATTCCAGTTGAGTCAAGTGCCACGACCCGATGCATCTGAACCCGATTGTCTGAAACCGATCACAGAGAGTTTGAACCTATTCCTTGTCTTCCTCCACCTGAATATGCTGCTATCAGTACTCCACAAGTGCAGTCACCACTTTTGCGATGACCTGCTCGCACTACCAAGGCATCTGAACGATCGAACCTGTAATGATTATACCTTGCCCTAATGTATAGTTCTTTGGGGGGTTGGGGGGAATGTTGACATGTTCTGTGTAAAGTAACCGAGGCACGCATGCGCAGTGCGTGCATTCCGGGGAATAAACGTGCTTGTCCCACTTGGGTGCTGTCTTGCTTTACGCCCCTTAATCCTGCGGATACGTCGCACTCACAAATCTCATGGTATCACATGCTGCATGTGGAGACATTTATGGAGACCAATACAGACAATTATGTTCATCGTTTGCTGTCTCTCCAAATTCAACAACTCTCCATCAGACCTGGACTGGTATCGGTGTTGTGTAATGGACTTTGTTGTGGAATAATCATTTTATGACTTCCTGCATTAGTACAATTTTCCTTTGGTACTAATTTTCCTTTGTAAATATAATACAAATTTCCATTTGTATTCTTTACAGACTGCGCTGATTTTATTTTCCTTTGTCTGTACCTTACCTCTATCACCATCCTTCCACAGGGACTGCAGTGTTCCGTTTCAGACAGTAAGTGACCAGCACACCTGTTATGCCACTGTCACTTCACTTCCTTAATCCATCACTGTAAATTTACATGTTTTCCAAATTCATTCACAAATTTCCCGTCCTCTTTGCTTCATGTGCCCAATAGTATGGTGAATAGGTAATGCACTAACCGTTGAACTGGCTAGTTTGGGATCGATTCCCGAGCCGAGGATGAAATGTCTGATTGGTATTTCAGAGGGAGGGCCTTTTTGGATCCATAGTCGAGGCTTGTGGAAGAGCTAGTATTGCAGCTAGCTAGTAATCTCTGATTGCACACTGAAATCTCTGCATGTTGCTTTCCCTTCCCCTCCCCTCCCCTCATGTTGACTTCCTTCCCTTCCTTCTCCCCTCCTCACTCTCTCCTGCCCCTCTTTCTCCCCCCCCCCTTTTAATACTCCCGTCAGCAGCGAGGTGACAGGTTCTATTTGCTCGTATAAAATATATAAAGGTCTTTCTAAGCACTGACTTTCTTTGCTGAGAGAGTGATTTAGATTCATTCTTTCACAAAGCTTAAAATAACTGTACAATAGATTATTATTACTTTTGTATTGGAAGAAGGTTTTAACTCTCTCCTTTCTCTTCTCTTTAAAATAAAGAGGTAGGAGAGGATGATGTACAAAATAATCTTCCTTTACAGGAATTATTCTTTCTTGCAATTCATAACAAAAAAAACATTAAATATTAACGGTTCTAATATTGCATTGCATCTGACGTAGCATCTCACAATGTCAGTGTTGAAACTTTCCAACCTTCTTCTCTTCTGCTTTTTCCATCTGAACACCGAAGACGACTGTGACCGGCCTCTGCCATTCATCAAGGCTCCGCCGGGCATGGCTACAGACCTCCGTGTGGAGACTACAGCGAGCAAGGGGAAGCTATGGCTTCAGGTTCACTGGTCATTGCCTCTGGATGCAAGTGTGCATGCAATCACTCACCTCCTCCTTGAGGTGTTGTATTCAGACCTGGAGCTCCACTGTGTGTTGTTTACATTGGCACATCCACTGTCCAGTCAGCGTGCACCCGACGGTGGAAAAGTGAGACATAATGCCAGCAACTCAAGACTTAACTAACACATGCATTTATTAAATATAATACTTTCAACCAGTCCTGGTGATGACTGGTGATGAACCAGTACTGGCCTGTTTGAAGTCATAGCTCCAAGTCACACCACCTCTCCATCTTCCTGAGCCGTATGTTTAACGCACGGTTCCTATATCCTGAAGAAAATAGATTTGTTTGTGGAGTAATAGTTGCAGAATACACAAGAAAATGTGTTTTATTTTTGTCTTTCTTTGTTAGAAGTGAAAAATCAGTTTCAAACTTCCTGACATCAAGTTCACAATATAATGGTTGTAGTTTGGAAGATCCAAATTTAAAAATGAAGACCTCACAATAGTATAGCTGCTGAGCAGGTCTGAAGTTTCAACCACAGAGTGGTCTTCATCTTGGGATTGTGCAGGCATGGGATACTGTTCCTGCACAGTCGCGATGAAGACCACTCGGTAGTCGAGACTTCGGACCTGAGCCTTGCCTGCTCGGCACCTCGCGCAGTCGTTGGTGCCTGCACATTCCTTTGATGAATTATATAACATGACACTGGACTGCACTATCATGATTTCAATTAATAATTTACTTATTTATTCATTAAATGTCCCGATGACCTTTTTAATCACCCAAATATTGTTGACGTGCATGTGCAGTGGCGATTCTCATACGACTGCATCTCTGTGGAGCCACAAGACCTGGTGATAATCAGTGTATACACTCTGCCTCTTGGGACTCCACCACTCTCCACTCGTTTTCAGGTGCAAGGTGAGGATCCCTGCAAACACACTTACCTGTAAAATGCGACTCCTGTGTAATGTTGGCAGACTGGACCACAAATGGCAGATGGACAACAGACTGACAAAGGTGTGGAGGGGAACAGGCAGACAACAACACTCACATGCACTCCATTGAGCATAGGGGAGCACTCAGCAGAAAGAAAGGGGAAGGGGAACACCAATAGAACAAAAGTATGGTGCCATGCTGAAACCTAAGAATTGCACAACTCTACCGAACACCTTGCACTTATTAAACCACGTGATCACTTCACACTTCGTCGATTCATATCAGTTGCTATAGCATGTGCAGCATCACATTAACAGTCTAAATAAAGTTGAGAACAATATTATTTGGTCTCTTAACACCTGTGCTTCCGATTTATTAATCTTTTATTATTTGATCCACTTCACCTCCTCCTCCTCCTCCTTTTTTTTATATTCCACACATCCCTTTCCAGACTGCCATGAAGAGACCATGATTCGGCTAGCTCCTCAACATTGCCAAGGTCGGTCAACCTGACACCATTCTCTTCGCAGTACACATATATCTGTAAAACAAGGTTTAAACCAAACTGGGAATAAATGTACAGGATGTAGTAACAAATTTTAAAGTGGGAAGAAAATGGCAAAACATTGAAGTATCAAAATCAGTACTTGACTGGCCTTGATGAATCTTGCACAGAAGAAACTAATCAATGGTCATGTGACATGTGGTAAAGTTTAAATTTCCTCCGTTCAACGGTTTTCGATGTACGCTCTTTACAAAATGCAGACACGCACGCACGTGGGGTAATAAATACCAATATAACTGATGGGATGGTGCAGAGGTAGAAACAGTTACACACCTTCGCAAGCAAATGCTGGTCAACCGCACTTGTTTGTATTGGTTGTGGTTCGAGCATCCTCTCTGAACCTGGTAGATCGGCGGTTTGATTCGGACCTTGGCCATGTTATACCGAAGACTTTTAAAATAGCATGTATCAATTTTTCACTTGATGCTCCGCATTTGGAGGATAGAGCATGATAAGCTCGACGAGTTGGTACTCCTTGGGGGGTTAGGTGGGGGGAGGGGGGGCTCCTTGGGGGGGGGATAGGTGAGGGGGGGAGGGATGGGAGAGATTTATCCTCAATTTCCCCGCTAACTGCACAGAGAAAAGTGACATCACAATGTCGTCTGGCACCCAGAGTGCTCCAAGAAGTTATGTAACTTCCCCAAAGATTACCAGCTGTGTTTGAAGTTAAGTTCAGTATTATCTCCCTTTCTCCATGTAAGATTAGTTTAACAACTCTATGAACCTTAAACCCTTAAAAAAATTACTCAGATGATTTCCAGTATTTTTTTCATCTAAATCAAAACTCTTATTATTTTCGTAACAGCAATTAACTGGAACAATTGAAATAAAGATGTGACAAATAAGTAAGTCAACACAATAGCAGGCTTGTCGGCAGTGGCGGATGAACACACGAGCATGCAGGGCCCCAAGCTCAAGGGGGGCCCCAAGCTCAAGGGGGCCCCAAGCTCAACCTGGGTCCCAGACAGAGTCAGTGTGAGGGTCATGCATGAACCCATGCAATAACATGGGGCCCCACACGACCAATCGTGGTTCACAATCTTTTGAGACAGGGTCCCGAGGGTGGGGTCTCACTTTGCCGCCGAAACATATCAACATGTGAGTGGTGATAAACACAGCGCAAAGTGAATGCTTCATCCCAAAAAGAGAAAACCCTGATACATAATGAATCGATTAAAAATGTTTCCCCTGATGTTCAACTGGACAGGGCTACAGTATTACAAAATTAGGGGGGGGAGTGACGTTAGGTTGGTAGAGAAAGCAAGTGCAATGATAACTACATTTAAAGTTTACAAAAGCAACAATATTGGTAATAAACAGAATTTCTAAAATTCCTAATGTCAATACATATCAATATTGTTGAACAAATCTACACTACAATTTCTTTGTACGATCACATAATACCCCCTCATTAGTAAATGGACTAACCCATGCGCACGCGCAAGGTTGCTGTTTTTAAAATCAGAGCACCTGTCCCGAGGATGAAGCGAAACTACCCGAGCGGTACCGAGAAGTGAGAAAAGCTCAACAATGGGGGAAAAGGGTTAAAATCACCCAAAATGAACTTTTTTCGTGACACAAACGGCAGAACCAGAAAAGGGTCCTTGGGCTTGCACATTTTCTGAGGTGTGTTATTGCTATCGCTTGCCACACCAACCAATCAGATTACTATCGCTTGCCACACCAACCAATCAGATTACTATCGCTTGCCAAGCCAGCCGTTCCTTATCAACGGTTTCGTTGGACTGCTTACTTGAGTGCTTAAGCCACTTGGCGAGCACTACACAAGAAACCTTTAGCTCTTCCACGAGCCTCATCTATGTGTAAATACTAATAACTAGCCAAACCCGCGCTCCGCATGAAGTTTCTAAAGTGAGGGTTCATTAGGACGTTAATATATCCAGTGTTCACCATGTGATTTATAGAATTTCTTTATATACAATGTTTCTTGTTACATTTTTGTGTCAAATTCACCTTCTGAAATAGTCAGCATGTGCAGAAGAGGGTTTTACATTGCAGACGCTGTTTTCTAGGAGTCGTATTACGTACTCCTCAACGGTTACGGAATGTCGACGACAGACGTAATGACGTCAGCGAACGATCGCCAAAAATTCCCAAACTTATCCGTCTAGCGTCATCTCACATAGCCCATGCTGTTCAATAGACCACAGACCACCCGCATGCCGAAAGTGGTGACAATACGTCCGCCAGTTTTGGAGGAGAAACGTCAAATTACGCGCAGACGTTGACAGAAATAATATATAGGATAATAAAATACAAACTTAGGGCGCTCGTCAAGTGGCTTAATCACTCAAACAAGCACTCCAATGAAACAGACGGTTGATAAGGAACGGCTGGCTTAGCAAGCGATAGCAACGTGATTGATGATGGAACACCTTAACATTGCATGTTTTTCCAAGGAGGAAAAGGCAATAAAACATGGGAATTCCCCTGGATTTTTTGCAGTTGAGTCCAAAACAACATCGGCTAAGTGAGTGCGAAAATAACACGGAGACGTCTTTTTTCGGCGAAAATAACACGGAGTCCTCTTTTTTGGATGAAACCTCTTTTTTGGGGCAAAATAGCATTGAGTCCTCATTTTGGGCCGAAATGTTTTTTTGTGCCCAGGGCCCCAGAAAAATCTTAATCCGCCTCTGCTTGTAGGATAGCCAAAAGGTACGCACACTCGTCTCTAAGCTGTCTCGCCTGGGTTTGAATCTTGACCCAGCTATGAACTGTCGTCCCGGTGTTTCACATGCAGTGATTCATCAGTGTGTGCTGTCCTTCGGATGGACGTTAAACTGGACGTCCCACCTGCCAGCATCATTGGTGGTTGTTAAATACCCCAAGGTGTCTTTCGCAAAGAGTAGACGAGCTGTTGCCAGTACACTGGCCAAATTCCAAATTCCTGCTCTAACCTACAGGAAGCACCACATCAGCATAACAACCACACTCCCAGTGAATGATGTTACCCAAAGCCATGTGCTGCATATGAAAACATGATATCTGTCCACCTCCGGTGGCAGAGGTTAAAAGAAGACGACAATAGCATTGAAAAATATATGAATATGAGATGTAAAACGTAATTTTGCTTTAGTTATTTATTTATTTATTTATTTATTTATTTTACTGGAGCACCTAAAGTCTTGAAGCAAACAACGATAACAAAAATTGGAACTAAATTTTGCTTTCTCAAGCAAGATTAAACTGTGTGAACAATTTTCAAGGATGTTTTCTGGGTGATTCATGCATCTTCAGCTGTAATATAATATGCCCACACATGTAAACAAACAATGGAACAATGTTTTTGGGGTTGGAATGCTGGTCATCAAACTTATCATATCTGTATGGGCACTATCTCATGTTGTCAACTCCTTAAACTCTTTATGAAGCATCTACATTAGCCAAACATGATGCCATTGTTGATCGGTGTTTATCGAGCTGTGAGTGGATCATAATGGCCTGATTGAAATACGTTTTCATTCTGAAACAAAACCCCAGGCCCCCATCTATCAGTAATCTCATATGTGGCTGAAGACGGAGAGGTGGTTATTGACTACAACAGTTCGTTCCTGTCCAAGCGCCATGCCGCCTTCCCTTGCCTTTCTCGTGGCACCGCCTGCTTAACTCAACGGTTGGTGCCGCATGGTCTTGTCATAGCTACTGGGTCTTCGGGACAATTTCACCTGCGTGGCCTCCCTGCATTACCCTGCCTCTGTGTTCAGGTGTGATCTCATTCAGTTTTTTTATTTTTTTTTAATACAAAGGTCAAGGCTGGAGGAAGAGCAAAAAAAGAGAAAGATAATTTTACTCACAAACTCACAATAAATTAGAGGAATAAAAAAGTGGCAAAGCAGCAGAGATAAAAATGCAAAGGATGCAACAAAGTAAGGTTGGGAATAGATGAACTGAAAGAGCAGATGCGGCAAGACCAGATGTGAAGCAGGAGAGAACCACAAAACTACTAACCTGTCTGTGGTGGAAGAGAAGCATTCCCTGGGCGTTTTCTCCTTCTTGCTAAGAGATATCGACTACCCTTCAGGCGTTAGATCCCACAACCTCCAGGGATGCAAGATGACAAGCAACACAACCAGCCCACTGAGGATTCATGACAGTGCATAAATGCATTGTACAATGTTAATCGTTGATGATGTCGAAGGAAGAACTTGGCTCTGAAAATAATTCCAAGGTGACACCCAGACGTGGAGGGTAGCTTTGAGATGTGATCATGACATATTGTAAAGCTCATGACAGGTGAAAGCAGACTGTAAGGTAAAGGTGCTTCAAGGGTTGACCAGAGTAAATTGGAGATTTGTCATAAAATCTTTAAGTCGAGAAATAATTCGAACATGATGCTTTCCAGCATTGACATTCATGTCAGGTGGTTGACAAAGTTCATATTCTTTTCAGATGAAGCATGCAAGGAAGCAGCTGTAACCTGCATTTCACTAGAGAGAGGAACTGTTCGACAAAGGGTAAAAAAAAATCTGTGAAATGGTGGAGAGGATTTTCCATACAGGCAGAGGTGGTCCATCATATATAGGATGTCCTCGGACACAAAACCTATAATAAGTGAGGACACTGCAGGAGAAAGACATTCGTGCACAGCAATGTTCTCACGCTTTGGAAAACATTTTCCAGCCAGTCAAGGATATTTTGCCTTTTGGATCAGGATGTCATTTAACGGACTCAATGATCAGGGCTGCATACCAGACTGCAAGCACTTGGGGTATCCCAGACTTACCTGTACTTTTAGTTTAATTACAGTGCAGAATATGGTTCTAGTCCTTATCATAGTTCAGGTGTGATATTGAGGTGTGCAAGGGAAGGAGCGGGTTTCAATATTGTTTAAAGCCTAACCCAAAGTTCAGTTTAATTGATGTTCAAATAAAGGCAGAATATGCAGCGCTAAACTAGCAATATAATCTATAGATATGATTATTGGGAAGACACACTAGCATATCAAGCTTTCACCGGCATTAGACTTTAAAACACGTACACACACCTGACTGGAAGCAAATGTCTCCTGCAGGTATTCCCAGTTGACGTTTCACATCAAAGGGCACAAGTCTGTCCTTTCTTTCAAAAACGTAAGGTTTTTGAAGTTTATATTTTGGATTGTATTCAAAGTTATGATGTCATAGCAGTGCAAGAATTGACCATTGTATCCAGAGATCCAAATGATAAACATTCTGAGAATCAGAATCGGGGTACAGAAACTTTAAAAAAGTGTTACATGAAAGATCATCAAGCAGTCTCTCCATCTTGAAAACATTTTCACAATTGATTTGGAAAGTTCATGTTACATTCTGGTTACACGATTTCTTTATTCATTCAATTCCATCTCATCTCAATTTTTAAGCGGTGAAGCCGCTTCAATATTTGGCTTTGTCCTTCCATCCATCTGTTCATCCATTCTTGCATCCATCCGTCCAAAATGAAGAAGAACCTTTCCAACACACCGTGTTTAATTATAATGGGCTCAAAAGGGTGATTCTAAATGGTCCTAGAGGGTTCTAAAGGGTCATCCTCATGGTTTGAAAAGGGTGGTGATTCTAAATGGTCCTAGAGGATTCTAAAGGGTCATCCTCATGGTTTGAAAAGGGTGATTCTAAATGGTCCTAGAGGATTCTAAAGGGTCATCCTCATGGTTTGAAAAGGGTGATTCTAAATGGTTATAAAGGGTAATTCTGGAGGGTTCTAAAGGTTTCTTTTGGGTAATTCTAAGTGGTTCTGAAGGGTAATTCTAATGGGTTATAAAGGGTGGTTCTGAAGGGTAATTCTCGTGGTTTGAAAAGGGTGATTCTAAATGGTTCTAAAAGGTAATTCTGGAGGGTTCTAAAGGGTTCTATAGGGTAATTCTAAATGGTTCCAAAAGGGTAATTATAAATGGTTCTGAAGGGTAATTCTAATGGGTTGTAAAGGGTAATTCTAATGGGTTCTAAATGGATCTGAAGGGTAATTATCATGGGTTCTAAAGAGTAATTCTCATGGGTTCAAAAGGGTGATTCTAAATGGTTATAAAGGGTAATTCTGGAGGGTTCTAAAGGTTTCTTTTGGGTAATTCTAAGTGGTTCTGAAGGGTAATTCTAATGGGTTATAAAGGGTGGTTCTGAAGGGTAATTCTCGTGGTTTGAAAAGGGTGATTCTAAATGGTTCTAAAAGGTAATTCTGGAGGGTTCTAAAGGGTTCTATAGGGTAATTCTAAATGGTTCCAAAAGGGTAATTATAAATGGTTCTGAAGGGTAATTCTAATGGGTTGTAAAGGGTAATTCTAATGGGTTCTAAATGGATCTGAAGGGTAATTATCATGGGTTCTAAAGAGTAATTCTCATGGGTTCAAAAGGGTGATTCTAAATGGTTCTAGAGGGTTCTAAAGGGTAATTCTCATGGTTTGAAAAGGGTGATTCTAAATGGTTCTCAAAGGTAATTCTGGAGGGTTCTAAAGGGTTCTATAGGGTAATTCTAAATGGTTCCGAAAGGGTAATTCTAAATGGTTCCGAAAGGGCAATTCTAATGGGTTGTAAAGGGTAATTCTAATGGGTTCTAAATGGTTCTGAAGAGTTATTGTGGTGGGTTCTTAAGGGTAATTCTAAATTGGTTCTGAAGGGTAATTCTAAAGGGTAGTTATCTTACTATAATTCACCGTCTGTCCATTTGTCTGTTCCCAGGTACCGCAAAAACGGCTGAACCAATCGCAACCATGTTTTTGGGTGTGTAATCCTGGGACCCCTTGGAGTAAAATAGGCATAAAAAATATAATAACATGACCCCCTTGACAGCTCCCATAGGGAGTGGGTGCTTCTCGTAAAGGGTAATTCTAGAGTGTTCTAAAATGTAATTCTCAAGAGTGGTTGTCAAGGGTTCTAAAGGATTCTAAAGGGTGTTTACAAAGGATATTTCTAAGGGGTTCTAAAGGGTATTTCTAAAGGGTTTCGTTTGTTTTTAGGCTTTGCCCATTTCATATTAAAATGCCAAACTGAACCTCTTCCTTCGGACATGGGTGCAATTCTTTTGTTAAAGGAGAACACCATTAAATTAGGTGGTCCCAAACAGCTCGAATAGAGAAAGCAATTTGTAGGTGGAGCGAGATGGGGTAAGTTCCCCCCTCCACCCCACCTGCATAGATACATCATCCTCAGTCCTTTTGTCAGTATACTGAACGTTTTTCATTTTAAATTACCCACTCTACCATCAGCTCTAAGCCTGGTGTTGGCTTTACAGTTAAGGTGGGTGGTTTAAGATCTTAAGGTTTGGGCCCCTGTTGGCTGTTGAACTAACACGAGGTGGGGTTGACTCATCCTGTAATCCTTCCGAGGTCGGTGAAAAGAGTACCCATTGTCTCGGTAATTGAGGACACTGCTTCAGCGGCACAGCCGTGCCCCCCAGAAAGCGATGTAACCAGCAGCCATAGGCTGCACACGATAGCTAGCCTAGCATCAGTCAGAAGAGAGCTCAAGTACGGATGTTCAGGATATTGAGCATATAACCAGGACCAAAAGAGTTACGCAGTACAGAAAGAGAGGGGATCCTGCCCCATATTTCCTGCCTGGGGTGCCCTTACTCAACTCGGTCTCCCCATGGAAAATTAAAAACAAAAATCTTTTTTTTAACACTATACATCCAGCAAATGCATATTTGATTGGTGTGTCATCAGCTCACTTTGCTGGTTGCTGCCTCGTCGATTGCAACAGTAGTACCAGACACTGGAAAGTGAATATATTACCTTTACAGTACCTTGTACACATTCCACACCACCCCTTTCTTCTTGATCACCCATGTTTCCTCGTATAGCTGTCACAGAAAACCTGAAATTTAACCACACCACCATAGTCCACAGGACAAATCCTTCAGAAAGATGACTCTTGGCAGGTTATCCCATTGTCACGTCAACATTGCTCAACTAAAATGAATCGTTCACATAATTTGAGTGATTAATTGCAAAAGGAATGTTTATGGTGGAGCATATTTATAATATCAAATTATTGGTTGTGGGTGGGGGTGGTAGGAGGGCATGCATGTAGCACTGCCTTTGCAGAGGCCATTTAGTGGATATCTCAAGCTCTTACAAGGGGGGAACAAATAATTAAAGTTTTTGCACAACTGCTTTCTTCATGATAACGATTCATGATGCTTAATGTCATGAGCAGGGGTGTGCGGCACAGTCCTACTTTGGGTACAGATCATTTGATATCAATTTGGTGTTGTGGAACTTCTTACATGCATCTTTAATATGTGTTTATTACAGGATGGATGCATGTTGAGGGGAATGTGCAGGTGCTTCCTGGCATCATTACAGTGCAGATAAAGGTGCTGCCACAACAGTGCTCATTGAGAGTCTGGCTATGCCTCTGGGTGTTGGATCAGGGTGAGGCAGGCAGGCCTGTCTCTGGCACTCAGAGGGAGGCACTGATTGGGGTGAGATTGATGTTCAATAAACAGACCTCATGAGTTATCTTATGATGCTTCCTCTTCATTTGCTAATGAGACATGTTTGCCATCGAAATGTTCTCCCACTGTAGAACTGGACATTGGAGTATTCTCTGAACAAAGCGCTGGTCCAGGAAGCTGCAGGAAATACTTTGTGTGTGAAGGTGTGTGAGAAGATTCTGGTGGACCATCAGAGGGATCCACAATTTTCTCTTTTTTGTTATTTATCCCTCTGCAAAACATTATTCACAAAGAATGTTCCTCATACAATCTGCTTCATTTGAACAGCACTGGACTCATTTTAAAATACATTTAATCGAAGAAAAAAAATTATTTGGGAGAAAGATATAATCTGTGCAATTATTTGGATCATATATTGTTTTGTCCAGGGTTGTTGCAATGAAAAATGGTATATCATCCAGCAACTGACATTGAAAGGGTTAGAATGAGCAGGTGGTGTTACTGTGTATCACACTGCATGCAGGGTGTTGGTCAATGGTGCAACACTTGTATCGGATGCTTCAATTCCACCGTTTTACTCCAAATTCAGGTTTGGAGTGATGGGAAGTTCCTCATGGAAGACAAGGTGTTCTGTCCTTCAGGTGAGTGTGAGTTAATTATGAGTGGTGTGTTGGCTCACCTGCCAAACTTTATGCAGATTAACGAACAGTAAAAAACAAACAAACTGGAAATGCTTTTGGTAAATGTAAAGCAAATTGGGTAAGGAATAAACATTGGTACTTACCTTGGCTACCTTACATGGATAAAGAAATGGTACAGTCTTACATGGATATACTTACCTCTGCTACCTTACATAGATAAAGAAATGGTACAGTCTTAATTAGTTAAACCATGTTTATCAAAACTGATCACCCCACCACCCTATGTGCGTAGGTATATTATTCCCTTCCACCTTTACTTACCCTCTCTCTCCTGGTATCCTTATTTTGGAATTCCACTCCACCTAATATTCATGATTTCCAGTCTGTCTTGAAATCTTTACATAAGGGGTTATAATATATCAACAAGGGGTTGAGCAAGGTGTACTCACTGCCAACAGGAAGCAAGGCAAAGGAATTAATCTTCAGGTGTTAACTGCTGTTAACCCTCTATTATGAATGCTTCAGGTGTTAACCCTCCATTGGAGCAAGAGGGCTAACTTCAAGTGATATCTTTTGCTCCGATGATGGGTTAACTTAAAAAACAACACTTCAGACTGATTCTTTGTAGCATGCTACACATTATGCTTGTCCAAATGACAATTTGGCAATGGCAGTGCGTTCTGGGATCCCTGAAAAGCACTTACTTCTGCAGAAAAATGGAGTGGAGTTGCAGATGCAGTGCTGGGCGGTGGAGTTTCTCTGTTCTTCCTGGTCCTGCTTCTGCTCTTGGTGAGATGTATGTGTCTCCATCACCAGGCATTATGCATTGTATGCACAAAGATAACTGTATTGTCACAAATGATTCCACAAATCACCGAACCACATGAACAAGATCAAAAGGTTATTTTCACGTCAAATAAGCCAATTCTAAGACGGTTCTTTTCTTTCAAAACCATCGCCGCACTTCTACGAAGTTTGTCACAGTTTGAGATATCAACCAAAAACTAATACATACAAAATTATTGCTCAGTGCTCCAAGGTTCAGAGTTCCACCTTGATTAACCAGGTCCATCGATATTGATTATGGAAGTTATTTAGAACTTAAATATGTTCAAGAACAGACCCAGGGTCCCCCTGACACCTCATTACCATTAATTTTTTAAACCTACAATGATGGCTTTTAAATAATTTTTCAGGCATTTTTCAAGCCCCACGCAGTGACACAATTTTTCTGCCGAAGTTTTGGTAAAGATTAAAAATGTGGATTAAAAAGCCAAACCTTTGACCCTGATGGAGAGACAATAATTCAGTCGATTAGAATATGCAGAACACTATAATGGGCACTCGGTAGAGTGCATACCTTCGCCTCCGCTACTTTTTTGTTCTTGGCATGAGAGTGGGGGGAACTGAACAGTGAACATTTTGGTGTTGGTTTCATGCAAATCGGTTTTGATTTGACCGTGTTATGACAAAAACCACATATTTTGAAAGGTCGTGACCCCACTGACCTTTGACCCCCAACCGCTAACAAGGGTAATGACGTAATTGTATCATGTCGCCCATCATAAGATTGGGCAATGAATTCTGAACATTTTGGCATTGGTTGCATGCCAATTAGATCAAAATTGACCGCGCTATGGTAAAAATACGAATTTGACCTTTCCGTGACCTTGACCTTGACCTTTGACCCGATCGCTCCCAAAATCTAATCAAATGTTCCTTGGATAATAACCCATCATCCCAACAAATTCAAGCGATTTGGTTTAATACTTTCTGAGTTATGCGAATAACAAACAAACACACACACACACATTCACAAATAAATAAATAAATAAATACACAGCGACCAATACATAACCTTTCGCAGAATGCGAAGGTAATAATGCTTTAGCTTCCTGAAAAATATATTGGAGTTATTTATCAACACATTGACATGCATACCACTTGGGAGGGGATGGGGTTTGCATTTTTATTTTTTTTGGAAACAATGTCGAGGCTCGTATGAGAGCAAACACACAACGCACAACAATGGGGGCATGAGACAAGAGGGGCGAGAAAGGGAAGGAAAAAACAGTGGGGAACAGAGACATTAGGAGATATTGGGAAGGGAGAGGGATGGGGCAGAGAACATGGGGAATACAAGATGTACATTACAGGGACTTTCAGGAAGGAAAGCAGGGAATTTGAAGGAGGTGGCTTTGGGGTGGATTAACGGGGGTAGAAAAGACCGAGGATTTGGTTGGAGGATGATAAGAGGTGGTGGTGAACGGCTGTTTTGAAGACCTGGAGGGAAGAATGGGTTTGAAGAGAGAAATGTTTGCAGAATTTAAAGAATTAGGATTAAAAGTATAAGCAACAACAAAAAGCATGAAATGCATGTTTCAATATCATCCTCTGTGACAGTAGATTTGAAGAAATAACCACCAATCATTTTGATTCCCACAACGGTGGCCATTTTGCTAATATAAGTGGGCACGTCCCATTAGCAATCTGCTCAGGATTACCTCTTGTCAAGCTGCTTGCAAAGCAGTTTTTACAGAACACCTAACTTAGCATGTGATAAAAAGTCGCTTGCTAACGAAACACACCCCTGGTCTGCGATCAGAAATAACAATTTTCTTTTTGACACAATCTTTAATAATTACAGATGATGTTCTCAAAGTGTGTGACAAATTTTTTAGACTACCAGAAAAGTTTTATCAAATTATCAGAAACAATTTTTTTAGACTTAGACTAGCATAAATAAACCAGCTGGGACTGACAACATTTGTATCGCTTCTTATTCTTCTTTCATATGTAGCACATGACTGGGTAGCACCATTTGCTGGGGGCATGGCTGCACTTGTGATACAGTTCCCCTTGTAGGTGACAGCAGCCATTTGGCCAGGGTGTTAGCGATAACTCACCGACTCTGACTCCACATGAAGGAGACCATGGGATCTCTAACGTCTACCAACTACTCGACCATCTTGTCCGCAGAACTTAGCTCGGATAAACTGGTTGGAGCGAGAGCCGATCAGTCATTCACGTGCGCTGAGCTCCAAACCAGAAGACAACTACTGATGTTAGATGGGACACAGAGTTTAACGTCCATTCGAGGGAGGGCACACACATTGATTCTTCGTCCTGCTGTGCTACACCAGGATGATGGTTTATAGCTGAGCTGAGATTTGAACCGATGATAGACAGCTCAGAGGTGAGTGTGCATACCTCGGCTCTCCTGCCAGCCCCATTTCTCATCGCACTGCGCACGTGATCAAATATATTTTATCATGATCAAATATTCATGACACATGATCACTTAGTAACAACAACAACAACAACAACAACAACAACAACAACAACAACAACAACAACAACAACAACAACAAAGACATGAATGCTTTACAGTCACCTAATGGCAAGTAACACAACCGGCAGAATAAAAACGCCAAAGTCACAATATCACTAGAAATGGAAATCTATAATCTATATTCATAAATGTCAGGTGTGTGTGTGTCAGTGTGTGTGTCTCTTCCATAACTCCAAAAACCATAAAACCTATCAGCCTGAAACTTTGCATGCACACTCATGGAACTCTAAGGAAGTGCAGGAGTGAAATTGGGTGTTTGGGTTAATTAAAACACCCCTTTAGAAGATAATTAATGGCCATATTTGATTATATCCTTGATCAAGCACATATTCGGCCACCTTACTCTCGATGGGGTCTTTAGTGCATCCACAGTTACCTCGCTGGGGTTTAATTCGCCACTTTGTTCGGTCTGCTCAACAATACCTAGAGTTGGAACAGGCTGCAACAATTTCTTAACAATAAAGTTTTTTTTTTCAATTTGCTCACTCATATTATCGATACCTACGAATCACTGGATACATTGCAATGCTTATAAATGCCCAGACATGCCAGGGTTTGTGGCTTTATTTTATTTCCACACATGCCATCACCTCAATAATCTCTTAAACTCAGATGAATTACAAAATTTAAGCTCCAGAATTGAACTTAGCAGCAGTTCTGATTTCTAAAAAAAAGTGTTCATTTGTCCAATTCAGACATTGTTTGGGCATTTCCAGGTGCATGGATTTATTGACAGCAATTAGTAATTGCTTGCCAAGCCAGGCATTCCATTTGATTGCTTGCGCGTGTGTGTGTGTGTGTGTGTGTGTGTGTGTGTGTGTGTGTGTGTGTGTGTGTGTGTGTGTGTGTGTGTGTGTGTGTGTGTGTGTGTGTGTGTGTGTGTGTGTGTGTTGTTCATATAGCATCACATTTTCTCTCTGCGAACTCTACTCCCCCCACACCGCTCCCCCCTCTCTCCCATCCTCACTCCACCACCTCCTGATACAGAGAAGCACCCTCCCACACATCTCTCTCCCCCCCCGCCCACCCCCCTCTCTCTGTCTCCGGACCGGGTGGTGATTATGTCTGGATGGTGTTTGTCTCTGGACCTGTCTGGGCCATGTCTGTTTGTCTCAAGACGTGTCTGGGAGGTGTTTCTCTCCAGACAGTTTTTGTCTCTGGATGTGTCCAGGCAGTATTTATATCCGGATGTGTCTGGTTGGTGTTTATGTCCGGATGGGAGTTTATCTCCAGACGGCTTGGCTCCGGACGCGTCTGGCGGGTTTTATCTCCGGACGTGTCTGGGCGGTGTTTGTCTCCCGGCGGTATTTATAGTATGACCGGTAGAAAATGGATTTCAAACATTATTTTGTTTCCATCTTCACTGTTATTCTTTGCAGAATCATTTTGATGAGACGGTAGGAATCGTAAATAATGCTCCACTGCATGTCTGCCTTCCCTTTCTCTCACTTCACACTGCCTTCCCTTCCCCCACCCTTCCTCACTCTCCCTCCCTCCTTGCCTCCCTCCCTCCTCTCTCTTTTCCCCTCCACTTCCTCACTCTCCCTCCTCTCTATCTCTGCCCCCCTCTCTCTCTCCCCTCTCTCCCCCCCCCCACTTTAGTATACCCATCGGCGAAGCGACGGATGGTACTTGCTTGTAATAAATGTCAGTGTGTGTGTCTTCTCCATAACTCTAAAACCATGAAACCGAGCAGCCTGAAACTTTGCTTGCACACAGAGTGAACTCAAAGGGAGTGCATGAGTGAAAATTGGGTGTTTCGGTTCATTGAAACACCTCTTTTGAAGATAATTAATTGCCTTATTTAATTATCGTTTGTCAAGGCTCATTCTTGGTCACCTCGCTGTCCCTTGCTGGGGTCTTAATTCACCTTTTTTGGGGGGGCCTGCTGAAGAATGCCTTGACTTGGAACAGGCCACAATGGTTTCTTAACGATAAAGCTTTTTTTTTGACTTTCCTCACTCGTATTATTGAATACCTGATCATCATTACCAACGAACCGCTGGATATATTGCAATGCTTACAAATGCCTGGAGTCCCAGCGTTTGTGGGTTCATGGCTTCATATCATTTCCCCACATGCCATAACCTCAAATCAGCCAAATTTCAAAATTTAAACTCTGGAATTAAATTTATCAGCAGTTCCGGCTGCTAAAAAAGTTGTCCATTTGTCCAATTCGGGCATTGCTTGACATTCTGTGTGTCTCTGGGTGCATGGTATTTATAGGACCAATCGGCGATTGCTAATCGCTTGCCAAGCCAGCTGTTCCTTGTCAACCGTTTCGTTGGAGTGCTTGCTTGAGTCTTAAGCCACTTGGCGAGCGGTATGCAAGCTGCTTGGTTCGTTTCCAAGCCATGGCCTGACACAGCAAAAGTATTCACACTGTCACTGAATATATCGATCGACTTGAACAAAGTTCAGACCGTACTCACCTGCATTTGACCCAAAATTGTCATTCGGTGCCTTGCTCGCTGAAAGTTTGTAATTTTAATTCCACGTTTCCCCTTTTTGTATGATCCACTTTCATTTTATGACCCATCACTTCGACATATATACATACATATAGATGAAATTAAACGGTTCGTTTTAAAAAGTATTTTCAACCATTTTGTTAGAGTGCTTGCTTGAAGTGCTCTTCATGCTTCAACCTCGACAAGCTTCCATGGTGATACCACGGTGTGGTTGTCTGTGTGGACATCTCTGGAGTTAGGAAGGCAAAATAAATTATATGATTACAATGAGTAAAAATGTTTTCAGTTGTTACAAAGCAATGAATTACCACATCACAGCAGGATAGCCGAGAGGTATGCACGCTCTCTCTCTCTCTCTCAGCGGTCTAGCGTGGGTTAGAATCCTAACCCAGCTATAAACTGTCATCCTGGTGTTTCCCAGAGAGGGTGATTCATCAATATGTGTGTCGTCTCTCGGATAGATGTTTAACTGCATGTCACATCTGCCGGAATCCCCCCTCCCCTCCTCAATCTCACCCCCCCTCCTCAATCTCACCCCCCCTCCTCAATCTCACCTCCCCTCACTTTCCCTCCCCTCTCTCTCCCTCACTCCTCTCCCTCTCTCACCCCTCTCCCTGTCGCACCCCTCTCCCTTTGCACCTCCCCTCTCCCACTCTCTCTCCCTCCCTCCCCTACCCCTCTATTTCTCTCTATCCCTCCCTCCCCTACCTCCCTCTCTCTCTCTCTCTCTCTCTGCCACCCCTGTCTCTCCCTCCCCCTTTCCTCTCCCCTTCATCTCTCTCCCACCCTTCTCCCAAACCCTCTCTCTCCATCTCTCTTCCATACCCCCCTTCATTTCCAACCACTCCCCCTCTTTTAAGTGGACTGTTAAGGACTGACCGTTTAGTTTTGAATTTAAATGGCGCATGTACAAATCAGATTCGGAGTGAGTTGAATGGAGGGGTGCAAAGGTCACTGTATGTGCAAGCATGCATGCATGCAGGCCTTTGCCAGGTAGATAGCATTGGTTTTAAATGCTCCCACATGGTTTTATATGGAACCTGGTGGTTAAAAAGAAAATGTTGCTGTTTGGGTAGGTTTCATCATCCTTCCCTTCCCCTCCCACCGCCTTCCCTTCCCCTTACATTGCCTTTCCTCCCCTTCCCCTCAGTTCGCACTTACTTCCTCCCAACCCCCCCCCCCATCCCCGTGGACATCTTTGGGTGGTCTCAGCATGCTGTATTAATGTGATTTTTAATGTACCCCATTTCGTTCAATCCTGTACTTCTCTCCACCCTTTCTCCACAAGTTCACTGCCAAAATGCAAATCAAGAACCCTTCCCCTCAATTCTCCCAAAAGTCCCCCTACCAAATGCAAGTCCAGACCCCCCTCCCTTCATACTTACCTCCTCCCAAACCCCCTTCTCCTCCCCCACTTTCCTCCTCCTCTCTCCCCCATCCTCCTTGCTCCCACCCCCTTCCCAGGGTGGATAGTGATGTTTGGTGAGGCGTCGCTCTCCCTGCCCCCTTCCTCACTCTTCCCCCCTTCGTTGCTCCCCCTTCCTCACCCCCTTCTACCTATGCCACACCTCCTTGCTTACCTCCTCCTTGCTTACCTCAACTCCTCACTCTCCCACCCCTCCTCACTCCTCCCCTCTCTTCTCTCTCCCTCCCATCCCTCCTATCGCCCACTTCTCTCCCTCCTCTCTCCACCCCTCCTTCCTCTCTCCGTCTCCTCTCTCTGTCCCCTCCCTCCTCTCTCTGTCCCCTCCCTCCTCTCTCCCCCTCCCCTCCCTCCTCTCTCTCCCTCCCTCTTTCTCTCCCCCCCTTTAATATCCCATTCAGCAAAGCGACATGTTGTATTTGCAAGTAGATAATAAATATCTGTGTTTTGTTTCAGACCTGAAGTCAAACAGAGCAGTGGATACTGGTGAGCAAGGTAATAATGAACAAATGCGTTCTTCAGTGCATTTCTCACGACTGTTGTTAATTGTACATCTTTAATTTCCCAACAAGACTTAATCAATTAACTTTCCATTTTCTAGCACCACAGGTAACTCTGAGCTTTGACTTTCATATGATGTATGAAAATATGTTGCAATTTTTGAACCAACATATCCCTTCCCTCCCAAATGCTTTAGGCACGACCCTTCTACCACCTCCCTTTATTCCATTTTCTCCTCCCAACCTTTTCTTTTTTAATCTTACCCCCCATACTCTCCCCCTCTCATTTCTTACTGCTATGATCCCTCCTTTTCCTTTTTTCAATTTGATCTCTCCACTGCCATATGGCACTGGGCATATCTAATAACCATATGACACATTTGATCTCAGCTGTGTTTGTTACCCTCCTGCGCTCACGAAGCGAAAAGCGAGGTTAAGCGATTGTTAGCGTACGTCATACTTACGTCGTACTTGTGCATTTTGTTAAGAACGTTTTTTGAAAATCACCCAGCGGAGGAAATTTAAACTTTACCACATATTGTATGACCATATGATAGAGTGGGTCACTCTTTTGAGGTCAACATAAGCCAAAAGGTCAACATAGGCAAAATTCCTGAAATCCTCAATTTTCATTCAGTTGACTTGAAATTTGAACATGATTTGCATATCAGGTCACTAAATTCAACCACCAACTATTTTTGAGGTCAACATCGGCTAAAAGGTCAACATAGATCAAGTTTCTAAAATTGTCAATTTTCATCCGATTGACTTTAAATTTGAAGAGGATTTGCAGATCTGGTCACTGAATTCAACCACCAACTATTTTTGAGGTCAACGTAGGCTAAAAGGTCAACATAGGCCGAATTTCTAAAATTGTCAATTTTCATCCGATCGACTTGAAATTTGAAGAGGATTTGCAGATCTGGTCACTGAATTCAACCACCAACTATTTTTGAGGTCAAAATGTCAACATCGGTCTAATTTCTAAACTTGAGAGATGGAGTTAAAAACTATACAGTCTCAAACTATCTCAATTTCAAGTATATTTCAAGTATATATATATAATTTCAAGTATTTCAAGTATATAACCCTTTAGAAACCATAAGAATTACCCTTTATAACCCTTTAGAAACCATAAGAATTACCCTTTATAACCCTTTAGAAACAATTACAATTACCCTTTATAACCCTTTAGAAACATTACAATTACCCTTTATAACCCCCTATAATTACCCTTTCGAACCCATTAGAACTACCCTTTAGACCTACCCTTCAGAATTCCCGTTTTTTTGTTTGTTTTTTGTATACATTGTCAAGGCTCGTATGAGAGCTAACACACAACGCACAACAAGGGGGGCAGGAGACAAGAGTGGCGGGAGAGGGAAGGACAAAACAGTGGGGAACAGACTTTAGGAGATCTGTGGAAGGGAGAGGGATGGGGTAGAGAACACGGGGTATACAAGATGGACATTACAGGGACTTTCAGGAAGGAAAGCAGGGAATTTGAAGGAGGTGGGTTTGGGGTGGATTAACGCGGGTAGAAAAGATCGAGGTTTTGCATGGGGGAAGATAAGAGGTGGTGGTGAACAGCTGTTTTGAAGGCCTAGACTCGAGGGAAGAAAGGGAAGTTTATAACCCTTTATAAACCATTACAATTACCTTTAAAATTATGTTTTAGAACCCTTCAGAACAGTTTAGAATTTCCCTTTGGAAACCATTAGACTTACCCTTGAGATTTATCCTTTAGAACTCATGAGAATTCCCCTTTAGAACCCCTCAGAACCCATGAGAATTACCCTTTAGAACCTGTCAGAACCCATTGCAATTACCCTTTAGAACCCTTTTGAATTAAACATGGTGTGTTCGGTTCTTCTTCTTCATGTTTGACAGGGGGATCTTCTTCTTCATTAAAGGAAGGAAGGAAGGAAGGACATAGCCAAATATTGACGTGGCTTCACTGCTTCATAACACGTTTTTTGTCATTGCTCAATTTTTCCAATGCGGAATCTCAAAGACTACTTGGCCTTCCAAGATGTTCTTGCATCATAATAGTGTACCTGCACTGGAGTTGTGCATCTGATATTTAATTAGTGTCCTTGATCTACTTTTTTCAAATTGTGACCTAATTAACAAAAAACACCTTTTTGTCCACAACTTGAATAATTTTCCTCTGATTTTCATGATGTGTTATGCATAGATTGCAGATGGGAACACATTTTCTTAATCTACACTACATCTAAAAAAAAATAAGGCCATCATTGGATCACAGGTTTGATAATCATTGGATCAAGGGAAGCTTATCCTTGGCGATCACTTTGTGATCGCAGATATCTAGTTCAACATTGATCCTGTAAAAAATGGCGTTCAATGCTGTGACCAAAGAGGATCAATACAGAGCCTTGAGAAAGTATTCAGACCCCTTAACTTTCTCACATTTTGTTGTGTTACAGCCTGAATTTAAAATGGATGAAATTTAAATTTTTTGTCACTGATCTACACAAAATACCCCATGATGTCAGAGTGGAATTATTTTTGAGAAACTTTCACAAATAAATTAAAAATGAAAAGCTGAAATGCCTTGCGTCAATAAGTCTTCAACCCCTTTGCTATGACACTCCAAATTGAGCTCAGGTGCATCCATTTTCCTTTGATCATCCTTGAGATGTCTCTACAACTTTATTGGAGTACACATGTGACCAATTCAATTGATTGGACATGATTTAGAAAGAAACACACCTTTCTATATAAGGTCCCACAGGTGACAGTGCATTTCAGAGCAGAAACTCTTCCATGAAGTCCAATAAACTGTCCGTAGAACTCCGATATAGAATTGTGAGGAGGCATAGATCTGGGGAAGGGTAGAAAACAATTTCTAGAGTGTTGAGAGTTCCCAAGAGCACAGTGAGCTCCATCATTAGGAAATGGAAAGAATATGGAATTACACAGACTCTTTCTAGAGCTGGCTATCCGACTAAACTGAGCAACCAGGCAATAAGAACTTTGGTCACGGAGGTGATCAAGAACCTAATGACCACTCTGACAGAACTTCAGAGTTCCTTGGCTGAGATGGGAGAATCTGCCGGAAGGAGAACAGTCTCTGCAGCACTTCACATATCTCGGCTTTATGTGAGAGTGGCTCGACAGAAGTCACTCGTGAGAAAAAGGCAAATGACAGCATGCCTAGAGTTTGCATAAAGGCAAAAGATTCTGTGGTCTGATGAGACGAAAATTGAACTCTGGCCTGAATGCAAACACTATGTCTGGCGGAAACCGAGCATATTTCATCAGCCATCTAACACCATCCCTACCGTGAAGCATGGTGGTGCAGCATCATGCTATGGGGATGCTTTTCAGCAGCAGGGACTGGGAGACTTGGAATGATGGAGGAAACAATGAATGGAGCCAAATCCTTGAGGAGAACCTGCTTCAGAGTGCAAAAGACCTTAGACTGCGGTGAAGATTTACGTTCCAACAGGACAATGACCCCAAGCATACAGCCAAAGCAGCACTGGAATGACTTCAGAACAAGAACGTGAAAGTCCTTGAGTGGCCCAGCCAAAGCCCAGACTTGAATCCCATTGAGAATCTGTGGAAAGTGTTGAACATTGCTGTTCACCGACGCTCCCCATCTAACTTCACAGAGCTTGAGTAAATCTGCAAGGAAGAATGTGAGAAAATCCCCAAATCAAGATGTGTAAAGCTGATACAGACATACCCAAGAAGACTCGTAGCTGTAATCGCTGCCAAAGATGATTCTACAAAGTATTGACTCAGAAGGCTGAACATGTATGTAAATTACATATTTCTGTATTCAATTTTCAAAAAAAATTCTAAAAACATGCTTTTGCTTTGTCTTTATGGGGTATTTTGTGTAGATTGGGAACAATTTTTTTTAACTGAATCCATTTTAAATTCAGCTGTAACACAACAAAATGTGAAAAAAGTCGAGGGTGCAAATACTTTCTAAAGGCACTGCAGTTAGTGAAGTCTGTTTGTTGATGGCAGCTAAAGGGAAAGACGCTGAACAGCAATCGCAACCAAATCACTTACCTAAATGGAGTGCTTTTCAGACAAAGCTTTAGGTTGATGGAAGAAATTAAAGCTGAATGATTTGAAATCAACACAGGCCAGCAGTGGATGGACAAAGGGCAAATGTAGTGGGGAAGAAGCAGACCGAGTATAATACACTCACACACATAAATAAATTTGGCCATCGTTTTGGTGATAACTCACCCACATTTGATCAAAAATACCATGGGATCTTTAATGTCGACCAGCTATTGCTAATAGGTGGATTTCCAGCTTAACGTCCTTACAAGTCATGGCACATGCATTGATGCAATGCCCTACCTGTGAAACACCAAGGTGACAGTTTATAGTGGGGTTGAGAAAAAAACCTCGACTCGGCAGCTGAGGAGCCACAATGCTCCATCAGATATCCTGCCAGCCCCATTATAAAAATAATATGGAACCATAAATGACATGTCAAATGAGCTGATACCTTGATTGGTTGTGGAGAAGGGGGAGAATGGGTGGAAACAGGCAGACTAGAGACCCTGATGAAGAAGACAAATTAGTGCAGGTGAGTATAAAATTTGGACTTTGGCAGATTGGCAGAACAAGCAGCAAGTAATTGATTGATCGGATGGCCTTGAGGAACGTGCACTCGCCTCTATGCTGTCTAGTCTGGGTTTGACTCGAAGCTGTCTAGCCTGACCCAGCTATAACAAAAACTGTCGTCCCAGTGTTTCACAGGCAGGGTGATTCATCAATGTGTGTGCCATCCCTCAGATGGACAGTAAGCGGCTGTCGCATCGTCCCATGGTGTCCTTTGAGAGGAGTGGGCAAGCTATCGCCGGCACCATGGCCAAATTCCAAATTCCTGCCATAACCAGCAGAGGGCATTGCATCAGTGGCACAAACACACCCTCAGCCAATGATGCTACCCCACAGCCTTGGGCTGCCTACGAATGAAGAAGAAGATTGATCAAATGTTAAGTGGTATTCTCATCTAAGCATAGACCTTGTGATGTTGTAGCCCCAGGTTAAATTCTAATTATTCAAATATTATATTTGAAATTACAAATCTTTAAGCAATGGTACATTACATTTCAATGGAAGATGCTCACCCATTGAAAGGGTTGCAGCAACCACAGAGTTGCAACCACAGCAACAATGTCCATCACTTCTTCTTTTTCAGGACAATTGCTGATGTTGCATGCAGCCGATAGCCACCCGATGCGCGAGGAAGTGCTGTCTTTGGCATCACGGCTCATTGAGCACTTGGGCCGAACACCTCTGTTGGACCTGTGGGACCATCGTGGGATGGCAACCCTCGGACTGCATGGCTGGTTGCTCCACCATCGGGCTGCTCTAGATCGGGTCGGAGGCTGGATCATCCTCATGATGTCACCCATTGCAGTGACCAAGCTACGCAGAGACCATTGTGAAAGCAAGAGCGGCAATGCTCTCGCACAATCTGACAGTAAGTGACATCATGCAAGGAAAATGTTTTGTGAAGGGAGATTATGATTTGAAGGAAGACAGTGTTCAAGGTATCTTCTCCAGTTTGGAACTTCAATAACTGAAGATACCAACTCCAGGGCATCTGTGCATTGAGACAGCAGAAATGTTTAATATCGTAAAGGTTGCTTCAAATATAAATAATCATGTTGAACAGTCAAAGGCCATGTGGGCAAATAACCTCTTATTGTCACTCTTAGCTATAATAATAAATGTTAGTGTGTGTGTCTCCTCCATAACTCCAAAACCATGAAACCTATCAGCATGTAACTTTGCATGCATACTAAGGGAACTCCAAGGTAGTGCGTGAATGAAATTGGATGTTTGGGTTAATTAAACACTCCTTTTGAAGGTAATTAACAGCCTTGTTTAATTATCCTTTATGAAGGCTCATCCTTTGTCACCTCGCTGGGGTCTTAATTTGCCTTATTTTTTTTTTTTTTGGCCTGCTCAACAATCAATGCCTTGACTTGGAACAGGCAACAAAAGTTTCTTAACGATCGTTGTTTTTTCACTTTTCTGAAACAAAATAAACCCTTTTTATAAAATAAATAAATAAAAGTCAATGCACCTTTTCCTGCTCCCTCACACATTACCTGAATTATGCTTCATGATAACAAAGGGGGGCGGGGAGACTGTTTATTACATGCACACACTGAAATTAAATTGAAAATAATCAAAATTGAGAAAAGGAAGAATGATACTAAAGAGAAATGATGCAAGGTGAATGGGGTTTGGAGTTGGGAGAAAAGGGGGGGAAAACATTTGGAAGATAGGATGATCAAGTGAAGGAAGGGAAATGGTATGTGTCCCATAAAATATAGCAAGGGAAGGGAAGAGGCACTCGGCCATAAAATGCAAAGTGTAAGGAGTGTGGTGCTTAAAAACTCTGCCATGGTGTGTGTAATAAATAATGACTCCATAAGGGAAGCAGCGGGTGCAATCTATTTCCGTTATTTTATTCTCCAAGTGGATGGAACATGTTTGGTGATCACATAAAAGAGGAGAGAAATCGAAATGTGGAAATAAATGCAAGCCACACCTTCTCCTGTTTGGAAGCAGAAATCGATAAAACAATACAATATTAGTTTAAAGGATTAAATCAATAGAACGTTGATTGGAGTTTGCAAACTGCCATGCGAAGCAAGGAGAAGCTAATTGTTCTACCTATCTGCCAACACAGAGGAAACCAACACTAACCTTCAGAAAGACCAAAGTCGTTTTCCACTCTTTAGTATTAGTTCACTTTAATAACATCATGTTGAGCACAAATCCTGGTTGCACAGTATTGATCAACTCGAACCTGACGCATCGGTTTAAATGTGCTCATTTGTTGTTGCTTCACACGAATCAAAACTCACTTCTGTGTGCTCCATGTCATGTTTATAAGGAAGTTTGTCCACACCACCAGTTCTCAGGTGATGAGCTGTGCAAATATAAGCACTGCTGGATTGCTCAACAGACACCTGCTTTTGGAATATTGCATTTCAATCTTTGCATGTAGCATTTAGACAAGATTCCTGATGCAAAATCTTTGCATGGAGCATGCAACAGGAAGTTTGTCAGTGTAGCAGAAACTTACAAAATTTACATGGTGTGTTTTCCTTCCCTTGAGTGAATAACTTCATTTTCATTGATGCTTGCTCATCTTATGCAAACCATCAGTGTTCTCAGTGGCTGTACCTTCCATCATGAGCGACCAGCTGGATGACACATGGTCAGGACGCTACGTGCTTGTGTTCCCACCAAATACAAGAAACTGCCAAGACCTGCCTACAGCTCTTCATGGACGCCCAGTCTTCTCCCTCTGGCAGGACTTTGAGGCACTCTGCAATCACCTGAGTGCACGGTCCAAGACCAAGCTGTGTGTAACAGGTCACAAGAGACTAAAATCCATTTGGCTGTAACAATACGTGTAATGGACAATATATCACCTCACAGCACTTTGCATACAATCGAGAACTGTCGTACTTCTATTACAGGAGTTCATTTTTTTTACCTATATATTAAAGTATCTGGATTTCTCCATCCAAGCTGTCATGCTCTTTCCGCTGGGACATCATTATGGCAAGATGTCTTGTGCTTGGTGAGGCCTCTACAGACGTGCACGTCATCCCAGCATCCAGCACTCAACCCATCCCATCGCTTCGCTCAGACCAGTTGAACAACATAACCTGTATATCTGATGATCTGACCTCAGTTGGCAACGGGCGGAATGCCAGACCCTTGGCGTCAGGATGACGGATTAGTAAGATGGTGGTATCGTATAATGGTGTAAGGTCTAGTGCTGGGCTTGGCCTTTACGGTGGTGTGTTATTTCAGAAACCACTTCTGATAACTGCCAACAAGCCATAACTAATTGGCCTACTTTTATTAGTTGTTCTGTGACAATTATTGTTGTCATAATATATTCCCTTTGTCATGACTTAACCTGAGTTATTTGCAGGAAACAAAATGTTTCTGGTAAAAAATAAAAAAATATATATATAAATATATATATATATAAATATATATATAAATATATATATATATATATATATATATATATATATATAAAATATAAATATATAAAATATAAATATATATATATATAAATATATAAATATATATATAAATATATATATAAATATATATATAAATATATATATAAATATATATAAATATATATATAAATATATATATAAATATATATATAAATATATATATAAATATATATATAAATATATATATATATATATATATAAATATATATATAAATATATATATAAATATATATATAAATATATATATAAATATATATATAAATATATATATAAATATATATATAAATATATATATAAATATATATATAAATATATATATAAATATATATATAAATATATATATAAATATATATATAAATATATATATAAATATATATATAAATATATATATAAATATATATATAAATATATATATAAATATATATATAAATATATATATAAATATATATATATATATATATATATATATATAAATATATATATAAATATATATATAAATATATATATATATATATATATATAAATATATATATAAATATATATATAAATATATATATAAATATATATATAAATATATATATAAATATATATATAAATATATATATAAATATATATATATATATATATATATATATATATATATATATATATATATATATATATATATATATATATATATATATATATATATATATATATACACTGTCAATAAACCATATTACAGTGCTCTAACATATACAAGTTATGTTGGTCAACTACTGTGAGCAAAGCGACAGGTTTAATGCTCGTATCCATCTATAATAATAAATGTTAGTGTGTATCAGTCAGTCAGTTAGTCAGTGTGTGTGTGTCTCCTCCATAACTCCAAAACCATGAAACCTTGTGGCCTGAAACTTTGCATGCATATTGAGGGAACTCAAATGGAGTGTGTGAATGAAAATTGTGTTTGGGTTAATTTAAACACCCCTTTTGAAGATAATTAACGGCCTTATTTAATTATCCTTCACCAAGGCTCATCCTTGGTCAACTCACTGTCCCTCGTTTGAGTCTTGATTCGCCATTTTTTGGCATACTCAGCAAAGCCTCGACTTGGAATAGGCCTCAACAGTTTCTTAACGATAAAGTTTTTTTTCCATTTTCCTCACTCATATCATTGAATGCCTCATCATGATACGTACAAATTGCTGGATACATTGCAATGCTTATAAATGCCCAAAGGCCAGCGTTCGTGGCTTTATTACATTTCTGCACATGCCATAACCTCTAGAATCTTTTAATTTGAGCCGAATTTCAAAATTTAAACTCAGGAATTGAAATTATCAGTAGTTGAGTGCTAAAAAAAAAGAAAAAAAGAGTTCATTTGTCCAATTTGGACATTGCTTGACATTCCAGGCATCTACAGGTGCATGGTGTTTGTGACTGATTGGCGATCGCTAATTGCTTTCCAAGCCAGCTATCCCTAATCAACCATTTTGTTGGAGTGCTTGCTTGAGTGCTTAAGTCACTTGGCAAGCTTGGCTCGGCTCGCAGAGGCTTGGCCTCCCCTCACTCTGCCATTCCTTCTCTCTCCACTCCCGCTCTCTCTCCCACCCCTCTCTCTTCTCTCTCCCCCCTGCCTTTCATCTCCACTTTCTCTCTCTCCCTCCCCTCCCTCTCCCCTCCCCCTCTGTTAGGAGGACTGTTAAGGACTGACGGTTTAGTTTTAAATTTAAAACGGCTTCCCCAGAGTGTACTATGTTCGAATCGGATTCGGAGTGAGCCGACTGGTAGGATGCAAAGGGCGCTGCATGTGCGAGCATGCATGCATGCATGCATGCAGGCCTTTCCCAGGTAGATGGCATGGGTTTTAAATGCTCCCACCCAGTTGTATATAGAACCTGGTGGTTAAAATGAAAATGTTGCTGTTTGTGTGCATTTTATCACCCTTACCTTCCCCTCCCCTCACATTGCCTTCCCGTCCCCTCCCGCTGCATTCCCTTCCCCTCGTGCTGCTTTCCCTTCCCCTACAACTTACCTCCTCCCAAACCCCCTCCCCTCTTCATCTCCAGGCAGTCTCCATATGCTGTATTAACATACTCTTTTAACATACCCCATTTCGTTCAATCTTGTATTACCACCCCCCCCCCACTCCCCCACTTTCTCCATAAGTCCCACTAGCATATGCAAGTCGAGAGACCTTCCCCCAATATGTTCCCCTACCAAACACAAGTCCAGAACCCCCTTCCCTCACACTTACCTCATCCCAAACCCCCTCTCCACTTTCCGCCTCATCTTTCCCCAATCTTCCTCATTCCCCCCCCCCCACCCCCTCCCAGACCGAAAAGCGATGTTTGGTGAGGCAGTGCTCCCCCACCTCTCCTTGCTCCCACCTCCTCCCTGGTAGTATTCGCATCAGCAAAGTGACGGGTTGTATTTGCTAGTGTAAAGTATTTGTAGATTTTAAAGGCAGCGTATATGGAAGACACTAAAATACACTCTGATGTAATTTTTTGGTTTTCAGGTTTATATTCACAAGGTAGGAATAATTCAGTGCTTTGGCTGATCACGGATGTGGTTATCATTAAAAGCTAGAACGGCACTCTTCGATGTCGCGACGTCGACAGATACGCCTCCACCCACATTATCACATCATGATACATATTTGGACCAAGTTCGATTTAAATCCCTGAACCCAGATTCAAAATATTAAATAATTCTGGCTGCCAGACCATGCGTCCTATCAGATTAAAACTTAAAACATATTCCCAATGACTACTAAATCATAACTGTGATGTGTCAAATCGATTGATGAAGCGGTTCAAGAGAAATAATTTTTTTAAAGATTTTCGTTCAATCCAATATTGCTGACAGACCATGTGACCTATTAATTATTTGTGAACACCCTGGTATCCCCAAGGCTTGGGGAACATGCTGGTGAAGTTCCCCTCAATCTGTCAAGCCATTCTGGAGGTGATTTGTAAAGATTTATTCTACAAAAAAATCATAGCTGCCAAACCATATGACATCATAGGTGGATAACTTTGCAGGCAATCTGTTCAGCCATTTCGGAGAAAAGTTTTGAAAGTTTTTATGTTAAAACAATATGGCTGCCGAACCACGTGACCAATGACATCAATTTTTTTCTCCCCATACAATTTAGCCCGAGATGGCCCTCAATTTTTCATACTGATAGGATAAAGCGTGCGACGTATGCAATTATGATGTCATACCAAAGCCACTATGACATACTCTGACATCAAAAAAAATCACAATGGTTTCTAATGGGGAGTACTTCACAAAAGATTGTGCCAAGCTTCATGGAGTGGTTTTTCCCATGGAGTGGTTTTGGAGAAACAGAGGTCCAAAGTTTTTCCTTTTTTCAACATGGCTGCCACACCACATGACCTATGACGTCATAATTATCATTAAAACATTATACATGAGTAGTTACACCGATGGTGAAAATTTCTTGTCAGAAATTATCTTATTCTTATCTTATTATTTCTTAATCAGAGAAGCGGTTGCAAATAAAAGAGAGAAACTTAGCATGAACGTACATACGGACGGACAACCCGAAAACATAATTCCACTTCGTCCGTGAAGGCATAATTTTTTTTTTTACATTTTATTATTGTTTTTCACAATCTCATAATAAAGGTTTGTTGAAGATTTGATGACAAAAGCTCAATCGGTAAAAATGTTATGGCCTGCACAAAGACCCGAAATCTCAATGTAAACAAGGATTTTGATTAAAACATTTATGGCCGGTCTTCCACTTCACCAATGACGTCATCCTTACAACCCTTTATTCCCTTTGGGAGTAGAAAGAGATTCAATTTCAATTATTTTTGATCAGGGGTTTGAGAGATATAATGTTTTAATTTTTTGTGTTTAATCCAAGATGGTTGCCATATCACGTGACTTATGTCACAATTATCTGCCTATAACAAAACACTGTGTATGCATATTTGTGTATTTGTCTGTCCCCCTTCATAAGGACGATTTAAATGGGGGTTTAAGGCCAATATTTTAAAGAGCAGGTTTTGGGTCGCTGATGACCGCATGATTCGAAGGTTGTAAGCACATTAATAATCGTTGGGTATTTATTTTTACATTTGAAACTCAAAATATGCTAAAATTAACTTATGTCAAAACTTTTGTCAGTGATCAAAAAACAGTCCGGAAGTGACTGAAGATGCTATGACGTCACGTTCTCCGAAAACTTCGTGAACATTCGGAAACAGCGTGTGAACAATGGCGAGATGCGAATCAGAGAGAGATTTCAGCGGCGATGAAATTGAGTGTGTTCATTCCGATATTGCCGAGGACGAGTCGGAGGATGATGGGAATTTATACGATGGAGTTTCTGGCCCTGAGCCATATAAATTTGAGCCACTTGTAAGTGCCAGAAAACGGCCTATTTCGTGTACAAGTGGCAGGACTGACTGCCCCGCAGTTCACACTGACAGACTCCACCAGACAGATTGGTTTGTAGATTTTCATTTTCTTGTTCAATGCATAAAACAAGCAGTCATAGACTGGTACTTTCGAAATCGTAAACTTGACCTCTGACCTTGTCTCATAAAAGCTGTCTCGAGAGAAGGTAGCGACGCAAACCAGAGGTTTCCATGATGATTCTGTACCAAACCATCAAAAATCGAATGTTTGACCTCACTGTGACCTTGACCTTTGACCAAAATCAAATCAGCACGAGTCATCACCCTCCTGAATCACGTGGTGTAATTTGACATTGGTTGCTTCTTCCGTTCTCGAGTTATCGTGCCAACACACACACACACACACACACACACACACACACACACACACACACACACACACACACACACACACACACACACACACACACACACACACACACACACACACACACGACAGAAGTCATCAATATACTTACGAAATCTAAAGATTTTGTAAGTAATAAAGTAAAGTTTGATTCGTCTGTGACCTTGATATAATATATTTTTTTAAGTCTCAAGTAGCCTGGTGTTGGCTCAGTGGTTAGGTTGGTGGCTTGGGATCTGAGCGTCCTGAGTTCAAGCCCTGTCGACTGCTGAATTAATACACCAGGGGGTTGACTCAGCCTATCATCCTTCCAAGGTTGGCGAAATGAGTACCAGTTCCAGTGTGTGTACTGGTAAAGGGGCACTGCATCAGCGACACAGTCACGCTTCAAGAAATGATAGCTACCCTGGCAGCTAAGCTGCCATATGACCCCCACCAACTCTCTAATCACTAAGAGTCAGAAATAGAATGAATCAATAATGGACCCAAATATATTATACACA
>NC_140973.1:43688220-43835988 GCF_056783735.1 Eptatretus burgeri | reverse complement strand
TTGGCCTCCCTCACTCTGCCATTCCTTCTCTCTCCACTCCCGCTCTCTCTCCCACCCCTCTCTCTTCTCTCTCCCCCTGCCTTTCATCTCCACTTTCTCTCTCTCCCTCCTCCCTCTCCCCTCCCCTCTGTTAGGAGGACTGTTAAGGACTGACGGTTTAGTTTTAAATTTAAAACGGCTTCCCCAGAGTGTACTATGTTCGAATCGGATTCGGAGTGAGCCGACTGGTAGGATGCAAAGGGCGCTGCATGTGCGAGCATGCATGCATGCATGCATGCAGGCCTTTCCCAGGTAGATGGCATGGGTTTTAAATGCTCCCACCCAGTTGTATATAGAACCTGGTGGTTAAAATGAAAATGTTGCTGTTTGTGTGCATTTTATCACCCTTACCTTCCCTCCCCTCACATTGCCTTCCGGTCCCCTCGCGCTGCATTCCCTTCCCCTCGTGCTGCTCTCCCTTCCCCTACAACTTACCTCCTCCCAAACCCCCTCCCCTCTTCATCTCCAGGCAGTCTCCATATGCTGTATTAACATACTCTTTTAACATACCCCATTTCGTTCAATCTTGTATTACCACCCCCCCCCCACTCCCCCACTTTCTCCATAAGTCCCACTAGCATATGCAAGTCGAGAGACCTTCCCCCAATATGTTCCCCTACCAAACACAAGTCCAGAACCCCTTCCCTCACACTTACCTCATCCCAAACCCCCTCTCCACTTTCCGCCTCATCTTTCCCCAATCTTCCTCATTCCCACCCCCCCACCCCCTCCCAGACCGAAAAGCGATGTTTGGTGAGGCAGTGCTCCCCCACCTCTCCTTGCTCCCACCTCCTCCCTGGTAGTATTCGCATCAGCAAAGTGACGGGTTGTATTTGCTAGTGTAAAGTATTTGTAGATTTTAAAGGCAGCGTATATGGAAGACACTAAAATACACTCTGATGTAATTTTTTGGTTTTCAGGTTTATATTCACAAGGTAGGAATAATTCAGTGCTTTGGCTGATCACGGATGTGGTTATCATTAAAAGCTAGAACGGCACTCTTCGATGTTGCGACGTCGACAGATACGCCTCCACCCACATTATCACATCATGATACATATTTGGACCAAGTTCGATTTAAATCCCTGAACCCAGATTCAAAATATTAAATAATTCTGGCTGCCAGACCATGCGTCCTATCAGATTAAAACTTAAAACATATTCCCAATGACTACTAAATCATAACTGTGATGTGTCAAATCGATTGATGAAGCGGTTCAAGAGAAATAATTTTTTTAAAGATTTTCGTTCAATCCAATATTGCTGACAGACCATGTGACCTATTAATTATTTGTGAACACCCTGGTATCCCCAAGGCTTGGGGAACATGCTGGTGAAGTTCCCCTCAATCTGTCAAGCCATTCTGGAGGTGATTTGTAAAGATTTATTCTACAAAAAAATCATAGCTGCCAAACCATATGACATCATAGGTGGATAACTTTGCAGGCAATCTGTTCAGCCATTTCGGAGAAAAGTTTTGAAAGTTTTTATGTTAAAACAATATGGCTGCCGAACCACGTGACCAATGACATCAATTTTTTTCTCCCCATACAATTTAGCCCGAGATGGCCCTCAATTTTTCATACTGATAGGATAAAGCGTGCGACGTATGCAATTATGATGTCATACCAAAGCCACTATGACATACTCTGACATCAAAAAAAATCACAATGGTTTCTAATGGGGAGTACTTCACAAAAGATTGTGCCAAGCTTCATGGAGTGGTTTTTCCCATGGAGTGGTTTTGGAGAAACAGAGGTCCAAAGTTTTTCCTTTTTTCAACATGGCTGCCACACCACATGACCTATGACGTCATAATTATCATTAAAACATTATACATGAGTAGTTACACCGATGGTGAAAATTTCTTGTCAGAAATTATCTTATTCTTATCTTATTATTTCTTAATCAGAGAAGCGGTTGCAAATAAAAGAGAGAAACTTAGCATGAACGTACATACGGACGGACAACCCGAAAACATAATTCCACTTCGTCCGTGAAGGCATAATTTTTTTTTTTACATTTTATTATTGTTTTTCACAATCTCATAATAAAGGTTTGTTGAAGATTTGATGACAAAAGCTCAATCGGTAAAAATGTTATGGCCTGCACAAAGACCCGAAATCTCAATGTAAACAAGGATTTTGATTAAAACATTTATGGCCGGTCTTCCACTTCACCAATGACGTCATCCTTACAACCCTTTATTCCCTTTGGGAGTAGAAAGAGATTCAATTTCAATTATTTTTGATCAGGGGTTTGAGAGATATAATGTTTTAATTTTTTGTGTTTAATCCAAGATGGTTGCCATATCACGTGACTTATGTCACAATTATCTGCCTATAACAAAACACTGTGTATGCATATTTGTGTATTTGTCTGTCCCCCTTCATAAGGACGATTTAAATGGGGGTTTAAGGCCAATATTTTAAAGAGCAGGTTTTGGGTCGCTGATGACCGCATGATTCGAAGGTTGTAAGCACATTAATAATCGTTGGGTATTTATTTTTACATTTGAAACTCAAAATATGCTAAAATTAACTTATGTCAAAACTTTTGTCAGTGATCAAAAAACAGTCCGGAAGTGACTGAAGATGCTATGACGTCACGTTCTCCGAAAACTTCGTGAACATTCGGAAACAGCGTGTGAACAATGGCGAGATGCGAATCAGAGAGAGATTTCAGCGGCGATGAAATTGAGTGTGTTCATTCCGATATTGCCGAGGACGAGTCGGAGGATGATGGGAATTTATACGATGGAGTTTCTGGCCCTGAGCCATATAAATTTGAGCCACTTGTAAGTGCCAGAAAACGGCCTATTTCGTGTACAAGTGGCAGGACTGACTGCCCCGCAGTTCACACTGACAGACTCCACCAGACAGATTGGTTTGTAGATTTTCATTTTCTTGTTCAATGCATAAAACAAGCAGTCATAGACTGGTACTTTCGAAATCGTCAACTTGATCTCTGACCTTCTCTAATAAAAGCTGTCTCTCGAGAAGGTAGCGACGCAAACCAGAAGTTTCTATGATGATTCTGTACCAAACCATCAAAAATCGAATGTTTGACCTCACTGTGACCTTGACCTTTGACCAAAATCTAATCAGCACTAGCCATCACCCTCCTGAATCACGTGGTGTAATTTGACATTGGTAGCTTCTTCCGTTCTCGAGTTATCGTGCCAACACACACACACACACACACACACACACACACACACACACACACACACACACACACACACACACACACACACACACACACACACACACACACACACACACACACACGACAGAAGTCATCAATATACTTACGAAATCTAAAGATTTTGTAAGTAATAAAGTAAAGTTTGATTCGTCTGTGACCTTGATATAATATATTTTTTTAAGTCTCAAGTAGCCTGGTGTTGGCTCAGTGGTTAGGTTGGTGGCTTGGGATCTGAGCGTCCTGAGTTCAAGCCCTGTCGACTGCTGAATTAATACACCAGGGGGTTGACTCAGCCTATCATCCTTCCAAGGTTGGCGAAATGAGTACCAGTTCCAGTGTGTGTACTGGTAAAGGGGCACTGCATCAGCGACACAGTCACGCTTCAAGAAATGATAGCTACCCTGGCAGCTAAGCTGCCATATGACCCCCACCAACTCTCTAATCACTAAGAGTCAGAAATAGAATGAATCAATAATGGACCCAAATATATTATACACAGTAGCCTTGGCATTGAGGTCTTTCTGACAGTGGAGCTTGACCCCAGCGAAAGTGAGCAGTTAGAACAAACCCCAACTTTCAAGAGACTGTTGGGGCATATCTATCTATAATTCCAGCACTGTGTGTGTGTCTGTGACCACTGTTTCTCGACAGCCACTGGTCCGATCTAATTAAAACTTGCCAGGTATATTGTTGGCGCCCTGTGGATGTGCCTTTTCAAGGTTTGATATTAATGGGACAAGTGCTTCCCAAGTTATGGCCATTTATTTACCAACCAATGACAGGACACGTTGCTGCGTAGGCGTGGCCGATGGGGAAGAGATTCTGAGCCACGTTCCCCATTAGGGGTCACAACTTATGGACTTCTGGATAGTGTATTCTAATAATTTCTTATGCACATTTATAGATAAACACAATGCCCCAATCCAGTCGTTTAAGAGAGCGAAGGAACAGACTGTGTGGTTGTTTGAAAGCGTTTTTTTTGTACGTACATTTTCTCTTCTCTTTTTCCTTGCGATGACATTGCGAAAAGGCAAAATACGTTAGCGCTAATTGAATAATTGGCTATTAAAACTAAATTGCGAATAATCGCAGGTGACAGTGTGAGAAGATGAAGCAGGAGCCAGCTGAGGAGAATGCTGAATGGTGAATGAGGAGAAGAATGCACAGCATCACACTTGAGCAGTTGTTTTGAAACCGAGCTCACTCATTGCGTTGCCTTCGTAATCCTCGGCTGTGAAATGGTCACCACAAATGGCAAGTCTATCCAAAGGGTCCTCTTTACCCGTTTTCTTTGGGGGGAAATTCACCCGTTTTGTTTGTACAAATCTTATCCACTGCCGGTGAATGTTTGATTCCTTCGGGAATCGGTGGGAGCGATTACCGTTTTCCAGCCATTTTCACAAAACATGACACGTACGAGGCATGATGTACAAATATCCATACAACTGTTCCACAATAATTCAAAATAAAATAAGAATAATAGACAGTTGCAAGCTCAAAAAAAAAAAAAGCGAAAGAACGGCCTGCTGAACTGGACACTTCTTCAATGAGCGAGTGAGTGTCCGCTTTGTTTTGGAGAACGTGACGTCACCATCCATATATTGACATAAGCTTTTTTTTTTTTTCAACAACCTCAAGAAATAACTTCGGAGTTAAATTTCATTAATTTTCCCAAGAGTTAGGCAACTACAATAGTTTGCATCGAACTATTTAATGCACATATAATCATATTGATAAATTTTCAGAACATGTTTGGTGACCCGCAACCTGTTCTTTACCACGACTGTGTTCACTGCAGTCTATTTTTCAGAATAAAAATAAAATAAAAAGCTCGAAAAACATTTTTCATAAGAGTAATTACGTCGCTTCGATTGGAAATGTAGTTGGAGACTTGCAACAGGGCATCAACGGCAGCATACCGAAACTTAAAAAACAAACAAACAAAAACAATAAATACAAGGCACAGGGAGATGAAATTTGTTGAACATGACATGAAATGCACGCAGAGTAAAACAAGTGTTCATTTATGCAATTTGGATGTCTAATAAATAAAGATGATACAAGCACACTTGATGCTTGGCCGAGGCTTCGGACTTTGGCATTCTCACTGGGCTGTACATTCTGTACATGATATTTACATGGCTGTACATGTTGTGGATTTTTTTAACCCACCCTGTTATGATTGTTGAAGGATTTTTTTCCTGGTTGATTGTGGAATCCTATTTAACTTCAGGCAGAGTTTAACGTTTGTCCGATTTGGTTATAAAATCCTGCAGAAAACCCATCGACACTGATAACCGATATCCACACAAGTCCTTCCTTGTGAAACAATTTATTTTCTAATTATCCACCATACACTTCTCACCCTCGAAAAATGAACTTAAGAATCCCCATTGATTGCAATATTATTTGGTTCTATTTCATTTATTCTTAAGGCGCTGTCACACCTTGACGATTTAGCCAGCGTATGCCGACTTATGAAAAATTTGTCTAAAACGCTGACACACGTCAAATACATTATGGGTAAGTTTTGAAAACGTTAAGAGCACGCTGAAAAACACTGCCATACGTCGTAGTACTTTGCGGTTGTCCTCAAATTTTAGCATGCTTGAAATTTTACGATGTATGCCAGCGTATGACTCACACGTTCCGCTTCGCTGGCCATAAGTTGTAGGCACGTTATGTGATCGTTGACACACGTTACTTGGAAGTTACTCATAAGTCGAAACACGTCGAGGTAATGTTTAGCATACCCGAAACTTATTTCTAACCTATGAGTAACGTGTTGTAGGCACGTTACGTGATTGTTGACACACCTTACTTGGAAGTTACTCATAAGTCGAAACACGTCGAGGTAATGATTGGCGTACCCGAAACTTATTTATAACCTATGAGTAACGTGTTGTAGGCACGTTACACGATCGTTGACACACGTCGAGGCACGTTATGCGATCGTTGACACACGTCGAGGCACGTTACTTGTAAGTTACTAATCAGTCGAAACACGTCGAAGTAATGCTTAGCGTACCCAAAACTTATTTCTAACCTATGAGTAACGTGCTTTGAACCTTTGTGTAACGTACCTCCAACGCATATTGACGTATTTGATTGACGTCTTCCGGACGACCACAGAACTTACTGAACGTGTTTCTAATTTACAGGTACCGTATAATGGCGTATTGGCAGCATTCAAAAAAAAAAAAATAAAAAAATAAAAAACCAAAAAAAACCCCAATAACTTCCGATATTTCGTCACGCGCCGTTACGTCACGTCTGATTGTCTCTTCAGTTTGCTCATGTCTTATTCTTAGTTCCTCCTCTGTGAATATTTTCTGTTTGAGGATATTGTCACGTCGACATCGAAACTTAAAAGCAAATGTCCGAATATATTTTAAAATTCATGATAGACTTAAAAAAAAAACAACAACAAAAAAAAACACAACAACAACAACTTCAGATATTTCGTCATGTGCCTTCACGGAGTTAAGGAGAAAAAAAAGAAAATGTGCCTTGACGGAGAAAATAAGTTTCGGGTATGCTAAACATTACCTCGACGTGTTTCGACTTATGAGTAACTTACAAGTAACGTGTGTTGACATGTGTCAATGATCGCATAACGTGCCTACAACTTATTCCCAGCGTAGCGGAACGTATGAGCCATACAGCGAGTAAGTCGTAAAATTTTCAGCATGCTTGAAATTTCATGACGTACTAGACGTACCACGAAATATGACTGCGTACTTCATCGTTTTTCAGCGTGCTCTTAATGTATACACAACTTACCCATAACGTATTCGACGTATGCCAGCGTTTTAGACATTTTTCATAGGTCGGCATACGCTGGCGAAATCATCAAGGTGTGACTGCGAGGTTGACACTTCCAATTATCAGGCGGTTATGATTTAAATCAGCGTGCAGCAGATTTTTAACAGGCTACGCCACGAGTTCGTCGGCGATATGTGCAGCGCGCTATGCCGAAGTTAAACTATCGTTGGGCATAGGTTGTGAACGCCAACAACAGGCTAAGCATTTGTTGGTATAAGTTGTCTATAAGACAACGAAACGTTCTGTGCCCGTTACTAATATGTTATGCATACGACCAACACGTTATGAATACGACCAAAACTTTAAAAAAAAAACATCAAAATTTCAGCGTACGCTAACGTTTTACATACATTTTTATACGTTGCCATTGCTGGCTAGATCGTCAAGGTGTGACAGCGCCTTTACTTTTAGTTAACAGTTAGACCAACCCGATTAAATTCACGTCCACATTACATAAGAGAGTTTTATTCTAACTTTGTACTTGCTCAGTTCCAAGGCGTACAAGCCACTGAGATGTTAATACTTCCTCAGGTACTTGCACTGAAACAATTTTACATTTCAAAGCATTTTATACTTTCATGGGAGAGTGGTGGGGGCTATCAACCCAGACTGCAGATATGTCCTTTTAGACGAGAAGCCACTACGTACATTTTGAGGCAAAGGTTCGCTGTTATCAGCTCAGGTTACACTGCTCCAGACCAAGACATTTATCAACATTTAGGGCAAAAGTCTCTTGGCCAGAAATGACAGCCAATTCAACTTGTAGCATAAAACTTACATTTCTAAAACTCAATTTGTTATAATTTAGAATACATTAATATAAATTTTTCCCCCACACTCCCCCGTTTTTTTTTTATTTTTTTATTTTTTTAAGGAAAATGAGTAATTTTTCTTGCACATGATTACCATGTCCCGTTCCTGAAGGAGAAAAGATTTCCATTACTCAAGTTCAATCAACAATGGCAGCGAGTGCTCATATCAGAAAATGAGTGAGTTTCCATTTAATTTTATGGCCTGTTCATCAGCATGTGTCACACATTGAAAACATGTTACCTGACGTCAGAAGATAAACAGGTCAGGGTGTGGATAGAGCAGCACCCAACGGGAAACACAATCGAAGCACTCCTTGAGCTGAGGAGAAGGTAGATGTTGGTAAGTACGAGCTTGGGCCGGACACTGGGTTGAAGGAGACGAAAAGGACTCGAGAGGTGAACAGAGATCCAGCCCCAACAGAGCCTGGGGCCTCGCAGCAGCAGTCCGTGCAATCAGGCCTGATTTCACCAAGCGAGCTGTGCACGTTAGATGCAGTCGCTTTGCAGCACGAGCCCCCACTCACACCATTGAACACATGTTGTCAACGACTCGCAGTGTGGAACTCCAGGCCTGTCGTACATTGAAGCAACCACAGCAAGTTCACGATGTATTTGCAGAGCGGCAATCGAGAGTGTGGCTGAGAACATTCCTCCACGCAGGCACCACACAACGCCGACGTTAAGACTTTGCTCAACCTTCCCCAAAGTGGGTTTTTTCTTTTTTTTCCCCACATTGCTCCATCTTATCTCCTCAGGAAGGGGTACAGTTTCATGATCACGTGTTGAATGCCCAATCACCAAAATCTGGGTTCTCTCATCGTCCAATCTTTGTGTGGAAGTTCTTTCCAAGCTTCATTTAGACGAAATCGTACATTTGCATAGTTTAACTGCGTTGAACACTCCGAAACAAACAAAACCAAAGTTAACATCGAGTAAACATCATGGGCTCATGTATTTCCACAAGACCGACAAAGGTTCTTCCAAAGCATTCAACTTGCATTATCAATATTTTATCTCTTTCCTTATTATTTCCCGAAATGACAACTAAAATATACAGAAATCTCAGTTGTATCTGTACTCAAAACATTCATCTCATTTGCTATATTCCATGTAAAAGCAAACAGTCTTTATCAGGGTTCCAATTTGCGATCAATAATTCTTTTCACAAAAATATTCCATCATTTATCCCAAAATATGAAAGTAATCCATTTCTTCAAGAACCGAATCCAATTCGATTTTGCAGTTACTATTTTAACATTCACATCTGCTAAATAATTTACAGTTTCATTCACAAATAGTTCCAGAGCAACTGCCATTTTTTATGATCTTGATTTAATTCTCAGTAACTTTTCCTTATCCTCAATTAACAGATTAACAGGTTTTTTTTTTTAATGAGTTTAGTCTGAAAGTAACTAACACAGTTACCGCACAACTCCCAATTTGAGAGTACCACTCCGCTCGGCCATCCTGGCATTGAGTCGCCGAGCTGCAGAGCGTCCTTGGCTGCAGAGCGTAAAATATCTCAAAAATAATGTTTAACCAATCTCTCTTAAACAACTTTTGGTCTAGACAATAAAATATTTTCTTTTAAAATCCAGAAATCAAAAATTAAATCTTCAGCATCTATCCCATTAAATCATGAATTTACCTTGACTGAATCGATCAAAGGGTTACACTGGGTTGTTTGCCATTGCCTTCCCAGCACAAGTTCAGGCAACATTAACATTCGCAGATGAATAAAACGGCACGCCTATTTCAACGTCCATCCGAGGGCATCATCAATTATCTGTGAATCGCCCCACGTGATAAACATCATCAAATCATTAAAAAAAAAACATTCCAAATCACATTTCCACATTTAAATCACATCTTTTAAGTACAATGGTTACAACTCAGATCAAATCTTCGAAACATTTCTGACACATCCTCAGAGCTTGCCCAGCACTTAAACCTGCCGGGTTGTGTCATTACAAATCACAATGCCAGCGAGAGCTCACCTCCCAAGACTTCACATTCCGAATATATCCCACATTAACAATTGTTATTTCAATTTATTCAAAATCCCTATGGTGTTTTTAAAATAAAACTTCAACACTTTTCCCTAAATGGACTTCACTTTAAACAGATTCAGTAGAGAGGGTGTGCCACAAACACCAAGTAACAAGGAACAGGAAGTTCTCTCCACATCTGGTGGGAAGAAAAAGAAAAACTCTGACAGGCAAAACCCACACTTTAGCATTACTCTGTCATGGCTTCAACACACACACACTAACGAACATTGCATCTCAGACTCGCGTGTGATCACGTGACAAATACCAATCACATTTCTATATCATTTTAAAGTCATTGCCAACAGCATGCACACTTCGACACAATAGCCCCCATCCTCTTGAATCTGCATATGAATCGAATTTCACACTTAAAGCTAAGACTCAAACACACTCAGTGGAAAGACATGCCACCCCTCACAGATCTAGTGGAGGGGGCGAGCTGCACAGTCGCAGCCCCCACAGATTGAATGCACACACACAACCACGACCTTCGCGTTATCAGCACCAAACCACGAACAGCCAAGCTGCTTCGACTCTCTGCCCGAAGTTTCTTAGTTGTCAAAAAACCCACCAGAACACGTTTCATTGCAGTGAAATCTAATGGACTCGCACAAGTTCATTTTTTTTTTTTTTACTCTCAGCAACACATGCATCTCAATGCAAATCACCAGCCACGCTCCCAGCCGGTCAATAGTCTCCTGCACTCTACAAAACGTTTCGTGCAAATCATTGCATTTACAAATCCGTAAAACCTCCACACAATACAATATAACAACCTCACTGCCAACAAACTTCCAGTGAGTTCAATGAACAAAAGGTAACTCTTATAACTCTTACAAACAGGTAACTTATAATATCTATCTATTTTCCACTTAACCATAACCCTATCTCGGCGTCTCAGCCGTGTCCTCGGCCTCTCTCTCAGCCGATCCGTATCAATGCAAACATTTAATTATTCCTCTGGCTCCTCGTCGAGCCTCTTCTTGTACTGTGCCCTCTGCACTCCTCAAATTGTACAGTCGAGTTTCCCACATTTGGGAAAATCGCAAGGGTCAACCTTTTCCCCCTGAAGTGCAATGGGTAGGCCTCGCCCTGAGAATAGTCTTAATGATCACAGTCTCTCTCCTATCAGGTAAGTATCAATGCAAGTACTATTCTCCTCCAGCACTTTTCCAAAACAACTGCAGTACTTATCGTTTACTTTAAAACGGACTCTCTCCGCCAGATCCTCTTCTTGCTATCAATAAAATTATGACAATAATCTTTTCTTTGTTTGAAATGCATTACCTGCTGAGAGCGCTCTCCTTACCTTCGCTCAAGCACTTGTCATTCCTCCAGGCACTGCCTCCGGCAGATTAAGCACCTCCGGTCATGAGCACCGCACAACCTTGGTTCGAATCCGAGTCACGGCACCAACTGTTGTGGATTTTTTTAACCCACCCCGTTGTGATTGTTGAAGGATTTTTTTCCTGGTTGATTGTGGAATTCTATTTAACTTCAGCCAGAATTTAACGTTTGTCCGATTTGGTTATAAAATCCTACATAAAACCCATTGACACTGATAACCGATGTCCACACAAGTCCTTCCTTGTGAAACAATTTATTTTCTAATTATCCACCATACACTTCTCACCCTCATACAATGAACTTAAGAATCCCCATTGATTGCAATATTATTTGGTTCTATTTCATTTATTCTTACTTTTTGTTAACAGTTAGACCAACCCAATTCAATTCACTTCCACATTACATCAGAGTTTTATTCTAACTTGGTACTTGGTCAGTTTCAAGGAGTACAAGCCACTGGGATTCTATACTTCCTCAGGTGCTTGCACTGAAACAATTTCACATTTCAAAGCATTTTATACTTTCATGGGAGAGTGGTGGGGGCTATCAACCTAGACTGTAGACGTGTCCTTTTAGGCGAGAAACCACGACGTACATTGAGGCAAAGGTTCACTGTTATCAGCTCAGGTCACACCGATCCAGACCAAGACATTTATCAACATTTAGGGCAAAAGTCTCTTGGCCAGAAAGGACAGCCAATTCAACTTGTAGCATAAAACTTACATTTCTAAAACTCCATTTGTTACAATTTAGAATACATTAATATAAAATTTTCCCCCACACTGGGCTGTACATTCAAAATGAAATGTCCCAGAAGAAAAAAAAATAGGGTAACATTTGTACATGTGGTGTTTTAAAAAACACTTTTTGCTCCAAAACATCATATCTTCCAGTGTCTGAATTTTTCAAATAAAATAATTACAACCCGTCATTTTTGATGGGCTTGAATACGAATGATTGAAATATTCTTCATGGTGGGGGTGGAGGATGAAGGAGGGTCACTCCGACCTGATTTGGACAATTGAAAATTTGTCTATCGGCCAAATGGTTGCTGAAAAAAAAAAAGAGCAAAAAAAAAAAAAAGGTCCAAATCAAACAATAATAATAAATAGAAGGGCCCTCTGTAGAGCGCATACCTCCACCATGCAATTTGCTTGCACATTTTACAGTTAGAGGATTACATATAGGATAATAGCATAAGCATACTTTTTACCTCTGCCACCAAAGGTGGACGGAGGGTGTCTTCACCCTTGTTTGGTCGTTTGTCTGTGAGCAGGATATCTCAAAAGGTTGTGAACGGATTTGGATGAAACTTGGTGGACAGGTTGGGTGTGACAAGGAGGAATTAATTAGATTTTGGTGAAGATCCGGAACCAGCGACGAGAATTTTTTAAGTGAAGCACCCACCAATCTAACCTCACCTGTGCACTTGGAAATTAAAAAGCATACGTGCCTCACCAGATAAACTCGCCCAAAAAAGGCAAAAGAGCAAAAACCAAACAGGCTTCAGATCCAAAATATATCACTTTATTCATCAATCTTTACAAACTGTAAACAATTACACATCATGCAAATTGAGACTCCCTGAAAAGGACAAAGAGTAGTACATCCATAATCATTTCCCTGGATACAGAAAGAGTTCCCTGGATTCTTACCAGAAACTCTTATTTCTGGTTGCAAAAATGCAATCATGAATTAATCATGAATCTGTGTGAACAACCACAATGGCAGGTGTGAGTAAACGGAACGAGAAAGGAGTGTCATGTTTTGTCTGCAGGTGCTCCGGATGCCAGCAAGCTGTCCAGCTGCTGTTTAAATCCCATCTGCTGAAGCCAGGTGTAGAACACCTGCTCCACGGAATCTTTCAGCACAGTCCGCTGCTCCCTGGAATGAGAGATGTTTGCAAAGTTTAGCATCGCAGGTTAATAATTTGAGGTCAGCATTTAATTATTTTACATTTGCCATTGTTGTGACAATTTCAACAGTCACTATTGTCATCGGTTATAGGGGAACTAAGAATACTGTAATGTGCTCCGGGATCGAGCAAACCCACAGGGCGCTCTCAAGACGACTTCGTTCGAAAAGGTGTTCGAGCCAGGGAACCAGTTTCATCCCAGATCGAGCAGTGAGATAAACAAGCAACAGTATATATATATATATATATATATATATATATATATATATATATATATATATATATATATATATATATATATATATATATATATATATATATATATATATATATATATATATATATATATATATCCGGGTTTCTCCGTCCATAACGCTTTATTCTCAAGAGTTTCTGCTTTCGTACATTAATACAAATGGTACCATTGGAAATGTGATGATAGATTTAATACCTTGGAAAGCCAATAATCGATTTACTTGAAAGAAAAATCCGTTTGTTTAGTCAATTTGCCCGTTTCAAAGGCCTGGGTTTCTGGGATTGAGTAAGAAGAAGCAGGTCCTCCATCTTTAATGTAGCGGTTCCAACGGTAACATTTATTATTCTACGACAGCAGAAACCCTTTATAAGGACACGGGATGAGCACACAAACAACAACCACAGCCACGACAACAAATCCATGTTATAAAAGATCCTTCTTCGTGTCTTTTACTTCATTTTACAGTCAGACACTCACAAAGACATGCAATCATGTTTTTCAAGTACAATATGCTGTCTTTTTGATTAAACCAATCAGCGAAGCAATGGGAGGTACGTACACCTTGTACTAGTAAAACATGAATCATGCCACAACAATGATAATAGCAAATAACTATTTAAAATGTACACAACTTACCCAAATGACCTTAAACCTAACCTTAACTAAGCTTGTACACAAAAGTAACAGTTCACAAAATGTGTTAGTTAACAATCTCAGAATTCTGAAACCAGGACAGCAGTCACAGTATGCAGCCACAATGAGATGATGTTGTATCAAGGACGTAATTACTCCAAGACACTAACTTCTGGTCACTGTCTATTCTACAAAAAAGAAACTTTTAGATTTATTTTCTTTATACCCTAAAATGTCCAAAACATCTCCATCAAATCCCCTCGTAATCACCTTCTTTCAAATGTGTGAAGTTCTGTCTCCTTCAGCCACTCCTCATAGCTTAGTCTCGTTGTCTGGGAATTGATCCAGTCACTCAACGTTGAACCCTCTGGATGGCTGCTATGTTCTTCCACGGATGTGGTGAACAAAAGTGAACACGATATTCTAGATGAGGCCTCACTAAATTCCTTTTCAGTGTTAAAACGACTCTTGAATTTAATTATAATTTATCACTCGACGAGTACAACCGAGAACCCTCCGTTTTACCGATAGCTGCTTGACACTGTACTGTCTGCTTCCCTCCCAGAATCTATTACCACCCCAGATCCATCTGTGTGACATGCTCCAATAATTCCCCCTTTCATCATGCAATCTCTATTTTCATTATTCTTACCCAGCACATAATAATTATTTTTGTTAAAATGCATCCAACAATCTTTTTCCCAATAATCCATTAATGTATCGAAACGTTCCTGAATCTGATCACCACCCCCTCTGCTATCCACCTTACCTCCAGCGAACCAGTCTTAACCTGCTTCTTGTAAGGATGGTTTAGTGAGAAGTGAGAATATGACTAAGAGTTTGTAAACAGAGGGAAGAAGGAAAGCAGGGATGGAATTGAGTGTTTAGAGGAAAATAAATTTAGACTGAAAAACTTAAATATCGCCAAGTTTGTTTGTTTCCTCAAATGTGTTCATATTGATGACAATTGTCCCAGATTTATGTTAAACTCCATTTTCAGTTTGTTCCATTAATGTCACCTACAAATAGTAGTTGGGGCTTCTTCTACTCAGTGCCACTTTATCCCATTTAAAGCAAACATTGCATAAGGAAAACAGCATATGAATTTTTGAGTGGAAAAACAAAATAAACAAATATAAGTAAAGAAAGAGAGTGCTCTGGTTATGTCACAGTACCCTTTGAATTTGAATTCATATGCAGCCTGTGGCCTGAAAGACACCAGCATGACAGTTTATAGTTAGGCTGAGAGTCAAACCCAGGCTAGATGGCTCAGAAATGAACATATACCTTTAGGTCTAGGCCATCCTGCCAGCCCACCTTTTAAAGTAAGTAAATAAATAAGCAAGCAAGCAAGCAAGCAAAAATAAATAAATAAAAATAAATAATGCCTGGTGTTGGTTTAATGGTTAGAGTGGTGGGCTTTGGATCCTATGATCCTGAGTTCAAATCCCACTCTATATGTTGAATCAACACCAGGTGGGGTTAACTCTGCCCGTCATCCTTCCGAGGTCGGCAAAATGAGTGCCGACATGCTGGTATACTGTGTCGGAGTGGCGACCCGTCCAGGATTGTGCCCAATAGCCAAGGAGTCTGCTGAAGCAGCACCAACGCTCTGCACAGAGTATGGTCCCAATCTCATCCTGTGGCTGCTGGTTGCATCATTTCTGAGAGCATGGCTGTGCCTTTAATGCAGTGCTCCCTGTAGGTTAGAACAGGAATTTGGATTTTGGCCAGAGTGGCAACAATAGGTCGACTACTCTTTGTGAAGGAGACCGTGGGATCTTTAACATCCAACAACTAATTCTGGCAGACAACATGCGTGGATCAACGTCCATCCGAGGGATGGCACAAACATTTATGGTTGCCCTGCCTGAGAGACACGAGGATGACAGTTTATAGCTCGGCCGAGAGTCGAACCCAGGCTGGATGGCTCAGACATGAATGTATACCTCTAGGCAATCCTGCCAGCTCACCTTTTAAAGTAAGTTAAAAAAAAAATATATATATATATATATATATATATATCAATGAATAAATTAAATTAAGTAAAATAAATAAACAAACAAACAAACAAACAAGCAGCATCTCTACAATGCCTGAGAAGGTCCACTTAAGCAAGAAGAGAGTAGCCCACATTGGTAAGAAGATAGTCTAAACCACTGTGGTCGGTGTCTGTTGGCAGTGTAGGCATATCCCCAAAGCAGGTAGAAACAGTGCCAAACAACTGTCACTGACAGGCCAATTTGCTGGCTGACCTTGAAAGCTTGGCCTCACGAACAAGCCGCTCCCAAGAATGTACTCTGCGCTGCCTCTTATCCACAGCCTTCTGGTAGATCTTTGGGAGGCCTCCTGGTATCTCATTAGTCAAGCCTGACATGGCAAAAGGCACTGACAATGGATGCAGGTCATCAGGAGGAAGCAGACCATAAGGCATAGGTTGAAATTTGGGAGCAGACTGCAGGGAGGGATTACATAGCAGAAGAAGTGCAATGATGAGAGTCAAAGTTGGAGGTTAAGAAAGAGGAACTTGGGTGATTATAAAAATGTCAACGATCAATCACTCCAAGGAATACAATCTCACCTCACTATGGCTACAATTATCTATCCCAAAACAAAGTGGCTTGTCCCACAGGTTTGGGATGGTGGCAAGACCACAATATGCCATGTGCTCTTCGAGCAAAGGGTAGTATACATGGAAAGGGGCAAACTTGAGCCCTTCATTTCCAGCGAACACAAGTGGTCGTGATGGCGTGAGCAAGTGCAGAGTGCAGGAAGAGGAGGCAGCGATACCAAGCCGGCGACACGCTGCAGCAACGGTCACCTCTCGGCACCCGCACAGTCGTACACTTGTTTCTACAGGACCCAGCACCAGCTGAAGTCGTCGGCACCGATTTAAGGTTACAGAGCTGTTTGGGGGATGAAACATTTTTGAACCTTAATAGAATCAGAAAATTTGAAGGTACATGAACGCACACAGAGTTAAAACAAAACAAAACAAAACATATATATCTCTATTATAATACCAAGCTTGCACACTAAAAACTCGGCTCGCAGTCACATGACCCCTATGAAATTGCTGTGGCACTTAGCGGACATGCCGACAATGTTTGGGAAGTCTTGGCGTTCCATAGTACCACAATGCGTATTTTTGTCATTTCCCGTGTACGGTCTGTCGTCTGCTACCAGCTATGTTGTACTGCTATCCTGTGCATGTGCACGGGTATTGCTAGTATATATGAAAACACAAAAACAATACACATGCAGGAGTCACTGACGAGTAATTTCAACGTTAACTAGAACGGGCACTCAGAGCGCATACCTTCGCCGCCACTACTTTTTTTGTTCTTGGTATGAGTGTGGGGAACTGGTTTCATATGAATGGTCTTATGACACAAACCACATATCTATAATGTCATGACCCCCCCCGACTTTCGGGGGCTACGGACTAAACAACAATCAACTCACATCGTTTTGGCGAGTCTTCACTCGCAAGCTCGGTGAATACATTTCAACAAGAGAAGGTAATCTCGTTTGATGCTGGTTTCATGCAAATCAAATAAGAATTGACCGAGTTATGCCGAAAACCGCATATTTTTCAAGGGCGTGACCCCCCCCCCCCGACATGTGTTATGACGTCATTGTGTCACAAGATTGGGCATTAAATTCTGAACATTCTGAACATTTTGGTGCTGGGTTCATGTAAAGCGGACAAGAATTGACCGCGTTATGACAAAAACCGCATATTTTTCAAGGTCGTGACCCCCCCTGACCAGTAACAAGAGTATGGGCGTCATTGTGTCATATTGCATATCACAAGATGAGGCGTTGAATTCTGAACATTTTGGCGTTAGGTGCATGCAAATTGAATAAAAATTGACCGTGTTATCGTAAAAAGACGATTTTGACCTTTTCGTGACCTTGACCTTTGACACGAACGATCCCAAAATCTAATTGAATGCTTCCTGGTTAATAACCAATCATCCCACCAAATTTCATGCAATTCGGTTTAATACTTTGGGTTATACGAATCACAAGATTACAAATAAATAAATAAATAAATACACGCCGACCAAAACATAACCTTTCGCAGAATGCGAAGGTAATAAAATAAGATCATCCTTACTCTTGTTGAAAAAAAAAAATATATATATATATATATATATATATATATATATATATATATATATATATATATATATATATATATATATATATATATATATAGGCTTGTAGCATGGTATTGTGTACACTGTGGTCCTAAATGAGGAGAAAGCTTAGAAATTGAACCTAGTTTTAATAAGATAAACAATGTTAATGTTATATAATGCCCAAGTGTCTGTGCTTTCAGAAAATGTATACTTTGCTATGGGTCCTATGGATATAGTTGCTTACAAAGCATGTTTTTATCCAAGCACAGGCTATTTTTATAGCTCATTTTTTAGAAATGGGTTACATGTATGATTGTATATGTTGTCCAAAATGGTTGAAAATGCATTTTTTAGAAATGGGTTACATGTATGATTGTATATGTTGTCCAAAATGGTTGAAAATGCATTTTTTGTTTGATATATATCATTATACATAATAATAGAACAATTCCTCGAAACAGTACATTTCTTATGACCTTCTGCATATCTTGGCACTTTCAAATGTGTAAAATCTCAGATTTTGCAAAATTTCCCCCAGTCATAGTGAAGCTTACAAAATCTTATTCGAGAAATTTGAAATGCATCTGATAGAACATCTAAAATAGCAGTTTACTTCTGCATAAAGTGATGATTTAAAATGGCAAGTTTCAACATGGATCATTACTACCTACCAGTTTTTGGGTTCACTTCCATGATTGGGTCAAAAATGTTAGGAAGTACGTAACAAATTGCATTTACCAAGCTGCTACAAAATTACTGGCAGCTATAAGCTTGAATTTATAACCATAGAATAAGTTTACCAAGATGGCCCTATGATATAAAAATCAATACCAAAGGCCAGTTTGTGTTCAGTATACAGAACATCAAAGGTCGTTAGGAAGTGCGTAACGGTTTTAAGAAATCTGCACTTTTAATCCTAAGATGTTAGTTTGGTTCATCACAGCATGTATTTCTATGGTTAAGTTTATGTGTATATATATATATATATATATATATATATATATATATATATATATATATATATATATATATATATATATATATATATATATATATATTTATGACCTGAATGAACACTGATCAATTTGTTAATTTCATATGACCTTGACCTCTTTGCTCAAGGTCAAATATCAGGTAAACCAAATATTCTCCATATATGTGGTTTCCAATTAGTGTACAATACATATCTACGCCATCAGACCAATTTTAGAATGAAACGAGTGGTTCCTTGATACAGATAATTGATAACCAACTTTGACCCTGTCAGAGCAATAGAAAGAGGAATAATTAAGCTCTGCCCAAATAGATCCTGAATCCCCATGATGTTGGCTAACAAATGATATGCAAAACTTAATCATACAATGACTTTCATTTTTTGGTCCCTGTGTTCTAAATGTGTACATAATACCTTGCTACACGCCTATATATATACATATATATTTAAATTTTGCTTCACACGCAGGGTAATAAAGGACACATGATCTCAGACCATCACATGTGAAAATCTTAGGACAACAACAAACAGATCACCTTCCTGAAGTTTGTGAAGAAACTGTTAGGAGTGTGATTACAGCAAAGATAAATGTTACTAAATACTGATGATACTTATGATGCCTATTGCTAATTAACTATAATTTAGTACACCGTATTTTCATGCAAATAAAACGCCCCCTGGTACGTGGGGGGAAAAAAAAAAAAAAAACGAACTCTAGGAAAATTTCAGAGACGTATAATGGGTCCCTGAACCAATGGGTACCTCCTATGGTTCCTTGAGAGGAAGCGATTGCGCTCCTCAAAAATGATGGTCTGATGACCTTGGACTTTCAACCTTTAGAAGCAAAAATCGAATAATTTCATCTTTGTATTACAGTCCATACTTCTGCCAAGTTTGGTTGAAATCCCTTGAGTGGTTCATAAGTCATTGTGGTGAAAGAAAAATACAAATAATGGACAGACAACCGAAAACATAATGCCTCGAGCTTTTGGCTGGGAAGGCATGAAAGACGCAAAAGAACAGTAATACAGTATCACAACTAATTATATATATATATATATATATATATATATATATATATATATATATAAATATTATACTGATAGTACCAAGAAAACTTTTAAAAGGCTTATTATCATCTGAAACAGCAACAACTCTTAAAATTGGCATAAAGGCAGTCCAAGCTTAAAAAACATTTACATCCCAACCAGGTACAGGAAAATGCCATGCCGGGTCCACATACCGCATAGGTGATAGCAAGTAAATGTATGCCGATGAACAGCGATGCAAAACAACATGTGCTCCAGTAAGGCGAGCCGAGCTCCGTGCGACCGTTTGTCCACTCAAGTCACTTAATAGCAACACTTTACTGGCACTGTGGCTACAGAATGCCACATGTGCTCTCTTGGTTGTTCCTCTTCCTAGAGGTCAGAAAGAAACAAACTCTCAAGACGTGCTTGACAATTTTGGTTGACAAAATTTGATTTTTCATGAAAGTGCTCATTTGGCCCATCTATTTACAACATGGGAACAGTGCAAGAATGTTTGACCACCTCACCGTTCCTTTTACTCACATCTTCTCCCAACCTGCTTCGGTTTTTAAAATCTACCCAACGACTCGCACTTCCTTCCCATTATCTTTCTTAATTTTCATATTCTCCATTTTGCACCCTCTCACAGTATGTACACAATTAGTTAATCGCTCCCAACTCCCAATTTTATCAAGAAAATTCCCCAACAATAATCCATCCATCCATCCATTCGGACCATACTCTGTGCAGAGCGTTGGTGCTGCTTAAGCAGTCTCCTTGGCTATTGGACACAATCCTGGACGGGTCGTCACTCCGACACAGGATACCAGCATGTTGGCACTCATTTTGCCGACCTCGGAAGGATGACAGGTCGAGTTAACCCCACCAGGTGTTAATTCAACAGTGAGTGGGATTTGAACTCAGGACCCTCAGATTCCAAGCCCACCACCATAACCATTAAACCAACACCAGGAATCAACAATAATGACAAACAAATAATCCAACAAAATCCAAGGAAAAGATTGTAGAGGTCATCTTTTAAGAGAAGTAAATAATATGACCACAAGCTGTTCAGAACGCACCGTATTCGGCCCAAGAAAGTTGGCGGCCATACTGCATACATGATGACAAACTGCAAGGGTTTGGGCCAAGTCGAGTCCGCGTCCAGAATTCCAGAGATTTTGCTTCAAAGCCCTGGCTCGGTCCTAACCAGCCACTACTACCTCGTTGGCCCGGCAAGGCTGCCAATACCGACAGTCCAAGCACATTCTTCACTGGAGATACCCTGCCCTCCACGAGGAGATTCAGGGCCTTGACGGCCTGATGTGAAAGGCAAGTGACTGAAGCAAGGCCGTCCACAGAAGACTCATCGGGGGGCAGTAAAAGGCGCAGTGCTTCAGAGAAACTCGAAAGTATGAAGGAAAGATGGTGCCGGTCATCCAAAAACTTGGGGGGGGGGGGTTATGGGGATCCAAACAATAAAATGTCTGTTAATATGCAATTATTTTATGGTTTCCTTCACAACAGCAAGACCAGGGGTGTGTTCTGATAGCAAGTAGCTTGCTATCATTTAACAAGCCAGTTGTTCCGTATCAACCACTTTGCAAGCCACTTGCCGAGCCGCTCGGCAAGTGGAACAAGCGATTAAGAGAGGTGCGTCGTTATATTATCAAAAATGGCCACCATAGTTTGATTCAAAACTAGCATAACCCACGCTCTGCGCGACATGTTGGGGTGGGTGTGTTTGAGAAAGGAACTGATGTAGAGTATCAGTAGTAATTTTACTTTAATGCAGTAAGTGGAATACGATTTCACTGTTTCAGAACCATTTTATTTACTTTTTTTGTACCATGCACCTCATATGGTCTTTGAGATAATGTAAGCCGAATATCACGTTACTCGAGCGCAGAACAAAGTCGAAGATAGCGCGACACGAAACCACAAACTCGGAAATAATATACAAGATGATAACACAACCAATGAAATGTTCAGAGCCATACTCCTGTTGTGTATACTCATGTTATTGAAATGTGCATTTCATATTTTTATTGTTACTTCTACTTCTTATCCTGATTATTCAAGATCTACAAACATTTGAACTCCTCTCCCCACAACGCAGTGATAAGTCCATCGATAAGCTGGGCACGGGGCTCCTCCTTCTGACTCCCCATTTCTTTATCTTTCTTTCCCTCTTCCTCATACTCTGTAGCCACTAACACAATTAATTGGTTTTGGGAAGTCACAAGAGGCTACAGTAACACTGAAAACGACGACCCGGACATCATTTGTTCGAGTACAACGATAGCATTGTTTACATTGAAGACCGCCATGTTGTTAAGTGGTACTGAGCGCTCGATCACGTTGGAGTGCTTTCTTGAGAGATTTGAATCAAGCAAGTTGCTTGACAAGCGATATCAAACTGCTTGATAATGGAACACACCCCAGTTGTAGAGCAAGAATGATTCCACCAATGTGCAGTGTTAAAAGAATGTTCACGTCAACTTGCTGTAATGGGACAACTTTGCCAGAATGACAACGACAATACAGAATCGTGATGGTGGAGAAAAGTCGCAAGTCGTTGCCTTGCCTTGTTCTGCGTCACAAGGCGATTATCACCATCATCAGGCATGCTTGGGCCTGGACCTGGCCCTGGCCAGTTGTCGTCCCCATTTAATGACGAGCGCAGTGAGATGCGCTGAGTCTGCTGCATCAGCAGAAATAACAGGAAGGTCATGGTATCCACCGAGAGCTATTGGATACAGGAAGGAAAGGAGATAAGATCAGAATGCATCAGCATAATTTCATAACAATAAGAGCTTGGTGAAGCCTTAGCAGTGAAGGATGTAGTGTTTGGACCAACAATCAGCAGTTGGATGAAACACTTTGGCTCACAAGTAACCTTGACTCAAAACTCTGTCATTACTCCCTTTTTGAAGGACATCCTGGCTCAGTGACATTAAATCACAACTGCAATGGATTGGTTAAGACCTCGGGGCAGTGCATAATGTACAAAGGTGCTTTCCAACTTACCTTGGCCCTCATGACCTCCAACTCCCCCTCATTGCTGCACTGAGAGAGCTGCTCAGCCCGTTCCAGCCTGTCAGTGACTGTGAACTCAGGTGAAAGTGAATCAAAAACTTCAAAGTACACCCAGGCTGTGTGTTCTGGTAGTTGCAGCTTTGCACAAGCCAGTCGGCGCCACAATGACCATGTCAATCTGCACCACAAGGCACCAATAAGCAATACCACAAAATATACATGATAGTCGTTACAATAGTAATGCCTCTTGTTACCCCTCAGCCCGAATTGGGCTGAAAAAGGGGTATTGTCATCATAGGCATTGTCCGGGCATCTGTCAACTTTTGGTTTCCGTCAATTTCGAGGAGAACGCCTTGTTCGATTAAATCCATTTTTGCTGGGTGTGTTGGGGTTGAGTAGAGGAAGGTTCCTTTCGAAAATGGGCACGCTGCGATTTTCAATGTGGCCTCCATGGCAGCCATCTTGAAATTGGTTTCCGTCGATTTCAAAGAGAACACCTTGTCCGATTAAATCCATTATTACAGGGTGTGTTGGGGTTGAGTAGAGGAAGGTTCCTTTCGAAAATGGGCGCGCTGCGATTTTCACTCGCCGCCATGGTAGCCATCTTGAAGTCTGATTGATTTTCGATATGACGTCCAACGTGCTCTAACTGACTGCATCATCGTGATATCACTGCTTCCTTTTACATTGCATGGGCTGAGGGGTTATGCCCGCTTTGCGGAGCTATTTTTTTCAGTTTATAACCAAAGCGTTGTAGGAAAGCTACATGGGATCACAATGAAAGGCTTGTACCTCTGGCCTGCAAAGCCAGATGCTGAATGGGCTTTCTCTGTCGTACAAAGTCCTTCTCTGGCACACCTGAGCTCCGATCCATCTACAAGGCTTTCATCCAAAACTCAATGGAGCATTGCTCTCCCCTCTGGGCTGCTTCCCCTGCCTCGCATCTTGCTCAGCTTGACGCTGTGGAAACAAAAGCTTTCATCATCAGTGGGCTCTCTCGTGATGAAGCTGAGTCTACGAGGCTATCACTTTGCCATGGCCAACATGTTGGTGGTCTCTCTGGCTTCATCCACCTCATTTCTGGACTTGCACCTTCTGCCCTCTCCGTGCTACCCCGCAGGTATCTGCAGGATACATGCAGTCAACCGACAACCCCCTCCTGGTGAAACTGTCAAAATCCAGGATCACTGCTCACCTCCACTCATTTGTTCCTCTTTATTCCCCACCTGTGGAACCACCTTCCACACTCTTCAATCTCATTCTTCCCTCCAGGTCTTCAAGACAGCTGTTCATCACCATCTAAAGTCATCCCCCATCCAAAATCATGATCTTTTCTCCACACGTTAAACCACCTCACACCCCTCCCAAAAGCTTGGTTGTGCATATTGTCCACGGTTTGCATTCTCCCTTCCCTGTCATGACCTGCATCCCTTGTTTGCCCATCTCAATCTACTTTCTGCCTCCACCTTGCAGTTTGTTGTGTCATAGCTCTTCCATGAGCAGAGAGCATGTATATAAAAAAGGGGGGGGGAAAGAGCTCCTTTGCTCACCCATAGTGGAATTTTCAGGTAAGAAAAGTTTATTTAATCATTGTTGCATCGGAGATGATTGTGCAATTAGAGTGCCGAGGATCCTCAAAAGGAAAGGCGGACCCTCGGTCCACATCCAGAAAGCAAGCATCATCACCGAGATATCGAGCTAATCCGATCCTAATTCCCCTTCAAAAGGCCTTTGGTGTGAGGAGGAGGAGGAGGGAGGAGAAGGGCGGAGGGAGGGAGGGAGGAGAAGGGCGGAGGGAGGGAGGGAGGAGAAGGGCGGAGGGAGGGAGGGAGGAGAAGGGCGGAGGGAGGGAGGGAGGAGAAGGGCGGAGGGAGGGAGGGAGGAGAAGGGCGGAGGGAGGGAGGGAGGAGAAGGGCGGAGGAATTGCAAAGTCAAACTTTTTGAATGAATTGGTAAATTCCACAAGCACCCACATTGGCAATACCCCATCCTGGGCTTGGGTTCACAGGTAAGCGGTGACCACAGGTACGTACATCGAACACGAGAACCACAAAACCCTTCAAAACGTTTGAAAGATCCCCAAGTACCTACCTTGGCAGCACTCCGTCCTGGGCCCGGGCCCACAGGTAAGCGGACACCTTCCTTAAGTAGCGGATACCGAGCTTCGCGGGAGGAACGGGCAGCACAGCCACGGCCAAGGGCTCCCAGCGCGGCCACAACCGCACAGACGACTCGGCCATGATGGGGAAAAATAAATAAATAAATAAACACGCAAAACGAGATATACGTGAAATATACAGAAAATTCTAATTATATATGAGGGAAGGGTTCGAAAAAAAATGACGTCATTTCGAATAACAAAGGGTTATTTACTCCCTCTGTCAGGTTTCATTGCACATCATGAGCTGAGCGAGATCAGAGATATAAAGAAAACTTCAGTACAATCAACAGTTAAATCGAGTATTTCCGAACAAATCTATATATACTATACATTTGTTCCTCACACTCGTTGTGTATAAGTCACAGGGATTTTAAGTTTCACCTCTTTCGAATTTTATTTTTTTTTCTCCACCACAGAGAGACTCATGTAGGAATCTTTAACGTCCACTAGGTTGGGATCGCGATGAGACGTTTAAAATTTCCTCAAAGAGACGACGTTGTGAAACATCCAGAAATTCAGTTTCTCGACGTAATCCTATTGATACTATTTCTTCGGGTGTCGTGAGTGTTCTCGGTTCCATGTTTCAAATACATTTAGGTTCATCGTCATTGTCACGTGGTACCGCCGCTCCATTTGCCCGATCCCAGCGCAGCGGAAGATGGGGGGGGGGGTTATAATCGCTCCTGTGTGTCTGTCTGTCTGTCTGTCTGTCCCGGAACTCTTTTTTTTTAACCACTTGAGCTTTTGTCATCAAATTTTCAACAAACCTTTATTATGAAAATACGGAGAACACGAATTAATAATTCTGTTGAAATAAATTCATTATTATATTCAGACTAGCAGAGTACCCGCCCTTGGAGCGATTTTGTTCCAAACATGCAACACGTTCTTCTGACATGTACCTTCATTTTGGCGGTGTATAGGTAACTGACAGCTGTGTATAGGCAAAATTTTTTTTTTACCTGGGTTACATCCAAGAAGCAAAAACATACCTAGAGCTTGCAATTCAAAACACCTGATTATACTGGGAAACACGGGGACAGGAATACTGCACTGTAAATAGTGGAGACTTGTAATACCCTCCCCCCCCCCCAAGACAAAAACACCCCGATAGATTAATGGGGGCTAATGCTGACCCTCATGTAGCAAGTCTAGATTGGATGGGCCCACAACTGTAGGAGCAGCACGACAAACACAAACACCAGTGATGTAATAACACTATGTCGAGTCCCAATTTAGTAAATGGAGGCTTTATTGATTATCATAGAACGCAAGGTCAATCAGCATTGTACATAGCCATATGCAACGTCCTCATGCTATATAATCAATATGTAGCACAGTCCTTGGAAGTATGATGAAGGCGATTTGTGTTCTACAGTCTTCAAGTATATAATTCAATTGAAATAAAGGTTGAGAGAAAATCGAGTTATCAACTTATACTCACCGTTTAAAGGATTGATAACTTCGTCCAGTCTGAGCGGTTTCCCATAAACTGTTAAGCTTGAGTGTGAGTGAACACAGTCACACGTTCAATAAGAAGCAAGAAATGGCGCATCACCGGTGGGCCAATTCGGCGTTGTGTCCATGAAATAATATGATCCACTCGGTGACTCGGGTGTCATAAATGACCAGTGTCCGTGAGAATAAGCTGCTCACTCAAAGGCGTTTGATGCCAGTAGTCCCGGGGTTGAAAGTAGTGAAGACCACTGAAGATAGTGCCACAAACAACACCTGCGGTACGAAGCTCTGTGTGCTGAAGAGAGCAAATGCATCACTGAAGAGAGGGCCGTGAAGGTAGGTTAACTCCAGTGAGCTCAAGTTAACTTTAGTTTAACTCCAGTGAAACTCAAGTCCGTGAGTCATTGCCATGTTGGAAAAAAGTGAGCCGCCAAGCAGGAAAGCATCGGCACACCCTCGTTAAAGCTTTCTTCTCCACTCATCCCTCAAGAGGGAGGGTCCTAGAGCCCGGTAGTGGAGTGGGGGAAGATGATTGGTTAGAAACCAGATTAACAAGCTCAAATTTGCTGAGATCCTCGTCCTCTTAATGACGTCATAAAAAACGAATATGACGTCATTGTGATGTATCAGGTTTGCAATAAATTATCTGTGCTAATGCCTGGCTTGATTCCCGCAAACAAAATTCAAACAGCTTGCCTAGTTTCGGAGTATAGGCGATTTCCATTAGCGGCGATATTATGACGTCAACTTTTTTTCTTGGAAGAATTTCCAAAATCGGAGATGGTTACTGCCTGCGCATGGGCTTTCTGCATATACATGGCAAGTTTCACAAAGATCCGATGAAAACTCTGGGTTTTGAAACAAAAAGTCAAAAAATAGGAATGATGTCATAAAAAATGATATGACGTCATAGTGATGTATCATATGTGCGGTAATTCATCTCTGCTAATGCCCTGTTCGATTCCCACAAACAGAATTCAAAAAGCTTGCCTAGTTTTGGAGTATAGGCGATTTCCATTAGCGGAGATATTTTGACGTCATAACTTTTTTTCTAGGAGGAATTTTCAAAATCAGAGATGGTTACTGTCTGCACAGGGTATTTTTACATATATATGCCAAGTTTCAGGAAGTTTCGATGAAAACTGAAGGCTGTGAAACAAAAAAGTCCACAAGAAGAAGATGAAGAACAACAACGTGAGTAAGACTTAGAGATCCTCCACGAGGATCTAAAAATAAAAACACACCTATACTACTGCCATTGGTTGGATAAGTAAATGGAACGAAATTCATAATGGAAAACTATGAACAAGTTCACACCGATGAAAAGTACATGACAGGTTTAAAGAGTTTTAAAGGCAAACTGTATAAATAAATCAATTCTGGGTTTTACCAGTTTTCCCCAGTGTCTCTTCCATCACCCCATCCATCACATGACATTAGATCTTTGTGCCTGTTGTTTGTGTCCTTTATGATATCCTTAAAAACAGTAATTTTCATGTTTGGAATTATTTTCAATTTTATTTGACTGCGAGGCAGGCAGATAGGATCGAAATATCATCTCACTCCTCTCTGCGCATGTGCAAACGGGATAAATTCAGAGCCAAAATTCGGTAAAACGGCAGACTTGTCTTCAATTTTAACAAGTTGCTCCTCTGTCATAAACTGCTCAGATGGATGGACATGAACCTTAACCCTGCTTTTCGTTTCATGTGCACGGGGTAAAAACTGGGCTGGGCGGATCACCAAAAGGAGTGTGTTGGAATAACGAGGGACAAATAAGCATTGCTTCACGTCTCTATATCCAGGAAGTTGTAAGATGTCAGCAAAAATGTCCACTGTAGTTAGATCAGTATGAACTCAGGGAGATGGACACTTATCCAAGGGGGTAATAAAAACAAAAGAATGGGAGAGAGAGAGAGAGAGAGAGAGAGAGAGAGAGAGAGAGAGAGAGAGAGAGAGAGAGAGAGAGAGAGAGAGAGAGAGAGAGAGAGAGAGAGAGAGAGAGAGAGAGAGAGAGAGAGAGAGAGAGAGAGAGAGAGAGAGAGAGAGAGAGAGAGAGAGAGAGAGAGAGAGAGAGAGAGAGAGAGAGAGAGAGAGAGAGAGAGAGAGAGAGAGAGAGAGAGAGAGAGAGAGAGAGAGAGAGAGAGAGAGAGAGAGAGAGAGAGAGAGACATGTGCTTCCATTGGGGATTAATATTTCACAAGAACACAGAAATAAGTCTTTTTTTCCATTGTTGTTAAGTGTCCCAAACTGGATTCGAATGCCCATGCAGCAAATGAACCAGAAATCAAGACATGTTTTCTTGCATTAATGGCTCTGAGTAAACAATCAAATTCTGGTTTTGAAGAGAATCACAACTCTCAAAAGTAATGTTTCATATCCCAGCAAGTTTGTGAAAATCCATAACATTGGCATATAATACACACAATCACTGATGCTTGAACAGAATCAGCTTTTACATCTGTTTCCCAAAACATGTCCCAATAAGATCTTCTGTAGCTCGCTTTCCAAGATGCAACTGCTTGATCTTGTTTACAAGCACATGTTTGACAAAGCAGTAGATGATAATCATGTGCACGTGAAGGTGGAGTTCTGGAAAGAATGTCTTGTCTGCAGAATGTCTTCGTACAAATGTAGAGATGACTGCTGAGATCCCCAGCACCCTGCAAGAGCTTTACTCCCGATGTCTTTAGGAGTCACCAAAAACACTTCTCAGTCTCAGCACACGTGGAAACGATGCCAGATGACGTTTTTTCTCATCTGCCTTTTATTTAGGTCAAACAGAATTAGCAAATACTCACAAATGATATATTATTTTTTCCTTTTTTGCATGAAGGTTCAGCCATTTTTGGAAAGAACTGGAAATAATAATAAGTTATCCCTCTACATGATTAGGGAAGATGCATATTATTAGTGGCATCTTATAAATGTATACAAAATGCAAAAGCAACCCCAAAACGAATGACTGGGACTGTTGGTAAGTTGAATCCCAATTCAATACCGATGAAATGTGATTCCTCTTCTCCTTTGATCAGGACCAGCATGGTTTGTACTGTACACCCATAAGCAGCACACAATGGCTTCCTCCTCATATTAATTTGCAATTGCTTTGACACCAACACAAATTTTTATTACGGACCCCATATAGGCATCAAAAAGCTACATACATCAAACAAACAGTTTTAAATGGAGCATCTCGCCACAATTAGATGATTTAAATTACATCAGATGTGGCAATAAATGTGAATTGCTGCTCCCAGCTTGCCGGCTCGATGACAGAAGATTCCATTTGCATTTTTGCCATTTCCATCCCCACCTCGTTTGGAATACCGTGTGGACACGGGCAACTTGCTAGTTTGATGAATACAAAATAATGCTTTTTCAAACTGGGAATGCAATAAAATCATGAAGGAAGGTGGAATTTTCGTTGGGAATATGCTGCAGGATGAAGCAAGTATGTGTACTGTATGGGCCATACTGAACACCGCTCAGAGACAACCAGACTATTTTTTTTAGCACTAGCAACTGCTGTTCAGCTCAATTCCACGGAAACTAAATAAATTAAATAAAATAAAGTTGCGAACACCACCTGGAGAAGTCCGGAATTCAGTTACGAAGTTCTTGAGTTTTCCATGAATTTTCTTGCTCGTGTACAAATCTCATCCAATAGTGTGAGTATACAGACAGAGAATAATAGTATTATGAGAATACTTTGATTGATGAAGTGGTTCAAAATAATTTCTTTTAAAGATTTTCGCTCAGTCCAATATATCTGTCAAACCATGCGACTCAATTATTCATGAATACAGTACTCTGGTAGCAACAATGATTGAGGAACATTTGTGTGAAGTTTCCCCTCGATCTGTCCAGTCATTCTGGAGAATTTTTTTTCAAACAATATGGCTGCTGAATCACGAGACTGATGTCAATTATTATTATTTTTCTCTGGACCAATTTATCCCGAGATGACCCTCAAATTTTCATACTGATCAGATGTAGTGTTCTACATATGCAACTCTGTCGTAGTGAAGGCACCACTGCCGTCATTAACAAAAAAACAAACAAACAAACAAAAAAACAAACACCCCCCATGAGTACTTGCCATGTGCAAAGTTTCATCATTTTTTTTTTCCTTGGTATGGTTTCAGATACAGAGGTCCAAAGTTTTTCCAACATGGCTGCCACACCACATGACCTATGATGTAATTAAAACATTCCACAAGTAGTCGCTTCTATGGTGAAAATTCTCAATCAGACAAGCGGTCGTGAGGAACAACAGCAAAGTTCTGTGCGGACTTAGACCCAAACGCAATACCCTATCCTCTAGCAACGGTAATAAATTACAAAACAAATGACAATTTTTTTAATCACGTTAATCTGCGATGGAGGCCCGTGAACGGCTTGCCCTATTTCCAGCCATGGCAGCTCTCAAGAGAAAAGAAAAATCTATATTCATTTCTAAAACCAGAGACCAAACTTCAAAAACATTACAAAGCAATGTATTCAAAATGGGTACAATTTTAATAAATAAATAAAAATTCCAAATGTCTTTATTAGCTCTTGTCCATTTCAAAATAATCATGATTCTTTGACCAGATATTTGGGAAATAAAAACTCAGAAAAAGGTAATGCAACCAACCCCATAAAAACATTTTATATGCAAATACAAGATCTCTAACCATTCTTCTATGTTCGAATGACTCCAAATGCAAAAGTTCCAATCTTTCTTCACATAACCCAAATAATCCCAGAATTCTACGTGTAAACGATCTTTGAACTTTCTCAATAGCGTCAATGTATTCCATACTTCAGTTGCATATTCCAGTTTAGAACCCCAAAAAGTTTGATACATGTTTAAAAGAAACTTTCCTGAAATAAGAATACTTTGTAAATCAGTGAAGACATGCAAGCCTTTTGTGCCAATTGTCTACACCAGTGTTTCTCAACCTTTTTGATCACTTCGATTTTCAAAAAAAAAATCGTACGCCCCACCATGATTGGAGACACTATAGTATATACTACAAATGTATTCAAAAGGCTTTATTAAAACTTTATTGCAAATTTTATTTGATTGCTACTCACTTCAATGGGAGCCCTGCCCTTTACGCTGGCTAAAGATTTGTTTGATTCGAGGAACCAATTTTGTCAGTTTCAGCCTTAAATCACCACGTTTCGTGATTTCCTGCCGATTTCTCTTAGCTTGTAGCAAATCGGTAACAACACTAAATCCACATTTGACTAAATAACATGATGGAAAATTTATCAATACTTCCCTTGGCAAAGTAGTCGAGTTTGGGTATTTCTTTTCGCTCTCCTCAGACAGCCATATCATGATTCCTTTGATCTTGAAAAGAGTTTTCACAGACTCATCTTGTTGCAACTCACACAACTCCTCTTGGTATTGCTCTGGTACTCCAGATAAATCCACCAGAAATGGCTGAGTCAAGCAAGAAGGGAACTCATAGCAAAGCTATGAAAGCGATCATATATTGATTCATTAATTCTGAATCCTCATGCTCCACCAAAATATTGCCACACCCCACCTTGCGAAACACTGGTCTACACTGTAATCCAGACTTAATCAACCGAAATCACAACACCGAAGTCATGAATACTTCCAACCGATGGAATGGTAATATTCTCAAATTCGTAATTAGTTCTTATATTACCATATCCCATATATATATATATATGAAGAACAAAACACTTTAATACAGCAGTCTGAAGTTGCAGTCTCTGCCCAGATCACATGACCAAGCTCCTCAACCAACTTTGTATTCAAGCATACCAAGAAACTGATATATAAATTTTAGCATCTGCAAAAATTTTAAGAAGCACATTTAAGAAAAAGTTATATCGTTCAGTCAGTTGAGATATCTCCACTGGCTGTTGGTCAAAGCCTGGTGGCTTTCAAACCGATTGCTTTTCCCATTGCCGCCACAACTCATTAATATTGGCTACTGCAGGTCCCCAAATCCAAAAGAGGTTCTGTGACTTCAGTCTTGGAAGGTTCAGTCCGTGCCTATGAAACACTGGGATGATCGTTTATAGCTGGGTCGGGATTCAAACCAAGGCCAGACAGCTTAGAAGCAAGTGTGCATACATACCTCAAGGCCATCCTGGAAGCCAGGGTAGTATTATGGAGTGCAATGTTAATCGATTTTCTCTGTACAATGTAGAAATATAAAATTTTGTCGGCAACATCTCCCCAATGATCAAAGGGCATTTGTGTTATCAAGTCAAACCCTGTGGTCATCTTCGACTGCATGTAACCACACCTCCATGTAATGGTTGGAGCATCCACCAGAGTCTGGGAGGTCAGCGATTCAAAATGCCGGCCGAGTCATCCCAAAGACTAAAACTTGTACGTGCCGTTTCCTTGCTTAACGCTCATCATTTAAAAAGATAAGAGCATGGACAATCCCCATTGGTTGGCATCAAGGGGGAGGAGGAAATTCCTTCTGAGAAAATGCCTGCCGAGTGCAGTGAGAAAGGCAGGACGATTGTTGTGACATCGCTGGTACCCAGAGTATTATATCCAGTGAAGTGACAGTATTTTCCCTAAGCTCAGTGGCTATGTTGAGTGTTTGTGTTATCAGTATGTCCATGTGTGCATAGCAGCTCCATTATGAGCCTGAGACCTTGTAGGAAAAAAAAAAATTAAAATGTGTGTGTGTGACGTCTTTCATGAGCATCAAACCCTGATTTTTTTGGTATTGTAAATGATGCAACAAAATTCAATCCTGGTTGGGGAGGGGGGGGTGCATTCAAATATTGCCAATTAAATTAAACAAGCAACCAGAAAACAAAACCAAAGGTTTATTTGAATGAAACATCAAAATTAATAATGCAATGAAAACAAGTGAATTAAGGAATGTTCATCAAATGGAGAATCCACAGCATGATCAGGATGCCTGCCTGGGGGTCGAGGAGGTGGGGCACAGTGGATCAGAGAGCAGAACCAAGGACAAGGAAAGATCTCAGGGGATAGATGGAAATGGAGGAGGGGGTGTGTTTGTGAATAAAACAGAAGTTGTGATAAAATATGCAGCACTACTTTCCAACACTCACTGCTGTCTTAGCTGTTGAAGCACTGCGAGTAGCACGGATGGTATATCTGGACCACAGGTCCCACACTTTACATGTACATCGGAGAGATTCAACGTGGTGTTATCAGACTGAAAAAAATAAAAATAGAGAAAATTGGTCAGTCAAGCTCATAAAATGGGTATTCAAGTATTATGGCCAAAATACAGGCAACCAGAGTGTGGGTGTATGCAAGCAAGATGACTAAAATAGAAACAAAAACACTTACAGTGATGTCCCTGACTCTCCCATCTTTCTCTAATGATAAACACAGCTTTGTGGTGGTGCCCAGTGGGGTGAATGCCTCAACAGACAAATGTTCAGCCGAACAAGTGAGCAATTTGAACCCCAGCAGACTCTCGATGCGATGCAATTCTTTGGTCCATCTGGAGAGGAGAGGGGGGCATTCAGGTAAATGACATTATTATACAAGTAGCAAAGCAATTTGCACAATCATTAAAAAAAGCTAAAGATCAAACAGGTAAACTGACTGCTTAATTATCACTGCAAAGACTGACAATATGTTTTTATTCCAATCAATAACGAGTGACGTTATGGAAATCGATCATTGATCATCATTGCAGGACACCAACAGGCAAAATTATTCCCACATTTCTGTGAGGTTGGCCAAAGGGTTTTTGGGCCAACATTCTTACAAACCGGCTGACCAGGCCTGACGCTCAACCGAGTCGTTAGGGAGGGAATTTGTAATTTGTTCTAGGTGCCTGCAATAGCTCTCCTATTCTTTGTGAAGGACACCCAGTTTAACGTCCATCTCTGAGGGATGCCACACACATTGATGAATCACTCTGCCTGTGAAACACTGGGATGACAGTTTATAGCTGGTTTGGGGTTCAAACGCAGACTAGATAGTTTTGCGGCAACATTGCAGGACACACTCATGGATACTCTGCTGAGTAATAAGCCTAACAGTAGCAATAGGGTGAAAAGCAAGACTGAGACAAATTTAAAAACAATGACAAGAAGTCACCTGGAGTGGCAGTCTGCATCAACCATAAGTGCAAAAATATACTGCTTCAAGAAGAAGAAGAAAGAAAGAAAAGAAATTTTTTTTTTTTTAATGAAAACTTACTCTTGTTGGCGGTCCAACTTCTCACGAGCCTGGGACAGTTTAGTGTTTAAAGCATTGGTTTTCACAATGGTATCATCAAGCAGATCTTTGTGTTTACGCAGGGCTATGATGTGCTGCTCCCTCAATTCCACAACTCGATTTAGCTCCTCTTCCTGCAGGTAAGACAAAAGGAAAAGTAACTCGAGAGACTGGATCATGTTGTCATTCGTGTGCAGCACTTGGGCTGTGGGTTGGCATCATTTCTCACAGGGGCGTGGCTGTGTCGTTGAATGCCGGCGATAGCTCACCCACTCTTTGTGAAAGACAGTGGGATCTTTAACATCCACCAACTAATGCTGGTAGATGGCATACCCAGTTTAATGTCCATCTGAGGGACGGCGCACAGACAAATCACCCGGCCCGTGACCCACCAGGATGACAGCTTATCGTTTGGTCATGATTCAAACCCAGGCTAGAAAGCTTAGAGAGTGTGTGTATATCTTTATATTTAAAAAGTAACCTTGTGGGACAAATCTCAGTTTAAAAGGCATTTGTCCACAACTCAATACAATACTGTTCTTCACTATGGGTGGTGCCACCGAATCACATGTTTCTCCTGGTTTTTGTGGCATATCAAGTTCTTAACATCATCAGAATCTTCCATTATTAGTCCAAAGCACAAGATCTATTGCTCTCATCACAGACAGTGGGCCCTTTCCTCAGGTCAAGCTTCCTCTGCTCCTCCCCAGTTGTTGTTGTTGCAGTAACTCCATCCTGGTTAAACTCCCAAAATTCAGGCTTGGTGCACACCTTAATTCCATAATCTCAATCTTTTTCTATTATCAAATTATCCCTCCCTAAGCCAACCCTCTTACTTGTACGTTACCGTTTCCTCTTTTCTTTTACCTGGTTGTGTCCAACTGTGGACCTGCTGCCCCATCGCAAGTTCATTATCTTATTACCCATCACCTCACTCGTACTTTTCCACAGGCCATGATCATGTATGTGAGAGATTATATTCATTCTACACCACATCAATGTAAATTACTGCAATGCTCCATCACAAAATAAATTTTGTAGTATTCCTCACCAGACCAAAAAAAATAAATTAAAGATTGGTGACATGATGCTTGGAAATATGTATGTATGGATGGATGTTTGTAGTTAGGTAGTCGTGTCCACGCCGGTCAACGCCGAACTGGACGGATAGCCGAACAGCCAAGTTGCCTGGAGATTAGGGCACTCGCAGCAGATGGAGGACAAAGGTATACACTCGAACCCACAACGAATAGACAGACAAGCAATCTTAATAAATAGGGGTTTAATGAACATAGATCAGGTATTCATAAGAGGACTAAATCAAAGCGCAATGATGAAAATAAATCAAAGCACGAGGTAATGAAACATGAAGTAATCTACAGCAGAAAGACGAGGCACCTCTATACACAGTTACAAAAACGGACAAGGGGAAAGATGAAACAATGTAAAAATGCCTCCTTTATTCTGGCACTTAGCTTCGTTCAGAGATGATCCGTTTTGGACCTGGCGTCGTCGAAACTGCGTAGTCACTGCGCGGGAAACCACACCCGAAAATGGTACCAAGCCGCACTCTGGGCAGGAAACGTACGTGAGGTATTCGTGCGGCAGTATTCAACACCAGGGTTCAGAAAACGCCGTGCAGCTTCTTTTCACGAGCGAATATGCTGACCGTTCCTCTCTTGCACCAGGTCCATTCACCACGATCGCCCATATTTCTCCTCAACCATACGACGAGACGATTTATGAGGCCCCATGATAAGACCACGAGGCACGCTCTTCTTCCCCCTCAGAAAGGTACACGCTTCATGACTCAGTCGAAGTCAATGGCTAGCATTTTGCTCCAGCGCGCGAACAAACTCGCTTCGGCACGAACAAAAGAATCATACAGCCTTCTTCAGTGTCGAGGGGAAGCCAGTGAGGTAGATCCTTTTTGCCTCCAATCATGTACCTCTCAACTCTCCTCTCTCCCCAACCTTCTGACATCACTCCCATCCATCATCCACCCCAGGCGCATGGTTTGCTCGTCATTCCTGGAGGCGGGGTTTTTTGCCTGCCTGGAACGTTTGGCTCGGTTGTTGTTGTTGTCATTTTAAGGACGTGATTCCTTTTTTCGCCCGTCTTGTAAATGCAAAAACATCAGAAAAGGTCACAGGGGGCAATCACATACTGGGAGAAATTGGACTTAATCCCTACCTAATTAACACATCACCGCCCCCCCCCCCACCGTGTGGTAACATAAATTACATCGAGATGTCCCCTGCTCATCCACAGCCCACACTACTCTATACATTCCTACATTTGCAATGAAATTCCCCCCTCTACCCCCATATAATATATTATGGTTATGCAGGTAGATGGCGGAATTTCATAGGAAAGTTCGGATTGAGTGGAGTTGTTTGGTCCGTGGATGTGTAGGAGACATCTCGATGGAATTAAGTAGGGAGACAAAGCTTAAATGTTATATGTCACCACAGGAGGGAGGGGGGGGGGGTGGTGCGGTGTTAATTAGGTAGGGATTATGGATAAGTTCCCCCATTATGTTATTTCCCCCTGTGACCTATTCCTACATTTTTGCATTTCCAAGCCAACCATGAAAGAAGTGCGTTTTCACAATAACCACAACGATAACAAATGAGCCAGGCATGCCAAACACAGAGGCTCAGCCTTCTCAAGTTTGGTGTGAGAAAGCCATTCCCCGGAGGTGGACAGTTGTTCGTTGTGACGTCAGAAAGATGAGGAGGAATGCACAAGTGCGGAGTGAGGGACGTACGCGGTCGATAGAGAACGTAGCTCGGAGATGGCCTGCAAGAACAGGGCTTTACGGCTGGCTTTCCTTCAACGCATGAAGAAGACGGCACAATTCTCGTATTTACGCTGGGGAAAATTGGCTTGCGCACCGAGCAAGATGCTGGCCAATGGCTCTTGTTTGGGTCGTGAGAGACGGACTCCGAGCCTCATGTATGTCACCGAAGGGGACGGCACCATTCTGCAGAGTGCCGCATATCGGCAAGCGCGATAGACGAAGAAGCTGCACGACAGTCGGTGAGCCTTGGTGTTGAATACCACTCACGAATTGTCTGACGAATGTTCCTGCTGTGAGAGAGCGGCCCGGCGCAATTTTGTGCGCATCGGCACGAGCAGGACGAAGCACCTCGATTCCAAGTTCCACAAAGACCATCTCTGGACCATGCTAAGTGCCAGAATAAAGGAAGATTTTCTTTTGTTTTGTTTTCCCCTTGTCGGTATTTAAATCTGTTTGTAGAGGCCCCTCAACTTTAGGATTTATATACTTCATGTTATGATTACATTCTGAATTATTGTCCCTTATAAATATTTGTCTATTTTCATTAAATCTCGCATTTATTTCAAGTTGATGTGTCCGTGTATTTGTCGTGGGGTGAGAGTATATACGCCCCTGTGCTGCGCTTCCCCATACCTCAATTCCTCGGCCATTGCGCCCCACCCCTCCCACGCACGTTATAATATCCGAGGATCAAGTGTCGGTCTCCCAAGGAAAACTGCTCGGTTATCCAGACTGGCGGTTGACCACCCAATTTGGGGTCGGGGATTTAATCTTCACCACCAGTATCACAACATGCATATACATACAAAGTCGCAGGGGTGCCTGGCCCAGGTTACCCTCCCCCCCTCCCCCTGACCCAAATTGCGGTGACAGGCGGTTAACACCACCAGCCCCTGGGATAGCTGAGCGGTTCCTTATTAATGGGAGGCAACACGTTGATCCTCGGAGATTATAGCACGTGCTCAAAGGGACGGGGCACGGGGTGGAGGGGTTACATTCGAACCCCACTGCGAATACACCGATACAGTTTCTTGAAAGGTATACATTTTAATGAAAACAAACAAATATTTGCAAATGACAATAATTCAAAAAGTAATGATATAATCCAAAAGTCAAGGCACCTCTCGCACAGACTCAAATACAGACAAAGGGAACACAAAAATGAAAAGAAAAACCTCTTGTTGCAAGTATTCTTGTACTTAGCTTGGCTCAGAGTTGGTCCCTGTGGAACTTGGAATTGAGGCGTTTCCACCAATACGTGCATATGCATGCAAAATGGGGCTTCTCGCGTAGCAGGACAAACGTACACCAGGCAATCTGCGAGCCGCACTCAACACCAAGGCTCAGAGCCCCAATGCAGCTGCTTATGACATAAACTTACCCCAAGCCTAGCGTCTTATGACTCAACTAAGAGCCAAAGGCTAGCGTATTGCTTCACCATGCAAGCCAAAGCCTCGACACAAAATCAATGGTCGTGTCGTCATCCTCGGCGTGTGCTCACCCTCCTCCGTCGCCTCTCCAAACAATGCCCCTTGTGCCTCCACTCTAATCACGGCTCTCCAAAAAATGCGCAAGCTCTGAACTCCCCCCTCTGATTCTCTTCCGAATCAACTCTGCCTCATGCGTTCCTCACACTGATCTCGTGCGTGCGTTCTGCCGATCTCTCATCTTATGTAGTCAGAAGCCTCCCATGTCCTCTTCCTCTTTAGGCGTCTCCCTAACAATTTTCAGCCTCCCGGGCGTGGCCTGCTCGCACGAAACCCGAGAAGGCGGGGCCTCCATCCACTCGGCACACCTGGCTTTAGGGACGTGTTGCCCACCTATATTGCCGATCTTGAAATATTTAAAAAAACATCACAGAGGGGCAATAACATACTGGGTAAGCTTATTCTTAAAATCTAGCTAATTAACACGACACCACCCCGTGTAGTGACACATAACACTTAAGCTCACAGGTTCCACATCACATCAAGATGCCTCCTTCATACCCACGGACCAAGTGACTCCACACAACGCTATATTCCCTATGAAATTCTTCCATCTACCCCCACAACCATAACACACACATATATGTATTGTTGTGGATTTCAGAATCGGATCCGACGAATGCAAACAACATCCAGGTCCTCAGACCTAGTTATTTCCATAAATGCATATTCAGAATAGACCCATCCCCTTGTCTGGTGGGATTCTGGCTCTGATGCGTTGAAGGGTATAGAATAGGTTCCCTTTCTTTCTTATGAGATGACCTTTTCCTCATTACAACACGTTCATGACGTATGATTTTACGCCAGTATTCATTTCCACATGAGCGATATTCAGCGTTCATGCATGCGAGAGATAGCCATGAGTCCAACGTCGACTCATTCTATCCCCTTTCCATCAGGACACATTGGCTTGGAAATAGACGATTTATTTACCCTTTGGAATTAAAGGACATTTGATTAAAGTCACCACAAGCTTTTTCTGGACAGTTTATTCTGATGGTCAGACATGGCTGTGGATCATTTATCTCAGGCATCCACCTTTTTCCATCGACGTTCGACAGCTCTATGGACGCTGGCTGCCTCTTGTTCGTGTCAGGATGAACGGGGAGGTGATGGTTGCCGTTGACGTTTTCGCTCGGTAATTCCAGCAAATGGCTGCTTTTTGGCGTTCGTCCAGTGCCCTGAACATGGCGTCGTAAGCCAGGCCTGTGTTCATTGGGAGTTTTATCTTGTTCGATGGTGGGGAAGGAATGATCACGGGGGTTGACGGTTGGAGGTCACGTGCAGCGATGCGCCAATAGGCAAGCTGGATTTGGCTGAAGTCTGCTTGAGGCTTTGCCCACAATGGTCGCCGATAAAAAAGGACAGGAGGACCACCTTCCTGATGTTTGCTGACAGCCCCTGATAGCTCCTGACCGTTGGTGACAGTTGGACCGTTCCTGCTCGTTGTGCTCAGTACCCGGCTCTTGGCGTCCTGGTTCCTGGGGGGGTGACGACATGACGTCCATTGGTGTTCGAGCCTGTTTGAGAGTGGGTGCACGGCGAGGCAGGGCGCTGGCAGCGGACCAAGGCAAGCTGACACATTTGGGTCATTTTGGTGGACGCAAGATGACTTCTGCATTGATAAGCTGAGACCAGATTTTTTTCCTCCTGTCTGGTGTTTAATTAAGTGAGGCATAGTGATAAGCATCTGCTCTTTGTCCATAAATGCTTGTTGAATTCTATATTTAAGATTATTTTGATCGATTTGCATTCATCCATTTACACCATAAGGAATTAAAAAGTTATTCAGTTTATTTCTTTTTCTTAATAAATTCCTTGTTAATGTTTCAACCTGTCCGTGCTTGGCATTTCCTTCCATTAATCCAGCATTGTCTGAACCTAGATAGACTGGGAGGTAATTCCAAAACTAACTAGAACGGGCACCCAGTAGAGCGCATACCTTCGCCAACACTACATTTTACCCCCCCCCCCAGAAACCGTTGATTGTGAGGGTATTTAATCCCATACCACATCTACCATCTCATATGTGTTATGATGGCTTAAAAACATTAAATTTCCTGCTGTTTGACACTGATTCACGTACATTGTACAATTTCTGTATGAACTCCCTGACCTTTTTGGGTGTCGGTGTCAAGTCAATCTGATGACAACTGGTCACATTTTAAGAAATCAAATATTACACATCACAGGATAGGGAATTGAATTCTAAACATTTTGAATCGACTTGCATGCAAATTGTATAAGAATTGACCGCGTTATGATAATAAAGGTCGTTGACCCCCCTGACCTTTGACCCAAACCGCTAACAAAGGTAATGACGTCATTGTGTCATATCATATATCACAAGATTGGGCATTGAATTCACAACATTTTGGCATTGGTTGCATGCAAATTGGATAAAAATAGACCGCATTATGGCAAAATGACGATTTTGACCTTTTCATGACCTCGACCTTGACCTTTGTACTCCTAATTTTGTAATTGGTATTAGAGTGTGGGGAACAGAACAGTCAACATTTTGGTGTTGGTTTCATGCAAATTGGATAAGAATTGACCGTGTTATGACGAAAACCGCACATTTTGCAATGTCGTGACCCCCCCCTGATCTTTGACTCCCAACCGCTAATAAGGGTTATTACGTCATTGTGTCATGTCACATATCACAAGATGGGGCATTGAATTCTGAACATTTTGGCAATAGTTGCATGAAAATTGGATACAAATTGACCGCGCTATGGTAAAAAGACGATTTTGACCTTTTCATGACCTTGACCTTTGACCCGATCGCTCCCAAAATCTAATCAAATGGTCCTCGGATAATAACCAATCATCCCACCAAATTTGCTGCGATTCAGTTCAATACTTTTGGAGTTATGTGAATAACAAACAAACAAACACATAATCACAAATAAATAAATAAATAAATACACAGCGATCAAAACATAACGTTCGCAACAAAGTTTGCGAAGGTAATTAACCTGTCAGTCGGCATGCACCAGCAGTAAACGCTCGGCCACCTGACTTAAGATCTAATCAAGATAAGATTGGTGCATCGCCGGGGGCACGTTCCCCGGTCAGGAGGCCATGTGACCAAGTTAAACGGCAAATTAGACGGTGGACACTGGAACTCGTGGTTAACTGATTGGTATGTGTGGTTAAGCAACCCACCATACCACAAAGTTAATTGTGAGCGGTGGCCCCAGGTCCAGTTCTTCCGATGAGAAATGAGGATTAACCTTCTAATCATACACTCGGTACCCATGGCCGTAACAATATTAACAGACACAACTGACTGTTATGGTGAGCATCACCACGGATTATGTCTCACACGGTAAAACCGCACAATCCACAAAAAACAACCCTCTGTCTGCCACCCAGACGATTGTTCCTGCTAATGCAAACCATTCAACCAGAAAGCACGTAATGCGATCGGCAGGTAAATCAAAAACATAAGTGACGAGCACTCCCTCGATCTCCATTGGACAGAGTCCTACACCAAAGTGTCACCTTCAATCCAGAGGCCTCCACCTGGTGACTGTCAAACAGACAAATATTACATGGTCATCATCAGTTAAACATCAAACAGAGCAATCTATCCGAACTTCAGGCTTCTTTGCCTCTTTTGAAGGCGCCTTTTTTTTAAAAACACAAAAAAAAGAAACAAACATTTCTACAGGTGGGGATGCTCACCTTGACCTCGCGGCCAAAGTAAACAGTCCAATAAGACTGTCCCACTGGCATACAGATACCCCTCAGCCCAAAGGCTGAAGCACATGGTCAAACAAACATCCAAACTCCAAAGGGCCAGAATGCATGGTCATACAATTGGACCCATCCATAGGAATGAGTCCCCATGACTAAAACTGCATGGCATCCTGAATTTGGCCTTGTTTTCCCTCATCAGGATGGCATACCAATAAATATCTAACCAATGATGACCACATTCGTTGTTTAAATGTCAGACGCACCGACTGACTTATGGTGAGCAGCCATGGGTTATGCGTCTCGGTAAAACCATATAATCCGCAAAGAACATAATTCTTTGCGGATTATGCAATTTTACCATGCGAGATAATCCGCAGCGATTCTCACCATGAGTCAGGAGGTGTGTCTGATGTTAAAACGACGAATGTGGTCATCACTGGTGAGATGTGCATCAGTATGCATCCTGAGGGCAAAGAAGCCCAAAATCCAGACAGGCAGCTCCGTTTGATGTCTAACTTATGTTGACCATGTAATCTTTGTCCAACAGTCGCTGGGCTGAAGCCTCTGGATTGGAGGTGACACTTCGGTGTAGGACTATGTCTAATGGAGATTGGGGGAGTGCTCGCCACTCCACACGTTGATATATATATATATATATACATATACATATATATATATATACACATATATATATATATATATATATATATATATATATATATATATATATATATATATATAGTTACGGTTCTCGGAAGCATATGCATACAACATACAGTTGTCCTGAGTCAGTTATTCCATTAATATACGTGCAGATAGATCCCTACCTTTGGTCTAGCGGGACAGCAGGGAGTGCGTTGCGATCAATGGGCTGTTAGTTAGGATTCATAAATCATTTTTCCCCTTTTATTTTATTCCCTCCTTTTTCTGAGGTAAATTTATCTTGCTTGCTACCCTCATTTCAGTGGCCACAGCGTACCACAGTCGACCTGCTGTATCCAGAGTCTCGTTTGAGGCAAAATCCCAACGTTCGCTATGGAAGCTGTGCCAGCATCCACCTTCCCAAACCCAGACACGCGCGGCATGGGCGGGCCAAACTAGCGTCTGGCTGAAACACCGCCCAGAAAAGCGGACCACATGAAGGGCCGGTCCAATCTGGATGCTCGGATCGGACAATGACGGTTTCGCCATGGCTCCTCCCAGAGCTCAGGGATCTATAAAGTACGGAACAATCCTCAGAGGAGGGGGTTGTTGTTGTAGATCTAAAGGAAGAAGTCGGTGGTTGTTGGTAGATTGAAAGGAAGAAGTCTGTTGTTGTTGATTGAAAGGAAGAAGTTGGTGGGAGTTGGTTGAAAGAAGGTCGAAGGCGTGAGAAGTCGGTTGGAAAGTGGAGAATTGAAGGAGTTGTTGTGAAAGTGTTCCTGCGGCTTGGCTCTGCCTACGTCTCACCTCGACGGCTCGCCTACACGTCCTTGACCAAGCCTCTTACCTGGTCCTGTCTACTGCTCCATTCTCAGCTCTTCTCCACTCGGGCTCCTGCTACAGACACGATTACCACTCGTGCGGCTGTGGACCGAACTACACAACTTTTGTCGGGTGCCGCACCACGGAGCACCCTCCTCCAAAACGCTCAGGTACCTAGAAACTGTAACCTCAACTCCCTCCCTCGCTGGCTGCAAAAGTTCTTTTCACAATTAGGTTTACTTTGAGTGAGTGTCTGAGTGTGTTGGCGCCTGTCCGTTAAGCAAGCCTGTAGAAGATTTTTTTTATTGTTGTGATTGTTGCGTTTATTAATCTCGCATCAAGTCTGCACTGTGTCTGCTTTTGTAAGTTGCTTGTATAATTGTCACACCCCACACCTCTCATCGTTCCCTGCATTATATCCCCAATAAACCTTTTGTTGTGCCACATGCTTTTCCTCGCTTATTGTAAATAAATAATAATTGTAGAAATGTTCCCTTTGTCTTTTCCTCCATTGGTCCAGTATGGTTCGGATCTAAGTTTAGCCAGGTCTTTAATACTAACAATCCGTTCCTTCCAGCCGGTAAGTCCTTGGCAGTGCCGCTCAGCTGCATCTGATCCAGAAAGGTGATCCGTAGTTGGTAGAGTGATCCGGTTCAGACAAGGAGTACCGAGGGCGCGGTTCCCCGGTGGTTAAACCGCGTGGTTAATTAGGTAACCTGATTCGAGACAGGAGGACCCTAGGTCAAGCGGTTGAGTTATTGGTGTCCACGGTTGGTTAAGTGACCCACCGCGTCGAGGAATTATCCGTGAGCGACGGCCTACAATTCCGGGGAGTCTGGTGGGAATCGACCTAGCTTTCCCCCACCTAGTGGTCTTCTCACCCGACCCCACCGGCCCACAACAATATATTAGTTATGGTTGTGGGGGTAGATGGAAGAGTTTAATGGGGAATGTAGCAGTGTTGAGTTGCTTAGTCCATGGACATGTAGGAAGCATCTTGATGTGAATAGGTGGGGAGCCTGTGAGCTCAAGTGTTGCGTGTCACCACACAAGGGGTGGTGCGGTGTTAATTGGCTTAGGGAGTAAGAATAAGTTCCTCAGTATATGATTGCCCTCTGATTTTTCTCTAGGTTTCTATATTCCAAGATCGGCAACAAAGGTGGGGAATGCGTCACTGAAACAACAAACGGCCAGGAAGCCCCGCCTTCAAAAGTTGACAAACGAAGTCACGCCACGGACGATTGATGGACGTGACGTCAGAAGCTAGCAGAGCAGGCAGAAGCCCACCTTCCTGGGTTTGGTGCAAGCGGGCCACGCCCCGGAGGTGGAGGATAAAATAAGACAGAGAGAAGTGGAGTGATGAAGGAGAACTTACACATTTTGAGAGGATTATAGTGGCACATTTTGAGAGGTGAAAGAAAGGGAGCGCACAGGAGGAAGGAAGGAGTTGACTTGGCATTGTGAGAGAGCCATGATCAGAGTGGAGGTACAAGGTGCATTGTTTGGAGAGGCAACAGCGGAGATTGAGCACACACCGAAGAGGACGACATGGCCATTGAATCTGTGTTGAGGCGGTTTAGCTTGTGTGTCGAAGTAAGACGCTGGCCTTTTGCTTCTGGTCGGGTCAATGAGGATGAGCGGAGCACCCAAAGTCGTTACACTGGGACTTTGAGCCTTTATGTAGAGTGCCGCTTGCGGATTGTCTAGTGTGCATTCGTCCCGCTACGAGAGAATCGCTTCTTCCAGTTCCACAAGGGTCAGCTTGGGCCAAGCCAAGTAAAGCAAGAGTTTGGAAGGAGGGTTCTTCTTTTTATTTTGTGTCCCCTTTGTCTGGATTTGAGTCTGTGTGTGAGGCCTCGACTGTAGGATTTATTTCATATTATTATCGTTTCCTTTTGAATCATCGTCCTTTGTGGATATTTGTTATGTTCATTAAATGTATTCCTTTTCAGAGGTTGTATCTGTGCATCCGTTTCATTCCCCGTGCTCCTCCGCCCAGCCGCCATTGCCCTCCACCATGCCCTTCGAGCACGTGTGAAAATCTCCAAGGATCAACGTGTCCGCCTCCTATTAATAAGGAACCGTTCGGCTGGCCGGGGGCTGTTGGTGTTAAACGCCCGTCACCACAAATTGGGTTGGGGGGTTAACCTGGGCGAGCCACCCCCTTCTGGTCTTTTTAGGCAGAAGCCCGCCCCCTTCAGGCTTTAAATCAGTCTGCATTTTGAATTACAAGCAGTTGGTACGTCTTTGCCTTATGCACGAAACCCAGGTTATTTATTTTTCCTACACAGAGCTGGCAGTTGCCTGTACACCGCTCAAATAAAGGTATGCGTCAGAAGAACACATTACATGCTTGGAACAAGATAGTCTGTAGGGCGGGTACTCTGCTACGACTAAATGTAAAACAAATGTTAGAGCCATGGAGACCAAAGGAAGAAAGCTTAAAAAGAGCTGAGAAACCTCCTCTGAAACTGCCTTGAATATTTGCTTCATTTTCAGGGTCATTCATAAGTTTCTGGGTCAGTGGTAGAAGCATTTAAAGAAGATGCTAATAAAAGTAAAAGATGAAAGACAAATGGTTAAAAAGAACCCTTAATTAAATAATGCACTTAAAATGCATTGTTCATCAAATCAAGTACCGGTTAAGATCAATTTGTTCTCGCCATCCTAGTTAAATGAGACTTTTTATCATATCTTTGAGAGATTGAGACTCATGGAAAAGCTGAAAGTTTCATATGTGAACAAAAGAGCCACATGTTGCCAGAACAGCTCGTCTTACCATTTTCATCTCCGAGTCTTCAGCTTCGGCCAATTTCTTCTGCAGGCAGTAAGGGCTCCATGTCAGTGGACACATTTGATAAAAAAAAACATTGCCGCAATAAGATTGCTTTATTATACAAAGGCCGGCAACAGCAAAACAGAGCAAAACACATTGGTTCATCTTGAATAATGTGAGTCTCATCAGGAAGCTACTTCTTGCCTTTTCCTGCAGGCCATCCAGTTTCTGCGCGAGTGATGAGCGTAGGTCAGACAGCTCAGTAAGCTGAGAGCCCAGGGAGTGAATAATCTTTTGGATTCGAGCTTCACCCTCTTGACAGGCAATCCAGGCTGCCTCATCACAGGCCATTGTGGCTTGGAACTCCATATCTGCTTCACAACATCATCTCAAGTCACACTATCAGCATTCTTCAAGCTACATACAGCAAGCCAATCCCAATCTGTTCAAGCCTCACCAGAATCATTTTCAACGACAGGCAGCTGGCCATCCTTAAGGTTAGCCAAGAGGTTCAGGGTTTGGTGATGGACGTACAGCTCCACAAAACGCTTATTTGCCTGCTCATCATCCACAGTGTGTAGCACCCTATGGTCACCGTGCTGGTTCTCTGGTGGCTTTGCCAGCTCTTTCAGGAACAAGTCCACTTTTCTCAGGATCCTACACACCAAATACATTGGGATGCACTATGTATACTCTGGGTAAATCAACTTTACTGGTTAGTTGGAGGTTATGAGCCAAGGATAGAGAAAATGCATCAAAAGAAAGTCAGCAGGTTGGATAGAAAAAAATGACTTATGAACAGGAAACAGAGTACTTGGCAAACGAGCAAATGCCAGGATGGAAATTAGCAAATAGTGGAGTTCCGCATCCATTGCTATTTGTAATTTATGCAAATTATCGAGAATAAGAGGCGAGGATTAAGAGAATGCAAGTTTGCAGATGACGCGACGCTTCGGAATACAGTGTGAATAGTTTGGAAAAATTCAGGTACTGGTAAGCATCGGCATTTTGGGGTCATAAGCGAGAAAATAGTTGATGGATTTTAATGTGAGCAAATGGAAAGTTAAAGGGGGGGTGGGGGATGGGGGTAAGAAAAGACAAGCTAGTAACAATGGCAGCAACAACCATGTTAATGAAGACATGTTGCAGAAAATGGGCCAAGAAAAATATTTTGGAATAATTGTGGAAGTCAGTTGGGCAATGAGCACCGTGTCAAGTTAGGCAACGTAGTTTTAGGATGTATTAAAAGTCTGAACCAAATGTTTAAATCAAAGGTTGAATGATTGCATCCTGTTGAACTGTGTAACAAAGTCTGGTTCCAGAGGCTGGATCCTGAATATGGTGTTCAGTATGGTCACCTCATTAAGGAAAGAATATGTAGCTGTCATACAGGTTTTTGTGTAGAGCATGTAGAATAGTTCCACGGTCGCTATGAAAAAACAGAACGGGCATTTTACATTTTGGTGAAGATTAGGTGGGGATATGATGGAGGTAGTCACAATATTAAGGAAACTTCTAGACATGCAAATACGACATATTAATTTGAAGTAGACGTGGGAAATAGGAATAGGAAGCAGAGTTTGAAGATAACAACACATCTGGCTCCTCATTCCCAATTGTACACATCTGCCCTCCCAGGTCGCACACGGTCCTCTCGGAACCCTCATCTGGTCACCAGATTTCATTTAGCCCAATTGTGGAAAATCAAGTCCCTGTGTCGTCTTCATTTTAGTCTTTTAAATCCCAATCACGACCTCATGCGTTCACCAATGATCTCTTCTACACATGCTCAGTCTTTCCCATTCCGTTCCTCTCCAGGTCCTTGTTACTCGTTATGTTATTCATCATTTCCTCGTTCATGCCCACCGTTATCTTTTGCTCATCTGAAAACCTGCTAGCTTTTGTTATTTAACTCCTTCATAAAACTAGACCCTTTTATTTGGGGGGGGGGAGGTGATGGGAAAGAGGGCAAGAAGAGTCCACCAATTCCGATGTACCATACGCTATAGGGTGTTGGTCGTACCGAAGCCGTTTCTTGGCAAGAATTATACTGGATAGTTTGCCATTGCTTTCCCAGCGTGGTTTGTCCATGCTTGATCCGAGTATCCTTTTAAATGCTGAGAATCAAGCAAGGAAGGAGCACATACCCTTTAAATAAATACGTTTGGTAAGACTCGGCTGGGTTTGAACCACCAACCTCCCAGACTCAGATCAGACACAAGGGTAGACCAAACGCTTTCCATGCATGAAGATCTCTGGGAAACAGCAACGACTTCAATGAAAACAAATAAATAAATCGCTGTGACAATTGGTGAAACGAGATGACACGTGGTGGAGCACATACCTCTGCCAGGCTGAATAGTTTACATTTTGTATGCCACCTATAGATCTGAATCCAGACCAAAACCAAAAATCGAATTGGCTTGTTCTGGTCACCTAACAAACTCATCCATCTTGTTTTGTCATTACTCATCCAAAACTTTTTGAGATAACATGCAACAGGCTTTTGGCCCCTCTCCATGGTGAAGAATCCCTTAAAAAAAAAATTTAGATTCAGATCTTCATAAAAATCGAATCAATTAGTCCTAGTCACACACCCAAAATGTCCACCAAGCTTAATCCTAATCCGTCCACAACTTTTTGATGCATCATGCAACACCGTTTTTAGTCCCACCTCTCAAAGGTGTAAAATCGCTGAAAAATTAAATAATTCTCGTATCTGGATCTTCATCAAAATCGAATCAATTCATCCTCGTCACACACCCAACCTGTCCACCAAGTTTCATCCGAATCCATCCATAACCCTTTGAGATATTGTGATATATATATATATATATACATATATATATATATATATATACATATATATATATATATACATACATATATATATATATACATATATATACATATATATACATATATATATATATATATACATATATATATATATATATATATATATATATAGTTTTTGGCCGTATCTCTCAATGGTGACGAATCACTTGAACAAGCTCAAATGAGCTAAGATCCTTGTCCTCTTAATGATGACGTCATAAAAACGAATATGGCGTCATTGTGATGTATCAGGTTTGTGATAAATTATTATCTGTGCTAATGCCCGACTTGATACCTGCAAACAAAATTCACACAGCTTGCCTAGTTTCAGAGATAATGGTACCGGCGATTTCCATTAGCAGCGATATTATGATGTCAGCTTTTTTTTCTATACAAGAGTAGCTCATGGTGGTTTTGAATGCACTTGCATGTCCAGAGCTAAACTCTTCAAAAATCATCTAATTGAAGGTCATTGAACAATTTTTGGTTGATAACACATTTGCCACCGACGGCGAAATAGGTGAAATGGCCATGCCCCTTTTCAAGCGAAGTACTACCACCCGCCATTACTGTATCTCCAGAACCGTTGGACCTAGAAGGTGTGTGACCACTCAAAATGTTCGGAATGGCTATATTATGGGGGGTCAGTAATACATTTCCATGTCCAAAAGTCAATGGTTTTATAAGATATTTGCCAAAAACTGATTTCAGCATTGAACGCACTACAGTTCTGACCCTTTATTATATTACCTGTTGTCGTTTTGCACATTGTCCATATTTTAGAGTTTAATTATGTGGATTTCTACACTTTTTGCCTTTACTACAGCCACAAAACACCACACATTTTATGTTCATTCCTCTGCAAGTGCACGTCTTGGTACTCAAACATGATGTTGGACATTTGCATGGAGGAGGCAGGTCATCGGGCCTGCACGGTACTGGCAGTATCACAGGTGTAATTCCAACATCTGTTGCTTTATAACCATACTGGCGTGGATCTGGTTTGATGACTGCAGGATTTGGAGCTTGTAACCACATCTTGCACTGCAGATATGCTCGCTTTATGTGTTCTCGTAGCGTTGAAGAACAGCACACAAGCTGGTTGAAATCGAGCTCTTTCTTGGAGTTGTGGTACTGCTCCCAACGATACTCATCCAATGTGGAACAGTCGGTCTTCTTTAATCCAGACACAAGGAATTTTTCAGCATTACTTATCATCTGTGGTGACAGTTCCTCTACACCAAACCCTTCCAAGTAGGGAGAGATCCATGGATGCTTTCATGCCAGACAGTTTTGGACCCACCTTGCTGGTACTGTCACACCCGCTAAGTGCATGAATGGCTGGGAGACACGACACTAAATTGTTGTCCAGTTGATCAACTAACAGGTGGACTGGTACAGTTTTCTTGTTTTTCCGGTTACCAAGCTTTACAAACAGCTTTTGTAGTTGCCAGGTTTTCTTGAAGTGGAAGATGAGGTTGACAAAGACATGTGTGTCAGGTGAGTCAACCAAGACTGATTGAACCCCGTGTTTCACAACACCATCATTAATATGGAACACGATTCTGTCATCGGCTTCTTCTTGGTTGCTTGAGAGCTCTGCGATCTGTGTTTCAGTGCCAGCTAACAGTTTCCTACATTCTCCCACATATACTCCTCCAAAGATAATTTCCTTTTCTGATACAACATTCTGCAGCATCCACTTGAAGACATACTCCTGCAACCCTACTTTGTTCAACATTGAGCTCCAGAACATATCAAGATCGACAGGGAGTTTCTGATTGTCAGACCTAATGGTGATAGCGATTTCTTCAGAAGAACTTCTGTGCACGTTCCATTTGCTTGATTGATGATTTTTGATCAACATCAAAAATAATGTCTATTCTTGTGGAGTCAGAACTTTTAGCAAGAATGCTGTTGGAAAGACTCTCAGCCAATTGCCCAAATGTGTCAAGGCCCATCTTTTTCATTGGTAGTTTTCACACAAGTGCCATGAAGTCCACTATTGTCATCTGAGCATCACATTTGACATTCCTTTTCTCCTCTGGAAGTTGATTGACTAGTAGTTCCCTCGATAAGGAGGCTTTATCAGGCTTCTTCAATCTGATGCCATATTTACATTCAGTGGTGAAGAACTGGGATGTGCTGGTCAATTCATACTTCAGGAGCTCTCGCATGCTGTACCCTCTTTCTCTGGCATAATCGATGTACCTAATCGTTTCTGCAGCATCTTTTTTGCCATCGATTTCTTTGCTGTGGACGGTGTAGAAGCATGCTTCATGAAAACAGTCTTGCGGTTAGTAGGTCTTGTGTCATGTAGGTGTTTCTCCTTATTCCGAAATCTGGTCTCAACAAACTCTTGATAACTCTTCTCACCAGTTTCCAGGCATTCAAGTAATCCATCAACAACCTCCTGGGGTATATCAGCTCCAGTAGAGATGTGAAGTCTGATCCCAGTGCTGAATGGATTGTTGATGCTGAATAATAGGGTTCATCTACCTGTGTTCCAAAGGTACCAAAGATTTAATGTTTACAAGCATGGCGTTGTATACACACATATAAGTACACACTTTTTCATCCATAGACATTGTGAGGTAAGGGAAGTATTGTTCATCAGTTTGCCAAATAGGGTTCTGATGCTATTACATCTGAAATTTACCTGTTAACATTTTTCCTGAAGCAGTGTTGCATATAACGCATGAAGTCCCATCAAAAACCCCTTCGGCTGCTGACCTTGAAACCACTAAAGTTTCCTGTAAAAAATATTTTTTTGCGCAATTGTAGATGACGCAGTTATTATTCAAAAACTTTGTTCAGATGATTTTAATGTGCATAATTCAACTATAATGAAATCATACAATGTTATAGTAACAGCAAGCAGGGATCCAAGGTAGAATTACTTGCCATCAGAGAACTCTTTAACACTTGAACACTTAAACACCTAGCGCCTCCTACAACAAATAAATAATATGGTTAATTGTAATCTTTTTAATGCAGATTACTGCCCACCTGGAATCTTCAGGAGTCAAGTCATTGAACTCTTCAGGAATCAAGTAATTGAACAAAAGAAGAAGGAACAATTATGAATAATTGAAGTCCGTAACATGTTGAAATCAGTTTTTGGCAAATATCTTAAAAAACCATTGACTTTTGGACATGGAAATGGATTACTGACCCCCCATAATGTGGCCATTCCGAACATTTTGAGTGGTCACACAACCTTCTAGGTCCAACGGTTCTGGAGATACAGTAATGGCAGGTGGTAGTACTTCGCTTAAAAATGGGCGTGGCCATTTCACCTATTTCGCCGTCAGTGGCAAATGTGTTACCAACCAAAAATTGTTCAATGACCTTCAATTAGATTTTTGAAGAGTTTAGCTCTGGACATACAAGTGCATTCAAAACCACCATGAGCTACTGGAGTACTAGGAAGAATTTCCAAAATCGGAGATGGTTACTGCCTGCGCGTGGGCTTTCTGCATATACATGGCAAGTTTCACGAACTTCCAATGAAAACTCTGGGTTGTGAAACAAAAAAAGTCAAAAAATAGGAATGACGTCATAAAAATTGATATGACGTCACAGTGATGTATCATACGTGCGGTAATTCATCTCTGCTAATGCCCCGTTCGATTCCCGCAAACAGAATTCAAAAAGCTTGCCTAGTTTGAGAAAATTTTTAGGTGATTTCCATTAGCGGAGATATTTTGACGTCATAACTTTTTTTCTGAGAAATTTTCAAAATCGGAGATTGTAACTGTCTGCGCAGGGTATTTTTACATATACATGCCAAGTTTCAGGAAGTTTCGATGAAAACTGTAAGTTGTGAAACAAAAAAGTCCACAAGAAGTAGATGAAGAACAACAACGTGAGTAAGACTTAGAGATCCTCCACAAGGATCTAAAAATTCAGTTCCGGATCCGGATTCGGATCTTCACTAAAGTTAAGCATTGCCGTCCTTAGCCGGTCAACTGCACACACAAAACATTTCAGAACAATTGCTTGAAAACTGTAGCCATAAATCGTGTGACGAACAAACAAACGTGACAGACCAACATACTTAGCAAAAAAGAATTTTCACCAAGTAATGAGAAATGAAAGAGAACAAAATCAGAAGAATGAGGACATTCAGGTGGCATCGTGTGCGTGTTTGGAAAAATGCAATTTGTCGCTTTCTAATCGATTCCTTTTACCCCCAAACTGCACAAACAGAAATACATTTCAGTAATACAACACAACATGGCCATGCTGCCAGGCTGTTAAGACGTCACCATATTCGGCAGTCATTGCGTACAACACGTGTGGGATAAAGGTGAGATCTCAACGTTCACAATCCAGGTTGTACACATAGTTGTATTACGTGTATTAAATGGTTAACACTACTCCACACGTCACATAGCAAATCCCGTGCCATGGAAGAACAACACGCGTCGCTTTCTCTCGCCAATACCAGTCCATGAGAGGAGACGATGCGTTTGAGTCATTTAATGCACATGTCAGTGGGACCAATTGGTTTCTCTGGAGAAAAAGAAAAAAAAGGAACATGACCCTTGCTGAATAAGTCAACAAGCATAGTGGGGGGCGGGGGGGGGTTAGAGAGAGACACACACAGAGAGACAGAGAGACAGAGGCAGACAGGCAGAGAGCCGCAAAGCACAACAATGGACCACCACCTAAAAGGAGCACCATGAAATGGTCACATGGGTTTACATAAGTTCACATTACGATCAGTCTCATCGAGCAGCATTCCCGCTTCACTAATCAATTGGATGTTCATTAAAACTGCACAAAGTACACGTACACACATGCGTGTACACTCACGTACAATCACAAAGTACAGAGAGATGACAGAAGTCAAGACTCCATGATTTTAAAATAATTCATTTATTGAACATTTGAAGTACATTTGATCCATTTTAATACAAACACTAGTATTTGGTAGACTTGCCATTTACAGATTTCAATGCTTTTACACTTTCAGGTCGAGAACTAACGAGTTATGAAATTTTCTCTTGTGGGAATTCTGCCCAGGGTTCACACAAACGGGTTAGTGATTCTGCCTGTGATGTTGGTTTTGTGGACTTTTTCCAGACATCTCGATCCAATATGGCCCAGACATGTTCAATGGGATTCATGTCAGGAGACTGACTTGGCCATGGAAGTCGCTTGATCCCATTTCTGTCCTGCCATTCTTTGGTCGTTTTTGCAGAGTGGCATGGAGCTCCATCTTCCATGAACAGAGTATAGTGTTTGACAATCTGATCAGTGGAGAAGACGGGGAGAAGTCCATACTCAAGGATAGAAATGTGTATCGTGGAGTTGATGTTGCCAACACACTCCACAAGCTCTGACCAACCAGCGCTCCAGATTGCTCCCCATACCATCACTGAAAAACCGCCGTGTTGGACAGTTGGCTGCAATCAGTTGAGAGAGAACTCTTGACGGGGAAGTCTCCAGACCCAAACGTGTCCACGGTCAGAAAGTCGAGCAAATTGGGACTCAAATGAATAAAATGACAGTTTTGCCAAAACTCCAAGGGTCTGACGTCCATCTCGTCAGCTGACTTTTTCTCCTTTGAATGTTGGTTGGTCTAAGAAGAGGTTTTCTCCGAGCTGCTCTCCCATAGTAGCCCAGTTGATGAAGGTACCGCACGGCAGTTATTGAGCTAACTTGGACCTCCTCTGCAACATCTGCTGCCTTGCAACGGGGAGTTTTCTCAATGGACCGCTTGACAGCTCGAAGACACCTTTCTGAGGGCCCAGATCGACCAGAACGGGAAGCTGTGGATTCTTTGACTTCGCTGGTGAATTGCACAATCACCTGATTGACCGTAGAAAGGGGAATGCCAGGGTTCTGAGCTATCTGACTCCAGCCGATTCCACCTTCTGATTGGCCAACAATTCGACCTCTGAAAATCAGAAAGGTCATGTGCTCCCTTGGTTCGAGGCACCGTTAATTGTCGTACAAAACCAGGAATTCGGTTCTGTAAATAAATAGTCGAATATCAACAAAAAAAAAAAAAATCACTGAGTAAAACTTGTTTAATACAGATGAAATGAATACATTTAAAGTGTCTATTTACTTCTGTCATGTCTCTGTACACATGTACACACACACATGTATGTACACACACACACACACACACACACACACACACACACACACACACACACACACACACACACACACACACACACACACACACACGTACACACACGCGTACACACACGCGTACACACACGCGTACACACACGCGCGCGCACACGCGCGTGCACACGCGCGTACACACACGCGTACGCGCGCACACGCGTACGCGCGCACACGCGCACACGCGCACGCGCGCACACGCGCGTGTGCACACGCGCGTACGCGCGCACACGCGTACGCGCGCACACGCGCACACGCGCACGCGCGCACACGCGTACGCGCGCACACGCGCACACGCGCACGCGCGCACACGCGCGCACACGCGCACGCGCGCGCACGCACACGCGCACACACGCGCACACACGCGCACACGCACACACGCGCACACACACACACGCGCACACACACACACACGCGTACACACACACACGCGTACACACACACACGCGTACACACACACACGCGTACACACACACACGCGTACACACACACACGCGTACACACACACACGCGTACACACACACACGCGTACACACACACACGCGTACACGCACACACGCGTACACACACGCGTACACGCACGCGTACACGTACACGCACGCGTACACGTACACGCACGCGTACACGTACACGCACGCGTACACGTACACGTCACGCGTACACGTACACACACGTACACACACGTACACACACACGTACACACACACACACGTACACACACACACGTACACACACGTACACACACGTACACACACGTACACACACGTACGCACACGTACGCACGCGCACACGCACGCGCACACGCACACGCACGCGCACACACGTACGCACGCGCACACACGTACGCACGCGCACACGCGCGCACGCACGTACGCGCACGCACGTACGCGCGCGCACACACACACGTACGCGCGCGCACACACACACGTACGCGCGCGCACACACACACACACGTACGCGCGCGCACACACACACACACGTACGCGCGCGCACACACACACACGTACGCGCGCGCACACACACACGTACGCGCGCGCACACACACGCGTACGCGCGCGCACACACACACGTACGCGCGCGCACACACACACGTACGCGCGCGCACACACACACGTACGCGCGCGCACACACACACGTACGCGCGCGCACACACACACGTACGCGCGCGCACACACACACGTACGCGCGCGCACACACACACGTACGCGCGCGCACACACACACGTACGCGCGCGCACACACACACGTACGCGCGCGCACGCACACACGTACGCGCGCGCACGCACACACGTACACGTACGCGCACGCACACACGTACACGTACGCGCACGCACACACGTACACGTACGCGCACACACACGTACACGTACGCGCACACACACACGTACACGTACGCGCACACACACACGTACACGTACGCGCACACACACACGTACACGTACGCGCACACACACACGTACACACACACACGTACACACACACACAGACACGCGTACACACACACACACGTACACATGCGTATACACAGACACGCGTACACACACACACGAACAGACACACACGTACACACACACACACGTACACACACACACACGTACACACACACACACGTACACACACACACACGTACACACACACACACGTACACACACACACACGTACACACACAAACGTACACACACACACGTACACACACACACGTACACACACACACACGTACACACACACATACACACACACACATACACACACGTACACAAACACACACGTACACAAACACACGTACACACACACACGTACACACACACACGTACGCGTACACACTCATACACACACGCGTACACACACACGGACACACACACACACACACGGACAGACACACACACACACGTACACAAACACACACACACACACACACACACACACACACACACACGCACACGCACACGCACACGCACGCACACACACACACACACACGGCACAATCTCGAGTTCAGACGAAACCTTCATTCACCCTCTCACTGAACTACACTGCGTCCCACAACGCGAGCAGCACACAAGTCCCACAACCAGTCACCAGACCACACAAACTAAACACCTTAACCCGCCATTACAAACATAAAACACCTTAAACCAACGGCCGGGCCCTTTGTATTCCCACGGCCACACGAACCACTCACGGACTAAGCACCGTTTCTGCGGGTACCGCCATTTCCTGGAGTTCAAACCGTCAGCTCAACGCTGATTGGTCGGTATTTATCCTACGTCATATGACGTCACATTGCCGGAGTTCACTCATATCCTGCGTCCCATTTAAAAACCTCTGTATTTAAGATAAAAACTGTTTTTTAATTTAATTTAAATTAAAGTCTGTGGTCGGTTGGTGTTCAAATGTGAAGCGTCGTCTTCGGGTTACAAAAGGACGTCCTTCAAAATCATCTTTGTTGCTCGTCAAACGTTTCAAGAAGACGAAACTACAAAAATAATAATAATAATACTAATTGTACACTTCTTTTACGGTGCTTAAAAATTGTACGTGAAGCAACCGGGAACGAGAGTTTCGTGACGTCAGCAATTCCTCCGCACACGCGGCCACGTGAAGAGTGATCGTCATTTTGCGCGCGCAGCATGCGGCTGCTGGTTGCATCGTTTCTGGGAGCGCAGCTGTGTCGCTGATGCAGTGCCCCCCCTGTTTCCAGTAACCTGGTACTCATTTTGCCCCACCAAGGAAGAATGACAGGCTGAGTGGATAAGTCCCACGTGGTGTGATGACTGATGACTCGACAGGCTTCGAACTCAAGACCCTAACTCCGAACATCAAAGGACAACCACCTTAACCGTTAAACAAACACCACGCTTCACATTTGGAGTACAAGCGGAGGACGTGTCCATTCACGATCGTTGAAGAAGAAAACTAGACTGGCACCTGGGAGAGCGAATACCCCTCCCCCCCCCCAGGCTGAACAGTTCACGTTTTGTATCCACCGGCAGGCCGGATCTGCATCTGGACCTGAACCAGATTCTAACTAGCAGGCCGGATCTGCATCTAGACCTGAACCAGATTCTAACTAGCAGGCCGGATCTGCATATAGACCTTAACCAAATTCTAACCAGCAGGCCGGATCTGCATCTAGACCTGAACCAAATTCTAACTAGCAGGCCGGATCTGCATCGAGACCTGAACCAAATTTTAATCGGTTTGTTATTGTCACCTCACCAACTCATCCAGCAAGTTTTGTCATAACTCGTCCACAACTTTTTGAAATATCGTGCCAAATATATCGTTCTTGGCCCCATCTCTCAAAAGTGAAGAATCATTGAAAAAAAAAATATATTCAATCTTCACCAAAATGAAATCGATTTGTTCTTGTCACACACCCAACGTGTCCACCAAGTTTCGTCCAAATCCGTGCTGTTAGGGTTAGATAATCCAACCTTTTGACACATCATGCTATATGTCGTTTTTGGCCCCATCTCTCAATGGTGAAGAATCACTTTAAAAATTCTAATATCCAGATCTGGAACTTAAAAAATATAACCAGATCCGGAGGTATTTTCATGATTTTAACCGAGTATCAAAGAATGGTGGTTTGTGTAAAAGTATCTTGACAAGAGGTTCCCACACAGATGCCACTCTTTCTTCTTCTTTCATATGCAGCACATGGCTGCGAGTGGCATCACTGACTGAAGGGGGCATGGGTGTGCCACTGATGCAGTGCCCCCTGTAGGTTAGAACAGGAATTTGGTCACAGCACAGGCGACAATTCACCGACTCTTGACGCAGGACACCGTGAGATCTTTAACGTCCAGCAACGAATGCTTGCAGACGGACGGGACGCTCAGTTTCATGTCTATCCCAAGGACGGCACACGCATTGATGCCTCGCTGCAACTCTTATACTTGGCAGCATATGGTGAGTGTGCTGTGGCAGGATGAGTTTGCGAGTGCATTCTGCAGGTGCAGTGCAACGGTGTCACAGAAGGCTGACGGGACGGGGGAGAACTCCAACTCCATAAGACAGAATCGCACAAGCAGCTCTACCCTGCCTAGAGAGCAACTTCTTCTACATTACTGAAAATATCATGTCGGAGAATGCCGAGTATTTCACCACCACAGTTGACACAGCTGTTAAATTTAATCAATGAGTTACACAAGATATCAGTACTGGATAACTACCAAAGACAACTTCAACTGTTTGAATTTTTCCAATCGATGTTCGTTTCCCAGCATTTTATTGCACCATAAAAGTAACTTGTCCAAGTAATTTGCCCACCAGTGCCTGGGTAATGCCAAGGGCATGTCGCAGCTGGGCATGTGCTGCATCTTTCTCAGAGTAGTAAAAACACCTGATCTTCGCAAACAGTTCCCTTCGTCACAGAAGCGAGTTTTTTTTTTTGCATTTTTTGAAGTTCTGAATATTATATCAAAGCAAACAGAAGAGTCCAATCTGACGTCATTTCACTTTCAATGGCCGCTGCTGCTCTCACACAGACATTTGGCAATTCTTCTTTCTTCTCTCTCCTCTCTTTAAATTCCAAGCCATGAGTGGTAGTTCAGCATCAAAACTGCATCGCGATATTTTATTATCATAAAAATGCCACAAATGCCAAAAGGATGACGAGAAAAGGATGCCCGTTTGGGAATGGAAAGTAGAAAACCAGCTTCATGATAGTTATCGATATTATCAACTCCTAGTAACATATTTATCAACATTTATTTAAGATATAACTGGATGGTAATATGTTGCAATGTGAAGCAACAGAAAAGCAGGGAGGGTGGGGGGGGGAGTATCCCAATCCCCCCTCCCACCAAACAGTTTTACTGCAGGAAGAATCCATATCAGAATAACAAGAAATGGAAGGGCTTGCAAAGATGCAAGGGTGATGCAACAATGCCAGGTTGGGCTGCAGTTTGGCCCACAGTGCACCGCAAGGAGTGCAGTCCTGAAGGACTGGGAAAAGCATTTGAGGTTTAGATGGACAAACCGATCAACTTCCAGGAAAGCCACATTGGTCATGCAATGCAAAAATAAAAGCACACTTTTCCCCTCACAGGCTCACTCACCCCTCCCCCCACCCCTTTTCCAGCTTCCCCACACACAACAAGCAGGTTAGAAAAATTTGACGCCTTGGCCCTCCCCGACACCAAAAACCTCAGCTTTTCCCTCATCTTGGAGGCACTGTAGAGCACGCAGCATCAGCCATTCCTCCAATCCATGGAACTCTATGTACGCAAGTTGGGTGGGTGCCACAGTAAAAAAAACAAAGGGAGAAGGGTGCAGGAAGAGCAAGAGTGAAGGCAAATAAAATATCATCGATACATCTTGTTTTCCTGCCATAATTTATGGATTACCCCCCCCCCCCACTCCTCATGCCCCCACCACCACCAAACACTTCATTTTTAGTATTACATAAAGGGTACAAACGTTTTGGGGTACCCTTTCATGAGCAATGAAAAGTGTTCAATCTACGAGATGCAAAAGTTTGCATTGTTTGCTGTCAAAACAGGTGAGGCTATCGCCAGCACCCCAAGAAAACTCCTGCTATAACCTACAGGGGGCACTGCATCAGCAGCAAAGGTGCAACCCCAGCAAATGACGCCACATGCAGTCATGTGCTACATACGAAAGAAACAGAAGCAGGGCTAAAAGGGGCACCCCACATCATAAGACACGGCTGAAGCAGTTTTGCAATTTAGGAAACGTGCACATGTGGAATTGAAGTAAATAAAAAAATAAATAAATTCATCATCAAGAGGAAAAACACAAACCAGAACCAGAGCATAAAAACTGTTTTATGCTGGATAAGACAGGGTACTTGGAGACCAATAAAAATAATAATGTAGCGCCATACTTTTGGCAGAGCTGTCATGACGAGTCGAGAAACATTTAAAGTCTTGAACCAATCTTGGACAGAATGCCACTCCGTCACAGGATAGTAGACTCAAGAGAGTCAGGTAGGCCTATTTGTAATTTGTTCAGGGTGTCAGGGATAACTCGCCTCTTCTTCACAAAAGGATCTTTAATGTCCAAAAAAACAAAAAAAATACTGGCTGATGGATCCTCTGGCTTGACGTCAATCATATGGACGGTGTACACGTTGATACATCGCCCTGCACATGAAACACGAGGGTGACAATTTACAGCTGGATCGACATTCAAACCCAAGAAAGAGTGCAAAGGCGAGTGTGCGTACCTCTGAACTATCATGCCTGGACTGGCTACTAAAACCATCACAAATACCATACAATTACTCACCTTCTTTCACAGTATCCTCCCCGTTGATGAGTTCATATAAGGTACACACGGTGTTCGTCAACCCCACCTTGTTTACCTGATCAAGAACACATGGTGGTTAATATCGAAAACCCATACCTTGACAACATAAAAAAATATTTCTCCTGAAAAACACGCGCACGCACGCACGCACGCACGCACGCACACACACACACACACACACACACACACACACACACACACACCTTGGATTACTGTGAGAATCTAATTCTGAATACCTCTTTAATGACCCTCATAACTCAAAGTCAAGCCTCCATGTCAATTTTTATGTCGTTGCTTGTAGGCAGTCTATGGTACGACAACCAGTCCTCCCTATTGGCATTATTGCCACAACAAAATACTGTGAAAAAAATTCACCATTTTAACTCATGTGAACACAATGATGCAGTCCACGTATAGTTTCGCTTTGTTTGCTTGTACTCCAAGATGGCAGACCACAAATGTGGTGAAGCGACACGCAAATGTTCTACACGTCGCTGGATGATATTGCACCTCTATAATTTCTCCTGATTCTTGAGGTTAATGAGCCACAGATTGTAAAAAGACCCAATCGTTGGATATTTAATGGGCCATGTTATCCGAATCCAATAAATTTAAGTGATACATTAAGCCTGGTGTTGGCTTAGTGGTGAGGGTGGCGGCTTGGGATCCAAGGGTCCTGAGTTCAAGCCCCGTTGGCCGCTGAATTAAAATACACCAGGAGGTTGACTCAGCCTGTCATCCTTCCGAGGTCGGCAAAATGAGTACCAGTGTACTGGTGAGGGGGACACTGCATCAGCGGCATAGTCGCGTTACAACAAATGGTGCAACGAGCAGCCACAGGCTGCACTCGATAGAGAGAGAGTGATACATTCCATTCCCCTTTACTCGAATGTATGCCGCCAATCAGTATCGAATGATGTGCATTTTGTTCCTTGACCAGAACTATCTTCACCATCTGCAGAAATTCTCTCCCTCTTTTAGCATGCCCAGGACGCTACTCCACAATATTGTGTGAAGGGGGTTGGGGATGGGATGGGAGGGTACGTCTTCAGATTTCAAGGGGTGGTGGGGGTCCTCTGGTTTCAAGGGTGTGAGGGTCTCAATTTTCTGCTTCAATTTCAAATTTTCTCCTTCACAACTGGAGGGAGAAGAATCTCACTGGTAGCACACCATCTTGCTTTGGCTGAATTCCTAGAGCAGGAATATTTCTCTCAAGTTGCAGAATTTCTTCTCTGCCCTGATGGGCCTTATTTTCTCAGCACTGGTTTGATGGACCACTTGTATGCACATAGTCGAAGCTCGTGGAAAAGCTAGTACAAGTACACCGAACGAATAAGGAAGCAACAGGACAAAAGAAACATTAGAGAGAGGGGGAAAACACCAACAGCAGAGCTGAAGGCCAATACAGTGGGAGGTTGACAAACAATGGGTGTGGGGAGGAATTGTGGCAGGAAAGGTTGTATGGGGTGGACAAGATGCATACAGAAGGAAACTCTCAGGAGGGAAAACTGGAAATTTCGAAGGAGGATGGATTGGGGTCGGGTGGGAGAGGGGGTTAACAAGAGTAGAAAAAAATCATGGTTTGGATTGGAGATGATCTGAGATGGTGGTGAACAGATGTCTTCAAGACCTGGAGAAAAGAATGACATTGAAAAGGATGTGGAAGTTGGTTTCACAGGCAGGAAAAAAAGAGGAGCAAGAAAAATAGCAATCAGAAATTGGAGAACCTCACCAGGACTTGTTTTGTGTGGTGTTTGTGAACTGGTGTGTTACCAGTAAACAGGTCCTTGGTGCTTCCAATCTTGCTCGATGGATGAGACTTGGACTCTGACCAGGGATCTGAGACGGAGACTTAATTCCTTTGGTACCAGGTCTCTTTGGAGAATCCTTGGCTATCCCTGGTCGGACTTTGTGTCCAACGAGCGGTTGCTGAGAGAGACTCAAATGAGATTTGTTACCTGCATAATCCGTGAGCGGCAGCTGCAGCTGTGTGGACATGTGGCTCGTTTTCCTGATGCTGATCCTGCTCACCAGATTCTCTCAGTGAGGGAAGCTCGTAAGTGGAGGATGCCAATGGACCAACCACATGCCTCATGGTTGCAGCAGGTTGATCAGCATCTCAAGGAGATGGGGATGGGCCCGGCATCTGCCTGGGGGATGGCCAGACTTTGGCCCCTGAAGTACCGACGGAAAGTGGACATATCGACACGCTGCTCCGGCGCATGCTCCCATACCTGACCTGACTTCTGTTACCCAGATTCAAAAATTAAATAATTCTGGCTGCTAGACCAAGTGTCCAATTAAGTTCAAATTTAAAACATATATTCCCTATCACGACTAGATCATAATTGTGAAGTTTGATGTTGATTGATGAAGCAGCTCAAGAGAAGGAATTTTAAAAAGATTTTTGCTCAATCCAAAATGGCTGCCAGACCATGTGACTTGTGAATTAATCATGAATACCCTGGTATCCCCAAGGCTTGTGGAACAATTGTGTGAAGTCTCCCCTCGATCTGTCCAGCCATTCTGGAGAAGATCTTTTAAATAGGTTTTAGGGTAAATCCAATATGGCTGCCAAACCATACGACCTATGACATATTTGTGAACCTTTTGTTACTCATAGATAGGTGGTCATCGGTGTAAAGTTTCGCCTCGATCTGTTCAGCCATTTCAGAGAAGAAGATTTTTAAAGGCTTGTTTTAAAAAAAAAAACAATATGGCGGCCAAATCACGTGACTAATGATGTCATCATTTTTTTCTGGAGACCAATTTATCCCAAGGTGGCCCTCAAAAATTTTTGTACCGATCGGATGTAGCGTTCTACATATGAAATTATGACGTCATAACGAAGACATCAATGACATCATAAAAAGTTACACTTATTCCCCATGAGGAGTACTTGCGTGTGCCAAGTTTCAATTTTTTTCCTTGGTGCAGTTTCAGAGATACAAAAGTCAAAAGTTTTTCCGTATTTCCAACATGGCTGCTACACCACTTGACTTATGACGTCATAATTATAATTAAAAAAATTTGACATCAGTAGTCTCTCCAATGGTGAAAATTTTGCCTCAATCCAACAAGCGGTTGCAGAAAAAAACCAGTAAAGTTCTGCATGGACAAACAAACAGACAAACAAGCCGGTTGGCGACGAGGGATCTGCTAGGATCGAAGCGCTGGAAACGATGCTTTTCATTCTGACCGATCCACTGACGAAGATTCATTGCCTCTAAATATCTCGAAATGTTTAATTCAGAAGTCTCGTTTCTCCCCATTCAAAACTGTAGGACAAGTATTGAAAATAGTGAACGTAGGTCGAGAAAAAGTATTTTTTCGAATTTTACGTATTTCAGCCCTGACACCCTTGGTAATCGAATCTGGAAAAATGCTGCGGTTCAATTTTGTAGTAGTTATTAAACTCTATCCATACACCGAATTTGAACGTTCCGCCGTCGACGGTTTCCGAGGTCAAGGTCACTTAACATATTCCCTGGTTCACCACCTTTCCACATTCGGAGGGCTGCCATTCGGAAACTATGAGAGATAGAGGAACATTATGCTGTCGCGATAACTAGATGGGGATGCAAGGAATAGGCAGGAGTTGGTGCGGTCGCTCTACCTATCATAGCAGCTGCGCTACGTCAGTTACTGTTTGGGTTCTTAAAACGCAGTTTTTCGGCCGCTGCATATTAACGGGTGGTTGCTTAGCAACGAAACTCAAACGCGCACACTCCCAGCCCATACGGCACCTGTTCACCAAGTTTCATCAAAATCTGTTTGCTGGTTTGTGCTGTGGAGCCTCGCATTGCAGACAAACAAAAACACACACACACACACACACACACACACACACACACACACACACACACACACACACACACACACACACACACACACACACACACACACACACACACACACACACACACGGAAAACATGACAATAACGGATATCTAGCGAATCCCAACAAGCCCAAATGCATTACCTTCTCCTCCAGCGAGGGTAACAAGTTGAGGTACATTCAAGGTACACCACTCTCATGCTAAATAAATAAATAACAGCTCCTCCAGCACGTGGCATTGCCGGGGCGCCTTCGGTGCCTGGCGATGCCGCCTTGCAGCACATGGAGATGGAATTTGGAGGGAGCGGTGCACAATAATTGATCGCTTCATGGATTATTTGCATAATTAAAATAAATAAATAATAATTATAAAATAATTAATTCCTTAATCATTTGGCAAATCACATGCCTAAACCACCACTGTTTCATCCGAATCTGTAACTTTTGAAAATTAAGTAATTAATCGAAAAATTAAATAATTAACCGATTAATCAATAAATCAAAAATACCCTTTATAGCCAAATCACTTGTTCACTATCTTGTCCAAATATCAGCTTCCGAGCTCAAAAGGTGGTGATATTGCCCAGATGAGAGAAAATAAATAAGGAATTAATAAATCTATAATAATGAAGTAATTAATCAATTAATTGATTAATCAAAAAAAAAAAAAACAATACCATTTTTGCCAAAGCACATGTATTTCAGCTTCCAAGCACAAAGGATGGCTGAGATATCGCCCAGACAAGCAAGAAATAAAGAAAATAAACAAATGGAGTAAAAACTGAGTACTCTCTTCCTTCGGTGCCCGGCGATGACATCATGCATCGACTGTATATGGAATTGGGAAGGAGCGATGTAAAACAAATGAGGTCTGAAGAGGGGGAAGAGGCTGCAGCATGCCTGTCTGGAGGACGAGAGATGTCACAACAGAGAGTGGAGTCATTAGCAAATAGATAAACAGGATTCTCCAGAGTCAGAGAGATCACTGATGAAGATCATGAAGAGTTGAGTTGACCTTGGATGCCATAGGCAGACAGTTCGGAGAGCAAGACAGGATGCCAGACTGCATCAAAAGCACAAGATATATCCAAAGAGATGGCCCTAATCTCATTTGTGACATTGAGGGCCCCCATCCATTGTTGGGTGAGAAGCAGCATGTCGAAGGGGGAATGACCTAGTCTGAAACCAATTTGGTGATCTGAGATGACGTTGTTAGAGAAAAGGAAGGATTTCATATCAACTTTACCACTTTTTCTGGATATTTCAAGTGTTAGTTACTCTGATGAAACTAGTCACGGAAATTACTGTAAGTTGTACTAAATTTTTAGATACCGCATATTTGTTGTATCAGAGGTATTACATAGCCATGATGGCTCGATATTCGAAATATTCAAATCAGTTCATAGTTGTCATAAAATTGTCTGATTAAAATTCACATTGTCCGAATGTTTAAACATATTTAAGGTTCGGTGACACGACACAGGAAAAGGGTCTTTTAATAGTTTTGCAAAATATTCATCACAGCATACCCATTGGTACAGGAGGTTCCCCCACTCCTCAGGCCTCCTCCAGAGCACAAGGCAGCGGTTCTTTCCTTTGTCCTGCCATTCCACATTGCCTGAAAGCAGAGGATCGGTTCACATGGCAATATTACTTATGGAGGCATCACACTTTTGCATGTCCCAAACTCAAAACTTACATTCCACAATCACCACAGAACATTAAATACATTTCAGACAGTTGCTGGGAGGGAAGGGTAAGGTAAGATGGCGTCATGGTTAAGTGTCTGCTCTGAGTTTGGGAGGTTTGCTGTTCGAAGAGCTTGAGTCATAGCAAAGACTTTAAAAATGGTACATGCTGCTTCCTTGCTTGATAGTCAGAATTTCAAAGATTAGAGCACAGATAAACAACCATATGTTTGTAATAGTAGTGCAGGCTTTGATGGGCTGAATGGCCTCCTCTGGTGTCGAAGTTCCTTGTAAGGAAACTCATATTTCAAGGTAAGATGTTGACCGAAGTTGGAGGTGACATGCTTTCACTGGTTTCGACCACTAGGATAAGTTGGGGGGGGAGAGGGGAGAAGGGAGAGCAGAGGTGCACCAATGCTATCCCAGATCAACAGTTGTTGGTCTCCTTCCCCTAGCAAGCTGGTACTCATTTTGCCACCCTCAAAAGTTGGACAGGTTGAGTTAACCCATTGCGTAATATTTTTGCACAGCTGGGGTTTCAACTCAGCACCCCAATATCTGAAGCAAACTTCCTCAACTGTTAAATGACCATCAGGCTTGGGAGCAAAAGGAAAGGGGGTAATAAAAAACAAAAACAAGAAGTGATAAAGTGAAGGTGTAGTGGATTTCAAAGATGGACAAAGGTGAATGAAAAATACATGTATATTATGACAACTACTGACCTTTTTTTCTTAATTCCTCAAGGACGATAATGACAACTTCCGATGGAAGCTTTCCTGTGCATTTGTCAAGGAAATTTCATGAATAATACAAATTTATGACGTTAATATTAATGCAATGTCTTTATTGTTACATTCCACAAATCCCAGCAATGTGAAATTTAAAAAAAAATCTGCTTCTTTGTGTGCTGGAGGATGCGGAACACAAATTTGTGAATTGTGAAGTACCAAAAGGCCTGACAACTATCCCAGGATACTCTGGATCTGTCGATTGTTAAATAAGACACTCTCTTGTGCTTCCTGGAGGTCCAGTGTGTAGAGGCGATGATGCCGACAATAGTCCAATACAAGGGAACACCAAGCAGCCAGCTGCTTTTGTCGGGTCTCCATGTTGGGTTGAAGACTGAAAGGCCAAAAGGTGAGAACTAGAGCAACTACGTATTATAAAAACAATACAGAGCATTGAACAATGCAAAGTACAGTGCCCATAGAAAGTGTACACCTCTTTCAAAATTTTCACCTTTTGTTGCCTTCTGGCCTGGAATTAAGTAGCATTAAATCAGACTTTTCCCACCTTTACTTACACATCGTAACCTCCAACTTCCAAGTGAAAAACAAATTCTACAAATTTCAGAAAACTAATTAAAAATACAAAACGAGACCATCTGGGTTGGATAAGTGTCTACCCATCTTATAATAGCAATTGTAAATTAACTCAGGTGTAACCAATCATTCAAAAAAAAATCACACACACACACCAAGTTAATTGGGCTCCACCTGTGTTAAATTGTCGTGATTCTGATCATTTCAGAAAAAAAAAATCAGCTGTTCCTGGAGGTTTCCTCTGCTGGGTAGTGCATTTCACAGCAAAGACTCAACCATGAGCACCAAGGAACTTTCAAAAGACCTCTGAGATAAAGTTGTGAAAAGGCACTGATCAGGGGATGGGTATAAAAATATTTCAAAGTCCTTGAATATCCCTTGGAGCACAGTCAAGGCAATCATTAAGAAATTGAAGGTGTATCATATCACCAAGACCCTGCCCAGATCAGGCCATCCCTCCAAACTGGATGATCAAGCATGGAGGAGACAATCAGAGAGGCCACTGGCAACTTTGAAACAGCTACATGCCTTTATGGCAAAGACTGGTCACTGTGCATGTGACAAAAATATCACAAGCACTCCACAAGTTTGGCCTGTATGGTAGGGTGGCAAGGAAGTCATTACTCAAAAAAAGCCCACCTTGAGTACCACTTGAGGTATACAAAAAAAAACACTCTGGAGATTCAGAAGCCAGGTGGCAAAAGGTTTTGTGGTCTGACGAAACCAAGATGGAACTTTTTGGCGTAAATACAAAATGTTACATTTGGCGCAAACCCAACACAGCACATCACCCAAAGAACACCACCCCGAATGTGACGCATGGTGGTGGCAGCATCATGTTATGGGGATTTTTCTCAGCAGCAGGGACTGGGGCACTTATCAGGATAGAAGGGAAAATGGATGGAGCAAAATACAGAAAAATACCAGAGGAAAACCTGCTGCCCTCTGCAGAAAGCTGAAATTTGAACGGCAGTTCACCTTTCAGCATGACGATGACCCAAAGCACCCAGCCAAAGCTACACTGGAATGGCGAAGGAACAAAAAGATAAATGTCCTTGAGTGGGCCCAGTCAGAGCCCCAACCTAAATCCTATTGAAAATCTGTGGCATGACTTGAAGATTGCAGTCCATCAATGCTCCCCATGAAACTTGACTGAGTTTGAACAGTTTTGTCCAGAGGAATGGGAAAATATTGCCCAATCAAGGTGTGCAAAGTTGGTAGAGACCTATCCCAACAGACTCACAGCTGTAATTGTTGTCAAAGGTGCTTCCACGAAGTATTTACTCAGGGTGGTGGACACTTATCCAACCAAGATATTCTAGTTTTGTATTCTAAATTAATTTTCTGAAATTTGTAGAATTTGTTTTTCACTTGGAAGTTGTGAGTTATGATGTGTAAATAAAGGTGGAAAAAGTCTGATTTAATGTAATTTAATTCCAGGCTATCAGGCAACAAAAGGTGAAAATTTTGAAAGGGGGTGTGAACATTTCTATAGGCACTGTATGTCTCTGCGACCCCTTATAATTAAAATAATAATAATAATTAAATAATCCAAGTACTCCTTCCTTAAGATAAATAGGACATCCAAACACCTCAAATAAACAATTTGCTAAATTTTCTATTTTACATTTTAAATTATTCATGCTTTGTTTAACCCAAACATTTTTTTAAATTCTATTTTTACAGTGATCAAAAACAAGATGAGGCTTGCATATTCAATGCAGAGTTTCAAAAGTCAGGAATCATAGGAAATATTTTTAATTATGATTTTTTTTTTGAGACTATGCCTTTGTGGTGGGTAGGACATTGTGGACTGATAGAATGGACGCCACGTCATCTGGAATCATGACTTTTTTTTTCTTTGGAGACACCTGAAATCAGTGGTTTATACCACAATAACTCATGCTATTAAAGATCTTAAGATTGAAATCAGAATCAAATGTGCTAAAATTGATGTATCAATGTTAAGAAACCAACATAAAATAATTGATGTGTTTACAGGTCAGTGGCTCGCAATTTGCATAGTAAAATATGCAATATGGCATCCATCTGTCTAACTACGATACATTGGATCGTTACTTATCCAATCTTAACCAAACTCGACAGGGAGACGAGGGGTCAAGGGACAGAGGCTGTAGCAACTTCATTTTCTCCCCCTACCAGAGGGGATTTTACACCTTGGAGGATAAACCTGTTAAGGTGTATAAATAGCTGACCATAGCATTGCATGGGGGCACATGACTGGAAGTAAAAATTATGATAACCACAAACAATTCAGTTAATTCTGTCCAACGTATGATTACCTTTTTAAACAGTTGTTGTGCTGTTGTTAACACTAAACCGAAACAAATTTGGAGAAAACCTGACATCCTTGAGGCATTCTATGCTTCTCCCGTCCAACGTAAGACAATCGGATCCAAGCAGTCTCAACTTGCGAGGTAGGCTTCTAGGTAGGCCGCCAAGTAGGCCGCTAGCTATGCCGCAATGATCTTTAGCTAATAAAGGTGCTTAAAATGAGTCTTCACGCCTGAATGATGTATCCCATTGCCTGTCCGATTTTTTTCTGGCAATCACATTAGATGTGGACTGTGTATGGATTGTTTATTACTTGCATCTTGGGGTCTCGTATGCAATTTCTCCCAGCCATAGCTTCAAATGTGACATGTGATATTGCCCCCCCCCCCACCCGAAACCATGCGGCCAAATTGTGATCTTTATTCAATGCATAACCCCACACCTAACGGTCACTAGCATTGTTGAGTACTCTCTGGAGGGGAATTTGGAGATCTTGGACGTATACATGTATATTTACACACGGGTAGTGTATAGACTGAGTCACTGGTCCACAATATCTACTGGAAGTAAAATGTATTTTCACCACAAATTAATCAATTCTGTCCGATGATAATGAAATAATAATAATGATGATAATGGCATATAATAATATTAACTGGCACTGCCACTTATAACAGCGAGCAGTTTTGCCAGGTCCCAAACGACACCTGTTTCAATGGCGATGCCATCCCACACCACCCGTTCTAATTATGACGTCATCCTATGATGATGTCATCCCATGACTCCATGTCTTTCTCTTAACTATCTTTCTCATGTTGAGTCGATCCGAAGAAGTGCCACTTGTAACTGCAAGCAGTGCTTTCTACGTGGGCCTTCATAAAACTGTGAGCCACAAATAATAAAGTTGGATAAGTATGACGTCAGAGTTAACATGGTTTGGCAGCCAGGTTGGATTGAGGAAAAACAATTTAAAACTTTTTCTCTGGAACCACTTCACAGCTTCATACGAAACTTCAAATATATTATCCACTAGCCATGTGGAAAAAGGTTTCATAACAATGACATCATAGCTGAAATGGTTTGGCAACCATATTGGATTGAAGGAAAACCCTTAAAAATCCCTTTCTGTGAAACCACTTAACTGATGATGTTTTAGTTATCAAACTTTTATCCCCATGGGTACTTGATGATTATACTTAAAGTTTCGCATCGATTGGTTCAGTGGTTTGACAGAAGAGGATTTTAAAATGATAAAGCTTTAATCCAATATAGCTGACAGACCACACAACTTATGACGTTTCAGTTGATTTTTAGCACTCAAGCAAGCACTCCAAGAATACAGTTAAGGAACGGCTGGCTTGGCAAGCGATATCAAGCCTATTAGTAGTGGGGCACACCCTGAGTGTTTCTAGTTTATTATGAAAATGTAAAATAAATATCCTGATCATTCCAGACGTTTGAAACACTCTGTAAATCAAATCAAAGACATGATGAAATGTAATTGAACTTTTCACTTCAAACGAATTGTAAGAGTGAACGGATAAATAAACGCAGTACTGTAATGCCTGGAAACCCAGGCATTTGAACTAAAAGTTCAGAAGGGAATGACAAACAGGCCCATTAATCGATACTAATAAATGTCAGTGTGTGTCACTGTGTGTGTATTTGTATATGAATAAAAGGGTGTGTATGTGTGTGTGTGTGTGTGTGTGTGTGTGTGTGTGTGTGTGTGTGTGTGTGTGTGTGTCAGTGTGTCAGTGTGTCAGTGTGTCAGTGTGTCAGTGTGTCAGTGTGTCAGTGTGTCAGTGTGTGCTTCCTCCATAACTCCAACACCATGAAACCGAGCAGCCTGAAACTTTGTATGCACACAAAGAAAACTCCAAGGAAGTGCAAGAGTGAAAATTGGGTGTTTGGGTTAATTAAAACACCCCTTTTGAGGATAATTAACGGCCTTATTTAATTACATCCTTCATCAGGTACATCCTTGAACACCCTTAGATACATCGCTCACACTCGACGGGGGTCCAAATTCGCCATTTGACTCAGAATATTAAAACACGCCTTGATTTGGAAACGCCTACTCTCACGGACTAATTAAAGTATATAATGTAAATATTATGTCGGATTTGAGAATCGGATCTGGTGGACAAAATAAGTGTCAAAGCAAAGAGGAACTTTTTTTGTTGCTGCAAGTGAAGAGACTTTCTTTTGCTTTACACCGTTTTGTGCATGCTTTCATTCCAAAATATTTATATAAATATACTCATAGTTACTGCAATATATTAAATATATATATATATATATATATATATATATATATATATATATATATATATATATATATATATATATTTCCCCTCAGCGAGGGGGGAATGGGCTTGGTAAAACAACACACAATATCAACCACACAACACCCCTTGACGAGACCCCCACCAACAGTACTCCATACACATGCACACAATCACCCATCAATACTCGAACTACCTAAAAGTCCTGTCAACATCCCCCATACCCCTCTATCTCCATAACTTCCAGGTACCTATCTAATTCCAATTTAAACTCATCGACTGTTTCCGCTCCACTACCTTTCCAGGGACACCATTCCTTGCATCAACTACTCTCTGAGTGAAAGTCCCTTGCCTTACTATCATTTCAACTCTCCTCTTCTTTACGCTCAGGCTATGGCCCCTGGTTGTATCACTGTCTACTCTGTTGAATAATTCATCTGCACTTATTTTATCTATACCTTTCATTATCTTAAACATCTCTGTCATATCTCCTCGTAACCACCTCATTTCTAGTGTATAAAGCTCTGTCTCCTTCAGCCGCTTCTCATAGCTGAGTTCAGTTACTGAATCAATCTAGTTGATTCAGTTCATAGCTGAATCAATCTAGTTGCCCTGCGCTGAACCCTCTCTCTGGGATCTACGTCCTTCCTGAGTTGTGGTGACCAGAACTGCACACAATATTCTAGATGTGGCCCTCACTAAATTCCTGTACAATGTTAACACCACCTCTTTTGATTTATAATTGATCCCCCTCCTTATACAGCCTAAAAACAGATTTGCTTTACCTATGGCTGCCTGGCACAGTGCTGCCTGCTCACCTCCCCTATCTATCACCACCCCCAGATTCTTCTCCTGTGTGACACGATCCAAAATTACCCCTTGCATCCTGTAATCTCTATTTTCATTGTTCTTTCCCATCCCCAACACCTTAAGCCGCTGTCACACCTTGACGATTTAGCCAGCGTGTGCCGAGGTATGAAAAATTTGTCTAAAATGCTGGCACATGTCAAATACGTTATGGGTAAGTTTTGTATACGTTAAGAGCATGCTGAAGCACGCTGAAGCACGCTGGCATACGTCGTAGTACGCCGAGCTCGTCAACAAATTTTAACATGCTCAAAAATTTTCGACGTATGTCAGCGTAATGACTCACACGTTCCGCATACGCTGGACATAAGTTGTAGGCACGTGACGCGATCGTTGACACACGTCGACACACGTTACTTGTAAGTTACTCATAAGTCGAAACACGTCGAGGTAATGTTTAGCATACCCGAAACTTATTTCTAACCTATGAGTAACGTGTTGTAGGCACGTTACGTGATTGTTGACACACCTTACTTGTAAGTTACTCATAAGTCGAAAAATGTCGAGGTAATGTTTAGCGTCAGTGTTCTAGACTCCATGATTTTTTTTGATTTTTTTTTTTTCTTCGGCATGACGGTGATGTTGACACTTCGATTTCTTGTGCGGTTATAATATAATATAATTAATAGGCTGCCGCGCAACGATTTAAATCAAAACCGCACTAGAAATCAAAGTGTCAACATCACCGTCATGCCGAAGAAAAAAAAAAAAACCATGGAGTCTGGAACACTGACGGGTTCCTCCTGTGAAGCCCATTTTTATATACCAATTCCCCTAAACGCCGCCAATACGCCATTATACGGTAGCTGTAAGTTCGTAACACGTTCAGTAAGTTCTGTGGTCGTCAGGAAGATGTCAAATACATCTACATACGTCAATATGCGTTGGAGATACGTTACTCATAGGTTCAAAGCACGTTACTCAAAGGTTCGAAATAAGTTTCGGGTACGCTAAACATTACCTTGACGTGTTTTGACTTATGAGTAACTTACAAGTAACGTGTGTCGACGTGTGTCAACGATCGCATAACGTGCCTACAACTTATGGCCAGCGTATGCGGAACGCGCGAGTCATACGCTGGCATACTTCTAAAAATTTTGAGCATGCTTAAAATTTGTCGACGTGCTCGGCGTACGACGACGTATTGCAGCGTGCTTCAGCGTGCTCTTAACGTATACAAAACTTACCCGTATTCGACGTGTGCCAGCGTATTCGGCAAATTTTTCATACGTCGGCATACGCTGGCTAAAACGTCAATGTGTGACAGGGCCTTGACACTTTGATGTCTAGTGCGGTTATGATTTGAATCCTCGAGCGGCAGCCTTTTCATAGGCTACGCCACGTGATCGTCGGCGATACGCTGCCGCGCACTATGCATACGTTAGACTATTGTTGGGCATAGGTTGTAAACGCCATCAACACGCTAAGCATTCGTTGGTACAAGTTATCTATATGTTATCGAAACGTTCTGTGTACATTACTAATACGTTATGCAACTCGTTATGAATACACCAAAAACTGAAAAAAACATCAATAGTTCAGCGTACGCCAGCGTTTTACATACATTTTGATACGTTGCCATACGCTGGCGAAAACGTCAAGGTGTGACAGCGGCTTTACACTTGCTCAGGTTAAATTCCATCTGCCAATCTATGTAAGTATCAATACTTTCCTGAATCTGATCACCACCCCCTCTGATATCCACCTTACCTCCAAACTTTGCGTCATCTGCCAATTTGGAAAGCTTACTCTTTATCCCATTCTCCCAATCATTGATGTAAGTAATGAATAGTAATGGTCCAAGTACTGATCCCTGAGGTACCCCGCTACTTACATCCTCCCAGCAAGACATCCACTCACTCACAGCAACTCTTAGCTTCCGATTACTGAACCAGTTTGCAATCCAAATAGCTACCTCACCAGGCACTCCAGAGCCCTCATTTTGACTTACAGAAGCATAGCCGAGAAGTACATACCCCCTTGTCCTCTATCCTTCCCCTTCCTAGTCTCTCCCTCTTTCTCCCCTCGCCACCCGACTCTAATATTCCCTTCAGCGAAGCGATGGGTTGTATTCGCTCATATAAACTACAAGCCTGGTGTTGGCTTCGTGGTTCGGGTGGCTGCCTTGGGATCTTAGAGTCCTCAGTTCGAGTCCCGTGTACCCCACTGAATTAACACCAGGTGGGGTTGACCCAGCCCGTCATCCTTCCGAGGTCGGCGGAAATGAGTACCAGTGTTCCTGTGTCGGGGGGCACAGCATCAGCGACACAGTGGTGCACCAACAAAATGATAGCTACCCGGCAGTAAAGTTCTCAACTCAATTCGTTAGAAAGGATACATTGACAGTACATGTTTACATCTCCACACCCCGACCTTGCTCGGGTAACTCTCATTCGGAAATAAAGCTTTACTAAAATCGAAGCAAGAGGTTGAGGAACCCATCCGAATGGCGGATTATCTGTGGTGGTGGTGGTGGTGGTGGTGGTGGTGGTGGTGGTCTTGCTCACGTGAAGAACGGCTGGAAGCTGTACTGCCAGGGCCATGAAAATCCCATTGCGGCGCTTGTGACTGACTGGTCGATTTTATTGACGAAACCGCTTCTTTCCCTCCTTCTGGAATATAAATATAATTTTTTTTTTAACCTGTTCACAAAACATACGATTATTTGCGTCTTCTTACCACACTTATTTATATTTTCCACGTCAAGAAAACAAACCTCTGGCTTTTATGTTTACTTTTGTTGCATATACACCGCCCAATACAAACAAACGTGTATTGCACGGAAATAAAGAAAATAAACAAAATGCGAAAGGAAAATGTAAAATAAAAAAACAAAGTAAATAAAACGTTGTGGTTTTGACGCATCTGAAAGAGAAGTCCGAAAATCAAAACAAAACCCGCGATTCTCTCCAACCGTTTGGAGAATCTCTTCAAATACTTTTTGGCGCTCTCACGCCATTTAACAAGGACAAATGTGTCCAAGAGCCGCGTCATCAAGGCAATAACAACAACTTCCGATATTTCGTCACGTGCCTTGATGGAGCCAATAGCGAGACCCGTCATGGAGACTCCTGTTCATGCCGAGAAAATCGTGTATTTACGAAATTACAACACATTAAATGGAATAATCTTTAAATAGTAACGTGAACTTTTCGAAACTTTAAAGCAAATGTCCGAATGTATTTAAAAGTTCATGATAGACGCTCTCAAAAGGCACCCTCAATGTGAGGATGTGTACAAGTGTTTAGTATTTAAGGAGATCCGGATCCTGTATATAAAAGAGCCGAGTCCAAAAGGTTTTAGAAGAAGAAGAAGAAGAAGAAGAAGAACGCCAACGCGGAGCTCCCCAATCGCCAGAGTTCGCTCCGCGAAACGCGGCGAAAAACCACAAGCGATCATCCTCAGATTTTTGGCAGTTAAATTTTGTTATCGAGAAACATTATGAACCGTGGGATCGAACACCGCCGCGAAGGCAGCCGCCGTATACACCGCCTGAGCCATCAGCTTTGCAGAGGAACTCGCCGTCAATCGAAGCCATCCAAAGTCCAAAATGAGCTTCGCACGTCGTGCTACACTTGGATTTCATCTCCGAAGCACTCTTTGCTGAACCTTGTTTGGCTTGAACTGGAAAGTTTTCTTTTTCCCATTTAATGTCCCACTTTTATGTTACCGTAAAGTCGAGCCTCCTTAATCGATATGTCTGGCCTCCTCCTCCTTCTCCTCCTCACACACTTGTCATCGATGAAACTCCCACTCCATTGCTCCTCCCTCATCCACTCCCACAGCGTACCCTCCCTATTCCCGCCACGTTGGCAGCAAGCGTCGTCCTGCATTCACTCGTTCCTCATCTCGCCCATTCCTTCCTCGAAATCCTCCAGGTGCCTTCACCCTGACGCCTCAACCCTGCCGAAGATGGCGTCACCTCCCAAAGAGCCACAGTTGAAAGCAGGACACCCCCCGGCGGGTAAGGGGCCTCGCCCCGAGCTCCACGCACTTTGTACAACTCTGTGTTAATGTGTTTGTTTATTCCTTTAACTCTGCGATTTTCGCTTAATTCCTGAAGGCGGGGAGTGTCGAAACGCATTGTGAAGTGTGAAGACAATTACGAACAGCAATACACCGCCTAAAACCCAAACACAATATCTATCTATAACTCCAGCAATCTCTGTTGGGTAGTCGAGCCAGTCGGAAAAAAATTATTTATATTTTTTTAAAAATTTTTTTGAAATTTGTTCTACCCTTATCAGTTTTTCCGTCGATATGTCTGTCTGTCTGTCTGTCTGTCTGTCTGTTCGGTCCAGTGCTCGGTCAATACAATGGCGATTTCGATGAAACTTGGTTGGTAGGTTCATACCATGACCGAGTTGTGTGCAAATGAGAACCGTTGCTATGGACACCACCGTTGCCTAGCAACGGGACTTTGAAATTTTTGAAAAATCATAAAAAAAATATTTTTCCGAAAATCAAAAATCGGGCCACGAGCGAATGTGGGCAGTACATTCCCCCATATTGTCAAAAATGTCCAGCCGGATCCTATGAAAACTGTCGGAGAAGATAGACTTTGAATGAACCCTGGGCGAAAACAATAAAAAAACGAAGTTCGTTATATCTCAGAGACTATGAGTCAGATATACATGAAACTGGTATGGTAGGTTCATGGTATGTCCGAGTTATGTGTGAGAAAGAACCGTTGCTATGGACCCCTCCGTTGCCTAGCAACGGCCGAAAAACCTCTAAATGTGGGGGTATTTTAACGAAAAAACAATCTGTAGCATAAACCCTTGAAGCTTGAATCATGAATTTTCTTGTGCTTAATCCTCAGGTCATTCCCCCATCGAACGGGCCTATCGCGTCAGGTTCTATTGGGTAGGCGACTACCCATGTCCGCCTACCGGCTTGTTTGTTATGGCCATTTATTTACCAAACCAATGACAGGACAGGGTGCAATGACGTCACAATTCTTCTTCTTCATTTGATATGACGTCACAATTGACGCTGGGGACCTGAGTATGTGCCTTTTCAAGGTTTGATATTAATCGGACAAGCGGTTCCAAAGTTATGGCCATTTATTTACCAACCCAATGACAGGACACGGTGCTATGACGTCATTGACGTCACAATTCTTCTTCCTCATTTGACATGACGTCACAATTGACGCTGGAGACCTGAGTATGTGCTTTTTCAAGGTTTGATATCGTTCTTCTTCATCCGTTTCAGCTATTTTGCGAGAGCGAAGGAATGGCCTGTGTTGTTGTTGTTTCTGGCACGCGGCTTGAAAGGTTGTTTTTTTGCACGTATGGCCACGCACGTATGGGCACGCACTAGTAGTGTATAAAACGACGAACAAACGATGCTTGCTGTTTGTAAATACCAGTAAATAGTAAATACCTCCCACCTCTGACACACGGGACGTGTCCCGTTAGCAAGCGGCTTGATTACCGTTCACCAAGCGGCTTGCTTGATGCTCAAGTAAGCACTCTAGTGGAACTGAGTGCTCGGTACCGCTTAACAATATGGCGGGTTCCATGCAAACAATGCCGTTGTGTTACTCGAACAAATGCTGCCCAAGCCGTCGTTTTCAGCTTTACTCGATCTTCTTGCGAAGACAACTTCCCCAAACGAACTGATTGCGTTAAAGGCGGCTACAGAGGCTGCCGTGTGAAGAGTGAAATCAATCAATCAATGGGAGTCACAATAGGAAGCCCCCTCTTCCCACAAAGCTCATCTATGGACCTTACACTGCCTATTATAGAGAGGGGTGGATGGGTTTTGAATGTTTGTAGATTTTGAAGAATTAGGATGAAAAGTAGAAGTAACTAGAACGGCACTCGGTGGAGCACGTACCTCCTCCAGGCTGAACAATTTACGTTTTGTATCCCATTAATAGGCCGGATCTGAATTCGGACCTGAACCAAAATCGAATCAGCCTGTTCTTGTCACATACCCAACTCATCCACCAAGTTTCGTCCAAATCCGTTTATAACTTTTTGAGGTATTAACTCACGGACAGATAAATTATCAGACAAAACAGGGGTGAAACATAACCTCTGTCCGTCCACCTTAAATGGTGGAAGTAATTCCGATACATCTCGCGACAACGTCCATCCTTTGGGACCATACTCTGTGCAGAGCGTTGGTGCTGCATAAGCAGTCTCCTTGGCTATTGGACACAATCCTGGACGGGTTGCTACTCCGACATAGGATACCAGCATGCTGGCACTCATTTTTGCCGATCTCAGAAGGATGACAGGCAGAGTCAACCCCACCTGGTATTAATTCAACAGCCGAGTGGGATTTGAACTCAGGATCCTTGGATCCCAAGCCCACCACCCTAACCATGAAGCCAGCACCAGGCATGTTCAGTACTCCCCACTCCAGGTAGGGAGATATTTAGTTTTCCTGTCTTTCTTTCTTTCAAACAATTACAATGGAACACCATTCCTTCATATCCGAGCCAATACAGTACTCTCCAAATTTAGCAGAGCAATACTTTGGTCCAATACACCCAGATCCATATTGTTTGTTTTTTTGCTTTGATTCCAGTTTCAAGTTTAAGGCATCAAAGGTGAAACCCTAAAATCACATTTTTGCCTTGTCATTTCCTTGTATTTAAGTCCATGGAGATGAGATTTGACACAAACAAGGATGTGGAGAAGAGATCTTCGGACTGGAGTCATTTAAAGGATTGTACAGGGCGCAAAACTCAAAATTGGTCGTAAGTTAAGGTTTTTGCCGACCGTGCCTCTATTTAAATGAACCCAGACAGTAGTAAGCAAAATAACATCTTTTGACAGCTGGTACAGATTGTAGAAGACAGGCATTAGTTTGGTGCTTTTCATAAGATTCCACAGGACATCAAACGTCAAAAGGGGATTCAATATTTAGGTCTCTGTCCTGACAAGCATTTATATTGTCGTGTTCAGGGGGGTTAACACCGACATGGACGGATAGCCAAACGGTTCTACTTGGAGGTGAACAGCCGAGGTCCTTGGAGATTATGGCGCACGTGGGATGGAGGGCAGCAAAGGCGTTTACCAGAATTGGAGGCACACAGTTTTTCCTCGAACCCACAACGAATAGACAAACACTGTAAATTTAACAAATGATGGTTTAATGAACATAAATAAATGATTGATCATGAAAATAATTCAAAGCGTAAGGTAATGAAACGTGACGTAAACTGAAACATAATTTGACGTCTCCGCTCAGTCACACAAACAGACATGGGAAAGATAAAAATAAAAGAAAATCCTCCCTTTCTTCCGGCACTTAGCTGTGTGTCCAGACCTGACCTTTTAGGAGCTTGGTGATCCTCGAAACCACGTAGCCACCGCGCAGGAAGACGCACCCAAAATGGTGCCAAGTTGTTCTCTGTGGTCACGTATGCGAGGTGATTCGCGTGGACGGTCTTCCTTCGTTAGGGCCCACAACCCACCGTACAGTTTGTTCTCAAGATCGAGATTGCCACACCGCTCTTCCCTCAGCACCAGGCCCACTCACACCAAAGGGGCACCGCCTTTCTCCTTGAATATACAACGGGACGATTGCTGAGGCTCCGAGATAAGGCCAAGAAACGCGCTCTTCTTCTCCTTCTCTTCTCCTCAGAAACCGACAAACTTCATGACCCAGTCGAACAGTCAATGGCTAGCATCTTATTTCAGTTCGTGAACAAATTCACACCAGCACGAACAACGAGAATCGCTGCCTTCTTGATCGTCTCGAGGAGAAGCCAGAGAGGTCCTATATCTTCTGACCGCTGTCTCCACACTCGATTATTCTCCCTCTGATGTTACACCGACCAATCGTGAACCTCTGGGGTGTGGCCTGCCGGTTACCATTTTTGGGGGTGGGGTTTAGCCTGCAGATTGTGTTCGGACTCCATCAGCAGCCGGTTGGCCGTTATTGTAATTGTTGTTTTTGTTGTTGTTGTTGTTGTTGTAAAACGTGGTCTTTTTATGGCTGGCTTTGTAAATGCAAAAACGTAGGAAAAGATCACGGGGGCAATCACATACTGGGAGAACTAGCCTTAGACCCTACCTCGTTAACACAGCACAACCCCCACCCCCCGTGTGGTGACATGTCACAACTTAAGCTCACAGTTTCCCTGCTTACATTACGTCGAGATGTCTCCTACTCGTCCACGGACCATGCTATACTATACAATCCTACCTTTTCTATGAAATTCCTCCATCTACTCCACAAACATAACAATATATAACCAATGCAAACAAGACTTGGCACAAAAAATAACTCACCACACCACCTGGAGACTAAAGCAGGTAGACACAATTGTTGGTGTTCTCTTCAATTTCACAGTGATCAAAGGTCAACATCGGGCAGGATTTTTTGTATACATAGTTGTGGCTTGTGGAAGAGCTAGTACGAGTACACTTAAACGGATCAGGGTGTAACAGGATAAAAGGAACAGTTGAGAGAGGGGGGAAACATCATCAACAGAGTTGAAGTCTAAGATTGAGACAGACTTGGACAAACAATGGGTGTGGGGAGGAATGAGGGGCAGGAGAGGATGCAAGGGATGGATAAGATGGATAGAGAAGGAAACTCTCAGGAGGGAAAACTGGAAGTTGGGGTTGGGTGGAGTTTGCAAGGGTAGAAAAGATCATGGTTTTGGATTGGGGGTGATCTAAGATGGTGGTAAATGGCTGTCTTGAAGACTTGGAGGGAAGAGTGAGATTGAAGAGAATGTGGAAGTTGGTTCCACAGGCAGGAGAAAAAAAGAAGAGAAGTGAATGAGTGGAGGTGGGAAGTGATCCTGGACTTGGGTAGTTTTCACTGGAAGGGGGTTGATGATGAACAGTGTGTGCCCTGCAGAAACCTTGGGGGATGAAGCACAGAAAGAGCAGAGGGTGCAATACCAGAAAGTAGGTGGAAGATGACAGAGAGACCAACATGTCTGTGATGGGGGAGTGATAGGTCCATAGACTTAACTTGAGCTTCACTGTGGGAGATTCCAATGCTCTTGAAGGCCTTGGTTTCCATGATGTCAAGCTGAGCAAGATGTGAGGCAGGTCAACCAGCCCGGAGGGGGAAGCAGTACTCAATCAAGCTGCGGATGAAGGCCTTGTTGGTGTGTCGAAGTTCAGGTATACCAAGGCAGGACTTTGTACGACGGAGGATGCCCTTTGGAGGCTTGCTTTGGAGGCCAACTTTGAAATGTGGTTTACCCAAGAAAGATCATGACTGGTTATTGAACAATGAAGGATTTTGGCCTGTTGAGCTTTTATATTTCGACTGACCCAGAACAGACCTCGCCACAGCCTATGCAGATGAAATCCGGTAAACAGTAAAAAATAAATAAAACAGAAAAGGAGTCATTCTGCTGTTTTGTGTCACTGTGTACCACAATGAGCATGAACAAAAGAAAGAAAGCCAGAGAATTGCCTGAGGAGGTCAGACACAAGATTGTAGTCAAGCCTGGACAATCTCAAGGCTTCAAGTCCATCTCCAGAGACATTGATGTTCCTGTATCCACCGTACGTAATGTTATCAGGAAGTTTAAGGCCCATGGCACTGCAGTCAAGCTCCCTGGACGTGGCTGCAAGAGAAACTTGACCAAGATTGCAGCGAAGGATTGTTTGAATGGTGGAGAAAGCACCTCGATCAACTGCCAAACAGATTCAAGCTGACCTTCAGACACAAGGTACGACAGTTTCCACTCACACCATCCATTGCCAACTTGATGAAAGGGGGTTCTATGGTAGGAGACCCAAGAGGACCCCACTGCTGAGAGAGATATAAGAAAACCCGACTGGAGTTTGCCAAAACACACCGGAACAAGCCAAAATTCTTCTGGGAGAATGTCCTGTGGACAGATGAGACCAAATTCGAGCTTTTTGGAAAAGCACATCATCTCTATGTTTACAGAACACAAAATGAAGATTTCAAAGAAAAGAACACCTTCCCTATAGTCAAACATGGAGGAGGTTCAGTGATGTTTTGGGGTTTCTGTGCTGCCTCTAGCACTGGGTATCTTGAACGTGTGCATGGCATCATGAAATCAGGAGATTACCAAGGTATTTTGGAGCACAATATTCAACCCAGTGTCAGAAAGCTGGGACTCCCTCGAAGGTCATGGGTCTTGCAGCAGGACAATGACCCCAAACACACTTCAAAAAGCACCCAGGAATGGTTCAAGACAAAATGCTGGACTGTTCTGAAGTGGCCAGCAATGAGTCCAGATCTCAATCCTATTGAACACCTGTAGGGAGATCTGAAAACAGCAGTTGGGAGAAGGCACCCTTCAAATCTGGGAGAACTGGAGCAGTTTGCACAAGAAGAGTGGGTTAAACTGCCCGTAGAGATGTGTGGGAAGCTCATTCGTGACTATAGGAAGTGCTTGACTGCAGTTATTTTGTCCAATTCCTGTGCTACCAAATACTAAGTCTTGGGTGTCAATAATTTTATCAATGCCATTTCTTTTTATTTTCTGATTTAAAAGGATATATTAAGTTTTGAATAAAAAACGAAGGTTCTGTAAAATTAACAGTGAAATAAAGACTTGTGGAGAAGAAATACTTTTGTCAATTTCAACTTATTTTTGGAGAAAATTGTGAGTTATTTGAAAAATGTGCAACGGTGCCAATATTTTAGCCACAACTGTACTAACCCTTTTCTGAATATTTTCAGACGTTTTAAGAATCCCAACCTCATTAAAAGTTAAAGAAAAAATACTGTGCACAAAGACCCAAAACCCCATAAAAGGATTCATTTTTTTATGGCTGTCGCATTTCTGGTCCTGTGTATCTCTGTTCTGTCATGTTGTTTATGTGATTACCATTTGTTTCCTTGAGAAGTCTTCACTGAGCTCCAAGCAAAGAGGACTAAGTGAGTGGACCAATTTTGGCTGAGCAATAGTAGCTGTTTATAGTAGAAATAATCGGTTGACTGGCCACCATCTTGCGACTCCATGAACACAATGTTAAACCAGTGTGTTGCTCAGTTGAGAGGATTGGTAAGGTTTTGTGATTACCAATGACCAATTGATCGGTGCAGTTTATATTTGCGAAGATCAGCATTATGAGGATCTAAGAGAAACATTGTTCACCTTATGACTTTCCTGTTGGCAGAAGATGGCAGAAAATGGTGGAAGATGGCGGTGGTGCCAATCTCAATGTCTGAAACTTGTCCCACCCATTTACCTCTCCAGTACATCGAGGTTATTGGAAGTCCCACCCCTCCCTTCCGCCTCCCCTTAGCCCCACCTCCAATATTTGCCATCAACACATAAGGTCACGCAGGAAGTGTCATCGGCTTAAACAGCTCCATTCCAATACAGTGTGAAGATTTTCAAAAATAGGCCGATGTCAGAAAATGGTTATTTCTGAAAACCTTTTTTACAGACTCGCTGCTGTAAAGGAAGGTATATAAAGATCCTGGGGCTACAAAATATCTGATGGAACACCATTGCCATTTTCAATTCTCGAGTGAATGATGTGAATCTCTGAAAGTGCAGCATTTACTTGTGACAACATCCAATGCTTCCAACAAAAAAAATCACTTTTCAAACTTTCAGTCCATTGTGCATGTGCATGGAGGTGGTCCAACTTCAAGTTAAAGATGAGGGCAAATATGCACAGGTTAAAGACCTCAACATTACAATCCATTCCCATTTTGCACAAATCAACTTTTTGATTAAACATTTCATCTCAACAAATACTGCAGTCATGTCTATTAAACAATACATTCTGTATCAAATTTTAGGTGCACAAGCATTCTCCTAACACTATACCTCTTCCACCATCACCCACCATGAGATACATAAATAATATATTTATGAGATATGTCCGTCATTGTCATGTGAGTAATTTAACGCTCTGAATCGAGTGGGAAATATTTTTTGGACATAAAATCTTGGTTCATGAAGAGTGAAGTGACAGAGTTTAAAAAGTCCACATATTGAAAATGGGACTCATTTTAGAGTCACCTGCAAAGGGATGGAATAACAGAAATAGAGGAAGGGGGAAACTAACCTGTAACATAGGGTTGGGGTGGGTAGGGGTAATGGGGGTCGAAAAGATGATGGGAAGGGATGGGTGATAACAGGAGATGTTGGTACAATGATTGCTGAGGCTACGGTGGGAAGAGGTTTTTTTTGGTTTACATGATCGAGGCTCATGGAAGAGCTAGAGCAGAATGTAATGGGGAAACACCAACGGTAGAGTAGAGTTCAGAGTGAGATCAAGGGGAGGGGAGAAGGACATATGGGGGTAAATAAACTGCACATAGGCTGAAACACAACACAAACAAGAAGGGGAAGGTGGGAATGAAACAGAAAAGGAACAAACCAACCTTGCAGTTCCACAAACGGGAGAAAAAAATGGAACAAGAGTGGAGGTGGTGGTAAACATAGATTTATGGAGTTTAATTAGGAGCGAGTTACTGGAAGAATGTGTGCGTTCTGGAAGAACTAGGGGAAGGTTATATGGTTGAAATTGGCAGAGGCAAGCCTCAATGTGTGGAGTTTTAGATACCTTAGATTACAGGAGACGGCTATGAAGCGGATCCATCAAACAGAGAAGTACCCACATTGAGCTACCGACAAAGGTCTCTTCGGCTGAGTAGTTCTCATTTTTCAAGGAATAATTTGGAACAACAGATGAGGCCCAGTCTGTGGGTTGCTTTGGAGGTTAGCTTCACTTTATGGTCAGCCCATGAGTGGTCATGGCTGATGTTGATTCCTGGAAGTTCAAGAGACCAGCTATTTTAGTGACTGAGTTAAAATGAATAGGTGGTTTTGTTTGACAATCCCTCCAGAGTGACAGATTGATAGTGAGATTGGTTAGGATTGAAAGACATGTTCCATTTGTCAGACCAGCATTTACTCAATTCCATATCAGCAGAGTAAAACTGCTGTCTGTGGAATGTGTACATACTGTGGAGTCATCTGCAGAAAACAAAAGATGTTGCATTTGAATGCAAAGTAATTTAATTGATCTCTGGAATACATCTATTCTGAATTGTCAAGTCGACCCTGATTATAAGTCTTGTAAACTGTTTTGTAAACAGTAAGCGATGAAATGATGAGGTGTGTATTTCTGCCATTCGTGGACACAACATGGCTGCTTCCACATAAATTACTGGGAGGTATGCCGGAGTTGCATTTGCTACTTAATGATGCATCTTGTCAGATTAGGACAAGATGCATCATTTAAAAAGTTGAGGAAAAAAAACTGATAATGATCCGAACTAATAATTGTGAGTTTTTGAAACCTTAATTTTGGTTCACTTTTCAAACTTGAAAAAATGTGTGTTGGGTATCGGGTATCGAGTACAATCCACCTTAGCTCAGTAAATTAAAAGTATGACCCATCCATTTTCTGTGTTTACTTGGAATGATTGGAGTTTGGAAAGTGATATTGCTGAGACACCTCTTCTTTCATCCTGTATAATGATGCACTGTTAAGCTGATTTGCCGTGGAGGACAACCTGATTCCCATCCGTTTGGTGTGTGCGCAGTGAAGGCTGGTGGGAAACGCATTGTGCAGAAACACGTTCCCAGCGTTCCACCTGCTCCACCAACTCCTTCCAGTGATGATGAGGAATACGTAACGGAAGCGTAAGATGCACAACATTCGGGAGAGACAATATTGTCAAAGGAGATAAATTAATGAATTTTTAGTCTATCTTTTCATGTTAATAATTTGCTCAACATTATCTAAGTCCTGATATTTTCTGTGTCCGAGCTCCTCCACAAGCCTAGACCATGTATATAAAAAAAATGAAAAACCATAACCTTTCTGAAGCACACCCGATTCATACAAAAAAAAAAACCAATTGCTTTAGAAACAGTCACGAGTACAAAAGGACATGCGATCGCTCATATGCTGCTGAAGTTAATTGCTTTTCGCACCACCACGCAAATATGAAATGCTTCATGTTACATCCGTCAATCGCTTATCTTCAACATAGCTCACGGTGAGAAAGTTTGAAGGCCTTCAACACAGCTCACTGCAACCCCCCCCCCCCCCGTGACCTAACCCCCCTTTTTCCCATTGAAACAATGTCCTGACATCCGCATATTCGAGATTCACGGCAGTTTTCAGGAACATATCCCCTGCGAATGTCAGGGGTTTACTGTGTACTGGCGGAGTTCCCGCCATTTGGGCGATCTTCTTCCAAGCATGCAACACGTTCTTCTGACACAAACCTTTATTTGGCTCGTGCAATCGGCAACTGACAGCTGCCTCGATCGTTCCTGAAAATAAAATAAAAAAAGCCCGAGTTATATTCATGAAGCAAAAACATACCGACTGCTTATAATTCAAAATATGTCACAGCATTGAAAAACATGGGGACAGGAAAACTGCACTGTAAATGGTGGTGACTTGTAATACCCTCCCCCACCTGGAGTGGCGCTACACGATACACATTTACATAGAGCATTTATATTCTTCCCCCATCTCTCCCCAAGACTACCAGTCAATAAAAAACACCCCTATGCACTAACTGGGGTCATACTGATCCTATGTAGCAAGTCTGGATGTAATCGGCCCAGAACTGTAGAAGGAGTAGCACGACAAACAAACTCGCACACAATCACACAAACATCGGTATATATGTATTCATGTACACCAGCAGAGTACCCCGATCTTGTTCCAAGCACGCAACACGTTCTCCTGACGCATACGTTTATTTGGGGGTGGTGTATAGGCAACTATGCCTGATGTTGGCTTAATGGTTAGGGTGGTGGGCTTTGGATCCTAGGGTCCTGAGTTCAAATCCCACTCTGATGTTGAATTAATACCAGGTGGGGTTAACTCTGCCTGTCATCCTTCTGAGATCGGCAAAAATGAGTGCCAGCATGCTGGTATCCTGTGTCGGAGTGGCGACCCATCCAGGATTGTGCCCAGGAGCCAAGAAGACTGCTTAAGGCCAAAGTCACATTTTCCACGGCGGCCGTGAGGTCTTCAAAATCTATGGCCACTAGCAATTATACAGCAGCCGCAGTATTTCCAAGGTAACACAATGTAGCAGTCACATATGTTTTTATTTTTCGGGGAGCTGCACGGCGTATTTAGGCCTAAGTCACATTTGCCACGGCGGCCGTGGGGTCTCCAAAATCTACGGCCACTAGCAATTATACGGCAGCCGCAGTATTTCCACGGTCACACAATGTAGCAGTCACATATGTTTTTATTTTTCGGGGAGCCGCACACCATATTTATAAATTGTGGAGACCGAAAACGTGGGGTTGCCGTACGGTCTTTGATTTGATGTCGCACGGTGACCTTAGGGCCTTCCTGCGGCGGCCATAGAATTTAAGGCAGACGCAAGGTGCCCGCAAGGCGACTGCAGGGGGACTGCAGGGGGGCCCTAAGGCGAACGTGTGGCCAAACGGACGGTAACAAGTGGGTTTTTTATTTTATTTTATTTTTACCAGTTTTTTTGTTTTGGCTTGTCGAATTGCTATGGCGAACGTAGAAATGAAAAAAGTTATAACTCCGCGTTATAATTGCATGGCGACCTTATGACCTGTAAAATATAGCCAAACGGCGTAGGGCCACCCTGAGGCCACCGCAGAAACTCTGTGGCCGCCGCACGTTTCTGTCAATTCAGAGGACGTACGGCCGCCGTATCCTCGCCGTAGAGCAAATGTGACTTAGGCCTTAGGTCTTAGAAATTGTGGAGACCGAAAATGTGGGGTTGCCGTACGGTCTTTGATTTGATGTCGCACGATAACCTTAAGGGGGCCCTGCGGCAGCCATAGAATTTTCAAGGCAGATGCAAGGCAGCCTCAAGGTGCCTGCAAGGGGACCGCAGGGGGCCCTAAGGCGAACGTGCGGCCAGACGGACGGTAACGAGTGGGTTAATTTTTTTTTTACCAGTTTTTTTGTTTCGGATTGTCGAATTGCTACGGCGAACGTAGAAATGAAAAAAGTTATAACTCCGCGTTATAATTCCACGGCGACCTTACGGCCTGTAAAAGATCGCCAAACTGCGTAGGGCCAACCTGAGGCCACCGCAGAAACTCTGCGGCCACCGCACGTTTTTGTCAATTCAGAGGGCGTACGGCCGCCATAGAGCAAATGTGACTTAGGCCTAAGCAGCACCAACGCTCTGCACAGAGTATGGTCCGAATCTCCTCCAATCTCCTCTCCTCCTCCTCTATAGGCAACTGGTAAGCTTTGTATCAGCAAAATAATAATAAATAAATAAAACCCTGGTTACGTGCATGAAACAAAAACATACCTACTGCTTATAATTCAAAACACCTCACTTCACTTGAAAACGTGGGGACAGGAATTAAATTGCGATTTACTCACTGTCCGTGCATCCGACGTACTGTAAACGGTGGAGACTTGTAATACCCTTACTCTCTCACCGTGACTTGTAATGGTGCTACACAATACCTATTTACAGAGACATTTTGCTTTCCCTTATCCTACCATCCAAAACCCTGCTGAATGAGGAGTCTGAGCCACTGGGATTACTGGTTTCCTGGGTCAAAACGAAGATCCAGGCTTTCAGTGACATCTTCGATGCTGTTATCCTGTCTGTACCTGTTTGTGGTGAGGATGTTGATTCACTTACCTTGGCAGTGATATTCATGTCTCTGCTGGCTGTGAGCCAGAGGTCAATAGACATCAGTGTCGGGCCTGGGGAGTCATGGATTCACTGTGCCTGTGTGCTGTCGGTACCTGTGCGGGAGGACGAAAGTCCGAGTCTTCAGGTCATTGGTACTTCCAGTCTTACTCTGTGGATGTGAGACTTGGTCTTTGACCAGGGATCTGAGATGGAGACTTAATTCCTTTGGTACCAGGTCTCTTCGAAGAATTATTGGCTTTTGCTTGTTGGACTTTGTGTCTCATGAGCGGTTGCTGAGAGAGACTCAAATGAGATTTGTTACCTGCATCGTCCGTGAGTGTCAGCTGCGGCTGTCTGGACATGTGGCTCATTTTCCTGACGCTGATCCTGCTCACCAGATTCTCTCAGCGAGGGAGCCTTCTGAGTGGAGGAGGCCAACGGGCCAACCACGTGCCTCGTGGTTGCAGCAGGTTGATCGGCATCTCAAGGAGATGGGGATGGGCCCGGCATCTGCCTGGGGGATGGTCAGATGGAGGCCCCTGGAGTACCGGCAGAAAGTGTACGCAGCGACGCGCTGCTCCATCGCATTCTCCCATACCTGACCTGAGCTGACCCAAACCAAAAGACAAATTGTGGGAAACATTGCAGAATGCTTGCAACAACTTCCCAATGAAATTTCTCCAGAAATTGCAGGAACACATACGCATGCACGCACGCACACACACTCTCTCATGTGCAGCCTGTGGCTGCTGTTTGCATTATCGGTTCAGGATATAGCTTTGCCTTTGATGCAGTGCCCTGTTGCCAGCACGCTGGTACTCATTTCACCAACCTCGGAAGGATGACAGGCTGAATCAACCCCATCTGGTGTTAATTTAGTGGCCAACAGGGCTCAAACTCAGGACCCATAACTGCTAAGCCAATGCCAAGCTTAATTGTAGGAAAGCATTCCAAAACAGATATCTCCTATTTTGCATGAAAAAGGTGTCACATTAAAAATTGAAATTTCATTCATTAATATTGTAAAATACAATTCATTTTTGTTTCTTTAATTAAACATGATCATTTTAACATATTCACCGTTTACAGTACGTCGGATGCACGGACAGTGAGTAATCATGAAGCCTGATGTTGGCTTAGTGGTTAGGGTGGCAGCTTGGGATCCCAGTGTCCTGAGTTCAAGCCCCGTTGGCTGATGAATTAACACCAGGGGGTTGACTCAGCCTGTCATCCTTCCGAGGTCGGCGAAATGAGTGCCAGTGTACTGGTCCCGGTGTATGCCCCGGTTAGAATAGGTGTACCATATCCCTGTGTGTCGTAAGAGGCGACCAGGGTTGGCGTCAGGAAGGGCATCCGGCCATAAAACATTGCCTCACAAAAAGCCAAACCCCTGCACAGCAGGGAAAAATGGCTGTAAAAACGGTCATATTTTAACACCTTTTTTCTCTCAAAATATGGTTAGATCATCCTCTATGAGTCTGGGAGGTCGGGGGTCAAACCATGTCCGAGTCATCCCAAAAACTTTAAAAAATAGTACGTGCTGCTTCTTTGCTCAATGCTCAGCATTATAAAAGGATGGACTACGGACAAACAACGCTGGGAAGGCAATGGCATACCACCCAGTATAACCCGAGCCAAGAAACTGCTTCAGCAGCACCAATGCTCTGTGAAGAATATGGTACATGAAAAAAAAATTAAAAACAGGAAAGGCTCTTCCAACCCGCACTTTACTGCATAATGTGTTCCTTCTGCATAAAAATAAATAAAATTGACATGAGAGTAAAAATGAGTATTCAGATTGGGCCTGAGTTGATATACCAGTGCGATGACAGAAGAGCACATTCAGATCGTTAGAAATGATCAGGGAGAAGGTATGTCGGTCCTATTGCATTATAGGAAGGAACTCTACACTCGGATTCAATGATGTTGACACCACAACGGTGGTAACATGTTAAAGCAACACCTGATTTATCAAATGTTTCTTTCTGCATTTTCAATTTTTTTCAAACTCCTTTAGTTAAGAAAAGCATTGTATTCAGAGAACAAAACAATATTGTTACCTCTGCTCTCTTTGGCTAACAATAAAAGCCACTGTTGGAAGACAAGCAAACCTTGATATTATGCTTTGACATTCACCCCCCCCTCCCACGCCACCCTATAACACTTGTACACCATCTACCTTTACTCTAGTAAGAAGGCAGTATTAATTTGGATTATAAACAATGATATCTGAACACAAGCAAATCGGATAACCTGATGAACATCCCCTCATGAGGATGGCTCGCTCAGGGCTGGCAGGGTCGTTTAGAGTTATGTTTACTCACCTTTGAGTTGCTGAGTTTGTTTTTAATGTCCAGCTATGAAATGTATGTCCAGCTATGAACTGTCATCCTGGTGTTTCGCATGCAGGGCGATAAATCAATGAGTGTGCCATCCATCAGTAACACGTTAAGCTAGATGACCCGTCTTCCACGATGTTGGTGGACGTTAAATATCCCACGGTGTCTTTCATGAAGAGTATCGCTGGCATCCGAAATGTTCTAAATTCCTGCCACCTCCAGTCGACGTCAGACCTGGTCAGGAGGTTTGCGAACTATTTGGACCAAAACGTTCCCTAGCTGACCCCACAAGAATGTGGGAATAATTGGGAGCATTAAAGACAGTGGAAATTGTAAAGAATGGGATGGCTTGTTTATGGTAAGTCAATCTCTTGTTCCCTGCTGTTATTACAGCAAATGGTCATTCCACTCAGATGCATTTCTGAGAAGTGTAACTAAGACCAAGTTGTATTATGCTTGACATTTGTTTAAGATGTGAAGATGAATAGTCGTTGCTCTGGCTCTGCACTATTACATCATTGTCATCATGATATTATGACTTGAGAGTTGCGAGTGAATAAAGCACCCGTTACTTGCAGCCTTGAGTAATAATATAACTTGAAAAGTGATGATTAAAGAGCTACATGAAGACAAACTCGCAATGTTCGTAAATTATGGAGGTTAATTAAATTGGATAAATTTTAAAAGTTTTCCTTCGAACATAATTTTGTGCTAGCAAAAGTGGAAGGGGTTCAGTATAAAAGAAAAATGGAAATTATCTTCGGGAAAGAACTCTAATATCGTCTCTTTGGCCTTTCCCCCCCCCCCCCCCCCTCAACGTGTCTGCAGTCCACCAAAGTTGCCTATGGTGGTGTCTGGGGTAGTGACAAAGGTAAAGTAAAGCAGCAATGAGAGATTCTTGTTTGTTTGTGTTTTTTATTTCTGAAAGAGAAATGAGTTATATTACATGTCCATGTTCATTCATTGTATAATAATATCATGGAACTATGATTGCTGTCAATTGCGATGAGCTTGCTTACCAACTTGGTGTTTCACATGCAGGGCTATATGAGGGTTTGTTTTAGCTCTCATACGAGCCTCGACAGTGTATACAAAAACAAAACAAAAACATATTTCGCTGAGCATTTGCATTCAGATTAGTGAACTAGAATGGCACTCGGTAGAGCACATGCCCCCACCAGGCTGAACAGTTTAAGTTTTTTTTTATCCCACTGATAGGCCAGATCTGGATCCGGACCTGAAACAAAATCTAATCGGCTTGTTCTTGTCACCTACCCAACTCATCCACCAAGTTTTTTCATAATCCATCCACTTTTTGAACTATCATGATATATATATATATATATATATATATATATATATATATATATATATATATATATATATATATATATATATATATATATATATATATATATATATATATATATATATATATATATATATATATATATATATATATATATATATATATATATATCTCGCAATAGTGAAGAATCACTCTCAATGCTGCTCACACAAAAACAGACAAACAGATTTGGGTGAAAACATAACCTCCATCCACCTTCGGTGGCGGAGGTAATTATTATTAAATCTATGAGGTTCATTATAATTGGAGAAAAGGTGATAATTTTACATCACCCTTTCAATATAACATACTGTATGGGAAATGGCCTCATATCAGCTCAAGGGTCTAGAGGAATTGATAGTTTAATTAACTCATTGAGATATTTCCTATTATATGTTCAGATTCACTATTGTGTCACATCCCCAATTAGCAATGCCAGAGACTGATTATAGCCCCTTGTCATCCCTCTGATCCTGAGGAAATTTCACTTTTACATATCTATTCTTTCACCAATTATTTTCTTATGTTTTTGTTAAACCTCCCCCTATAGGATAGGGGGAGGCTTATAGCTGTTGTACGGTTTGTTACCTTCGCATTCTGCGAAAGGTTGTTTTGGTCGCTGTGTATTTATTTATTTGTGAATATGTGTGTTTGTTTGTTATTCGCATAACTCAGAAAGTATTAAACCGAATTGCATGAAATTTGGTGGGATGATTCGTGAGTATCCAAGGATGATTTGATTAGATTTTGGGAGCGATCGGGTCAAAGGTCAAGGTCATGAAAAGGTCAAAAACACTCTTTTGAGCATAACTTCCTTCATAATACAGCTATCGACATGCAACCACCGCCATATTGTTCCATGACGAGATACCTTTCGGATATGTAATGTCAGATTTGACGTAACGTCATCGGAAGTGAGTCTAAATGACGTCACAAGATGACGTAAAATTTCAATCTCATCAGTTTTGATCATACCGTTTTGTAGGACTTACCTTAAGGACGTCACACACCAAATTTGACTTCAATCGGACTGACCGTTATGACGTCATTGATATTTGAACATGACGTTTTTCAATTGTGGCTAAAATGTCCTGATATTTTACATTCAAATATCTATATAATTTATAGAGCACAGTCTCCCAAATCCAGGCATTAGGATCAGAACCAAAATATCTGTTTATTGATGTACAGGTTTTGCCAATTAACTCTGTAGTCAAGGTCAAGGTCACACTCAAGGTCAAAATATACTTGTAGGCATAGCTTCAGATCTAATAGAGCTATTGACATGAAACCAACGTTAAAACGTTCAGTGAACTACAAGCTTTCAGAATGGTAGTCCCCGATTGGACGTGACGTCCCCGGAAGTGCGTCAAAATGACATCAAAAGATGACGTCATTTTTCAACTTTTTAATTTTTCAGTGTTTATCATTCCATTTTGTTGGACTGCCTTCAAGGAGGTTACACACCAAATTTGACGTCAATCGGACTGACGGTTGTGACGTCATGGACGTTTTAAAATGACGTTTTTCAAATGTGCCCGGAAAAAAGTTGCGGCGGCGAAGGTATGCGCTCTACCGAGTGCCCGTTCTAGTTTCTACAATTAATGCTCCAATTTTAAATGGTACCCCAGAGTTTCTTAGACCCCTATAGGTACTAAATCATCATTTGGAATTTTATCCCTTTTTCTGCCAATGTATGCCAATGACTTTTGGAATTAAATTTTGCATCAATAATGGGAAAACAAAGTATGTGTGGTTGACATATTTTGACATTGACCTAATTGTAAGGTCATGATCCAATTATAGACATTAATATTTTCACTATAACGAAGATTTGTCTGATTAGACCGAAATTGCCCTCTCTGGATAGCCTAGATTAAGGTGTATTTACGCTTAATTTACATCATCCCCCCCCCACCCCACCGAGTTAAATATCAAGGTCAAATGGTGTTCTGAAAAAATTAATGCAGTCAAGGTCAAATGACAGTTTGATTTTTTTTAAAAGCGTGTTTTTTGTCATCGCTCAATTTTACCAATGTGGAATCTCAAAGACCACTTGGCCTTCTAAGATGTCCTTGCATCATAATAGTGTACCTGCATTGAAGGTGTGCACCTGATATTTGATTTGTGTCCTTGACCTATTTTTTTAAGATTGTGGTGACCTGTGGAAGACCTTTTGTGGAAGAACAAGACACCTTTTTTTTGTCTGCATAATCGAGGCTCATGATGAGCTAGAATTAGTACACTGAACGGATCAGGACACAACAGGACAAAAGAAGCAATTGAGAGAGGGGGAAAATACCAAAAGCAGAGTTGAACAAACAATGGATGTGGGGAGGAATGAGGGGCACTAGACTACTGGAGGATGCATAGGGTGGACAAGATGGATACGGAAGGAAACTCCCAGGAGGGAAAACTGGGCATTTGTAAGGAGGAGGGATTGGGGTGAGCTTATGGGGTAGGGTTAACGAGGGTAGAAAATATCATGGTTTTGGATTGGGGATGATCTGATGGTGGTGAAAAGCTGTCTTGATGACCTGGAGGGAGGAATGAGATTGAAGAGAATGTGGAAGTTGGTTCCACAGGTGACCCAGGAGTTTGAATGAATGAACTTCCTCATGAGGATTGTTAAGAAAGTTTTTTTTTTTTTTTACTCCATTGTCGAGGCTCGTATGAGAGCTAATGCACAATGCACAACAAGGGGGGCAGGAAACAAGAGGGGCGGGAGAAGGAAGAACAAAACATTAGGGAACAGAGACATCAGGAGATCTGTGGAAGGGAGAGGGATGTGGCGGGGAACACGGGGTATACAAGATGGGCACCGCAGGGACTTTCAAGAACTTACATGACATGGAGCTTTCGGGAAAGAAATCAGGGAATTTGAAGGAGGTGGGTTTGGGGTGGATTAGCGGGGGTAGAAAAGATCGTGGTTTTGGATGGGGGACGATGAGAGATGGTGGTGAACAGCTGTTTTGAAGACCTGGAGGGAAGAATGGGATTGAACAGAGTGAGGCAGTTTATTCCAAAGGCGGGGAAAAAAAAGAGGAATGAAAGAGTGAAGATGAGCAGTGATTCGTGATTTTGGTAGTTTTACCAGAAGGGGGTTGCTGGTCGACTTTGAGTGCCCTGAGGAAATATGGGAGGGGGGCATATCGCAGACAGAGCAGGGGGGGGAGACTGGAGAAGAGACGGTGGAAGATAGAAAGACCACCGACCTGCCTGCGGTGAGAGAGTGAGAGGCCCAAAGACTCAGCCTCACCTCACCTCACACAGCCTCACCATTTCAAATGCCAAGGCGCTACCTATCGAGGGGCGTGGGAGGTCTGTGTGGCAGACCAATCGGGGCACAAAATTTGAATAGCCCAGGGAACACTGTCTAATCTTTTTCAAGGATGCTTGCCTGACATCTGCCCCTCTAATCAAGGCAAGACAGTTCGGCTACCAACCAATCACCAGTGTGTGACAGCTCCACGAGTTGGTGCTGAGAGAGACAGTTGCCTGGACCGGTTTGGGATGTGCAGCCAGAAGAGAGAATCCAAAAACGTTTTGAAAGCTGTACAAAATGTCCCAATCGCATGGAGTTTGTCTCACCAAGGGATTCCCCCGACGAGAACTGTTGACTCACAAGCTCTCTGCTCTGTTGCCATGACAGAAACATCATCCCCATTTTATTCATCTTCTTTGTTGTCCTATTCTCCCATGAGTGTCTGTTTGTTTAAGTATAAGTTTTAAGTTTCCTAGTCTGTTTGTGTTTCGAGATAAACTTGTTCTCTCGTCTCATATCGTTGATTCTCCCATCCATATTTATTGTTCATTAAACCTGTTTGTTCTTTCACTGATGCCTATTTTCTTTTGGTTCTTGAGTCGATCCTCTTGCGTACCCACAGCCAAATCAGAGAGTAAAAATATTAACGATCATTTGAACGCTGTGTTGTTAATTTTGTTTCAGTCTCGATTCAATCTAAGGCCTCCAATGCTTGGCAGTTCCTGTTACAATACATTCCCTTCTTCTCTACCCTCCTCCCCCTGCCTCTTATTTTTCACATTTTCTTCCCACTTCCATGCTTAATAAGATGGCCATCAATTGCATTTCTAATAACGTATTGAATGTTTATTGCTGATAAAGAATTGAGCTTTCCCTTTTGTTGCCCACCTTCCCACCCACTTTAGGGAGATAAAGATTTCACTCCTCAGGCTGCCCAAGTTGCGCATCAAAAACCCCTCCCCAAAACAGAGAAACATTACAGCATTACCCAACAAAAGATGCCGATACATCAGCCACGCAAGTGATCGCCTTGCCTCCTGCCTCCAACCTTCAACACTGCCATCGTTTTCATCTCACCTGACCCTCACACATACCATCACCCTTTATTCCCCCACACTCAAAGCAGTTGCAAGTTTTCATTTCCCCTCCTGGAGAACAACCATTTCAACGTACTTTATTTGTGCTGCAATTGGGTCCTGGTGAGTACCTGGTTGGATCTGCAGGCAGCATCAAGCCACCTCTAAAAGTGATTTATTTTAAAGTCCACATCCTGGTCACCGCTAGCCTGGATTTACCAGAAACTGATTAAAAATGGCCAACCTTTTTAATATTCGCCTATTGGTTGGTTGTCCTATAAATGATGAGAGTATTCCAGCATTTCAGCTTTTGGGTGAGCATGGCTATCATGACACACCATTTGCTTTCCAGAGGTAGAACAGGCTCTTAAGCTTGGCTTGGCTTCCTGGGCCTCTCAGCCTTGGGCTTCTGCCACACCGATAGGAAGCTTCAGCTTCTTCGATAAGCTTTATGACATTTGGAAGTTGTAGCATCCAGTGATTCTTTAGTTTTGAAGCATAACTTTGCTGATCATATTAAAAAAAAAAAATGATGTCTGAGCCTCTGATGTTTGGCAAGGCAACATGTGAACTTAATTTCCATGTTTTGGTGATATCTTTCTTTTTAATCCTTTTGAGAAATTCAGTGTGCAAGTCATAACATCTTAGAGAGAGAGAGAGAGAGAGAGAGAGAGAGAGAGAGAGAGAGAGAGAGAGAGAGAGAGAGAGAGAGAGAGAGAGAGAGAGAGAGAGAGAGAGAGAGAGAGAGAGAGAGAGGGAGAGAGAGAGAGAGAGAGAGAGAGAGAGAGAGAGAGAGACTGAGACTGAGACTGAGACTGAGACTGAGACTGAGACTGAGACTGAGACTGAGACTGAGACTGAGACTATCAGAGATCAAGCACAAAGCGAATAAGCATAACAGGGGTTCATCAGATAATGCAATACAAAATGCTGGTCATAACACCAGTATGGGCTCGGTGTGTTCACCTGGTATTTTTGTCCCATCGCGATCCTTATTGTGGATGCAAATAAATCATATGCGAGACATACGGTGCCATAAAGTGACATAATCATTGCATCACAGATGCACATTTTTAATGTTTCAGATTGTGCCAGCATTAATTGTTTTCTTAGATTTGTCATGTCGAAACAGAGATCATTCTGTATCCTGGAACTGTTAGTTAACGCCATCAAATGTAAGTAATCACAGTCATGGCGTCAGTGTTACGAATAGAAAAACGATGATGTCGTCTAAAAGCACACAGATTCATGTGCAAATATTGATTGCCAAAGTAATCATTTATTTTGATCGAATCATGTAATTGATGGATGAATGTGGAAATAGTCCGAAGCTCTTCCTGGCCTATGTGCTTGTGGCTTTCCAATCGATCACAAAGCCATCAGTGAGGACGAGCCTGAGATTTGATATAAGTGGAATGGGGGATTGAACCCCTTGATGATGTTTGGAATTTCAATACAAACGCAGTGTTATTTTGACTCGTTGTGTTGTTGTATTTGAACATTCACACCAGGAAAAGGAACTATCAGTCAATCAATTTAATTCTTATGGAGCACTTTTCATTTCAACCGAAATCCAAACCACTTTATAAAGGATAATTAATATTATGCGTCTTTACACACAAGGATGTGAAGCAGAAGTTGATATTGGATCGTGGAGATTATCTCGTGGTCTTGTTCCGTTTGGGAGTGAGGGTCTTTTATCCATTGTCTTGAGACAGAGGTGATAAAGCTGTGAACATTGAAAGAGCGGTTGCAGCTGCTGACCTTTCCACCACAATAGCAAAACTGCAGCCAGAAGAGCACCCAGTCGGCCCAAGTGCAGCAATATGGCCAACAGAATATTACAAGAACTCTGCTCTTGCTAACTTGAGAAAAACAAAAAACACGAGGACATCAAATCAAAACATCTGCAAGAGGGTGTCACATGGTAGAGAAACAACACAAGTTTTAATGGATTACATTCAAAAAGCCAAGGCCATAGTGACATGTTAAGCAACACTGCCCTGGAGCAATTTAGAATAGGGTGAAGGAAACTTAATTTTTGTATTTCCAGCTGTGCTAAATAAGGAATTATTTGCCACAGCTGCCAATATGGGAGAAAGACAATTAGCACTGAGTTTATGTAGTTAATTAAACAGCCCGATAACCACCTAGTTTCAGCCATCTCATGGTAGCGATAACTGATAGTACAACAGCTTGGATATACTTTGCAATTTCTTGTTGCACAAATGGCAGCAATGTATCCTCAGAGGTGCACAAATGTTACAACAACAACAAAAAACTGAACACTGCTCTACTTTCTGACATACTCATAGAAAATCAGCCAACTGTGAGATCATGTAATGCAGCCAATAAGTGTGTGTATATATATATATATATATATATATATATATATATATATATATATATATATATATATATATATATATATATGTGTATATATATATATATATATATATATATATATGTGTATATATATATATATATATATATATATATATATATATATATATATATATATATATATATATATATATATATATATATATATATATATATATATATATATATATATATATATATATATATATATATATATATATATATATATATATATATATATATATATATATATATATATATATATATATATATATATATATATATATATATATATATATATATATATATATATATATATATATATATATATATATATATATATATATATATATATATATATATATATATATATATATATATATATATATATATATATATATATATATATATATATATATATATATATACATATATATATATATATATATATATATATATATATATACATATATATATATATATATATATATATATATATATATATATATATATATATATATATATATATATATATACATATATATATACATATATACATATATATATATATATATATATATATATATATATATATATATATATACTAGTAAAGGTGCCCGTCTTCGACGGGCGTCACTGGCAACGTATGGTAAAAGACAGATAGCATGAATGTATTTTAAACAATATATTATATCATTTTTATCCATTGATTATCATTCAGGTTTTCCCCTTCGACTGTCCCGCAGTAGCTCCACTTCGATGACATTACCACGTAGTTTATTGACTACACAACGTGTACCATTCGTGAGTTCCGGAGGATCCATAGAGAGCGCATTAAAATTACAGGGCACCCAACTTTAAAGTGATCCAAAAGGCCGGATCAGTTTCGTCTACATATTCATATCTTGTAAATTTTAGCTGGCCAGATCAGTTTCGTCTATATATTCATATGTTGTAGAATTTAGCTGATTCTGAAACTGTTAACAGCATGTCAATCAGATGGTTCTGTGATTTTCTACGGTAGTAAACAGAAGTACGACTTAAGCCTGTACGCCACTATGCGGAGACCCGAGATTTTTATGTGCACGTGCTCAATCCCGCACCCACCCGGAAAAGACCCAAGTACACTGTCAGTACTCACCTCCACACTAAAACGATGATCATGATTTTGGGTTTAACCGTAACTGACCGGGCGATACTTTGCTGGCAGTTGGTCTGGCTGGGCAGCGGGTATCGGTCGATGAAAATTTCAAAACGGCAACCATGTATAAAAAAAAGCAAAGAAATACTTTGTACTTAGTCAGAAAGTCATGGTTTTGTGAAGAAACTACGGCACATGGAAAGTGAAAATTAGTCAGGTATGAACTCAACTGTTTTCTCCCCAAATGGACCGTGATTCTCTGAGCTGAACTCATCTTAGTGGTCCTCTAAAAAATGGGAAACATTTTTATTTCTTTTTTGTGCAATAATTCCTCCCATTTTGCAAATGGAGTTTTTTAACTGTTTTACTACCATAATCATCAAAACGAATTTTGAGGGGCCTCTTAAGGAAGACAATAATATCATTACTATATATGTCAAAGCTCGTTTCCTTTCATGCAGTAACAAAAATCTGATGGTGGAACAAAAAAAGGGGTGTGCCGAAATATTAATATATATATATATATATATATATATATATATATATATATATATATATATATATATATATATATATATATATATATATATATGGTTTAACTACCATAATCATCAAAACGAATTTTGAGGGGACTCTTAAGGAAGACAATAATATCATTACTATGTATATGTCAAAGCTCGTTTCATTTCATGCAGTAACAAAAATCTGATGGTGGAACAAAAAAACGGGGTGTACTGAAATATTAATATAATATAGGTTTAACTACCATAATCATCAAAACGAATTTTGAGGGGCCTCTTAAGGAAGACAATAATATCATTACTATATATATATATATATATATATATATATATATATATATATATATATATATATATATATATATATATATATATATATATATATATATATATATATATATGTCAAAGATCGTTTCATTTCATGCAGTAACAAAAATCTGATGGTGAAACAAAAAAAGGGGTGTGCCGAAATATTAATATATATATATATATATATATATATATATATATATATTAACACTGTATACTGTATAGTATATTCTATCTCTCTATAATATACAAAATGAGACAGAGTCTATGTTTGTCATGGGTAATCTCAGCTATTGCCATGAATAGGAAGTATTCCTTGACAACATGGTGAAGTTCATTGTTTAGTGCATGTTTTTAGCAACTTCAATGAAGAAAAAAACTCACCAGACATCGTTTTTGGCGACCTTTTTGTGCACCATTCGGAGATGCAATAAGGGAATCGAAACTGTCTATTAATTACATACAATTGAAATGTACCTTTTGGATGTTTACATCGTTTCAATCTTTGGACCTGTTTTAGATGTTTTCAGACCCCTTTAAACCCCTTCGACCCTCTTCAGACCTTTAGATCTTTAATGCATAAAATGCATCCACCCTCAGGGCTCAGGTGGGGGGGGAGGGTGGAGGGGGGATGGTGACTCCTTAGACCCCTCACCAATTTAGACCTTTACATCATTTAGACACCTTAAACCCTTTAAAGACCCTTTACACCACTATACCCCTTTATCCTTCACACCCATTTAGACCTTTACACCATTTGGACAAATTAGACCCTTCGATGCTTTAAAACCCGTTGGACCCTTTAAAAACCACTAAGACCCTTTAATTGCATGTTCATCTCGAGGCAACGAAGCGAGTGCATCAGTTACCCGGAGGATGTCATGATAGAAAGATTTACGGACAATAATATTCCTCGTTTGTTGTTTTACAGGTGAAACCAGAATATGACAGGAGGCAGAAGGATATTTAATAAGTAATATTTATTAATTCCTACTGTCTACCTTTAAAATACTAATAGCGATTAAAAGAAAACCAAAATGATTTTCCCAAGAATCCCCAAAGTAATGGAGTACAAATGTCACAGATTTCAATGCAGCTTTGAATTAACTCACAACTTTCGAGGTGGCAACTTATCCTCGGTAACCAGTTTGTAAAATAAACTTCAGCAGGTTACAAATGGGTGAAGGGTCGGCTGTGAACGTATTCAAAAGGACCTTGTCCAGTTGGTGCGTACTGGAATTTGACCGGCCAGTCGCATTGCAAAAAGTCCTCAGAGGATGAGGTTGGTATCACTGAAGTATGTAGATGAATCTGATTCTACAGCTCGAGTTGAATGATGTTGAATTTGAAACTGCATGCTGTTAAGAACCATGCATACGAGCAACAAGTGAAGAGGGAGTGAAGGAACATGCAAGCTGTCGTCTCGATGCAGCCAGTGAGGAGATGCCTGTTTTGAAGTCGTCTCCGAGACAACTGCAGGGCAGCAGATTTGATGAGTAGACCAGCCAGTAGGTAAGAATTACCAGCTTATCGTGGGCTGAAGTTGGTTCTTCAGTCAGGTCTTTGAAGTCGTGGAACCAGTCCCGGTTCGCATGCAGTACTCTCGATTCCCTCTTTATTGGGTGAGCCTGTTTCAGAATGAAATCTGCCACAAAACATGCAGCACACGGCCGTTCATCCTCTCGGTTCACATGTCTTCCTCCTGCTGTTTGAGGCACTCCGTGGGTAATTTGTCTCTTGCACAAGGTCAGTGACGGGTGGGGCCAAGTACTGACAGGCCCTCTCATCTCCCAAGCTTTTTTCATTCCAAAGTCCATTGCAGAGGTCTTTAACCATGGTTTGGTTCAGTGTGCCCCAACCACAAACTACCTTGGACAGTAAACAGCTTTCTTCAAAGTGCATTTATCAAGCCACTTGGACATCATAGCCCAAACACCCTTTCTTCTATTAACACTAAATTCCTTTAAATGAAAACATTTTTAACTTTCACACACAGCTCCAGTTGACTGCCTTTAACACAGTATATCCACCTTCACCACATTTCAATTAACTTTCACCAACAAAACAATTGTATTTTATACTAGTCTGTAACACCTTCTCCGCCTTCTAAGAAAGAAAGTTTGAACAAAGCAAGAACTTTCTTACCTTTTACATAAAGTCTGAACAACCAAAAAATTCCACAGCTACAAGTATCATTTAGAAATACAAAAAAAACCCAGCCTCTCCTCCTTAATACTTCCCAACTGACTATAAGAACAATTCCAGAGTCATTCAGATCTTGACAGAGCATCTGCAATGACATTGTCCTTCCCTTTGATGCGTTTAATTTCCAAGTTGAATTCTTGGAAAGACAAGTTCCATCTCATCAATCTCTGATTTTTAGCTCACCTAGAACATAGTTCCGGCGAGCTTATAGGATGGTGCGTCATCCGTCCGTCAGTCCATCCATCCCTCCACAAACACTTACAACTTCTCTGAAACTACACACATGATTTTGATGAAACTTGACCACAACCTTCATCACCCAATATGTACCAAAGTTTGTTCACGGCATTAAAATAATCTGGGTCTAAAGGGGTGTAAAGGGTGATTTCCCTCCAAAATATGCATTTGCTTTCTTCTTCCATCTTCTTCCAGTTTCCCCCCAAAATAGGTATTTTCTCTCTTCTCAGAAGCCACACACAATTTCGATGAAACCTGACCACAACCTTCATTACCCGTGATGGACCACAGTTTGTTCACGGCATGAAAAAAAATCCATAGGTATTTACTTTCTTCACCGTTACATATTTTGTGGGTCATCCACGCCTCCCAGTGGTTCCCTGGTTTTCTTATCCAGCCTCTCCCAGGTGAGCGCCCAGGGGGTATTGCCCGTATTTTTATTCTTAATTTTATAATGGAAAGTTAAAGGATTGTGATCCGTGAGAACTACCACTGGAAAAATAGTTATACTCAGTTCTCCTTCAAACTGCTGCAAAGCTCACAGAAAAGCAAGGGTCTCTTTTTCTACTGTTGATTCGTTATTTTGGTGTTTGTTACACTTCGTTGAGTAATAGCATACAGGGTGATTGATCAATGCCTGCAGCAGCATCCTGTAGCAAAACAACTCCAGCCCCCCGCATCACTTGCATCTACTGCCAATTTGAAGTTTTTCTGAAAATTTGGTCTGGCAATAACTGGAAAACTCAAAAGTATAGCTTTAATTTTGTTAAATGTAGCCTGACAATTGCCATCCCTTACAAATTTTGCCATTAATCAAAGGGATGCAATGTCAGACAAATTTATATAAAATCTTTGATACTTTCCAGCCATAACCAGAAATCTCATGAGTTCCTTTTTACCTTGAGGTGCTGTCAAGCTATCATTTGCTTCCACTGGCTGAACCTGACTGACCCACAACATGACCTAAGAACACTCGCTACCTGTGCTTTAGCAAATTCAGATTTTACCAGATTCACAGTCAATTTGGCCTCAATCTGTCTCACAAAGAAAACACAAATTATCTTAAGGTGATCATCCCAATTCATGGAATGAATGATGACATCGTTAATGTATGTTTAAACCCCCTCAAGATCTAAGATAACACCCGAGGAAAGTAGACATTCTAGAAAGAGAAGCAGTTGAGGTGTAAGCGACCTCTTGGGACCTGGTGCAGTCATCGGACATACGCAACCCAATCACGAAGGAGGGCGGAGGATGGAAGAAAACTGGGGTGTCTATGGTGCGTTAGTCCGAGGTGCAAATGTGATGCAGATGAGGTGCAGGAGAGGAAGTGGGAAGAGGTGCAAGTCAGTGATGCATCCACAGTGGACGAGACAACATATGGGAAAGGAAGATGCATGAGAAGATAGCTTAACGGGGCATGGAAGAAAGTCTGTAAATGTGTTTTAATGACGATTGCTGCGGAACGCAGCGAGAGCTGAGCGCCGATGACCCGGCAATGACCTGGCAACTCCTCGGCAATGACTCAGTGCTGCTTGCCTGACTCGTTCTCGCACTGCCCTCTGGGCTTGGTTCTCGTTCGGCTTCAAAAGACAAGACGACAACGATGATGCTCGGCTGGCAAAGACAACACAACCAAAAGATAAAGACCCTGATTCACTCTCTGTCTCTTTTTACAGAGCTCGGGCAAAGGATGAGTCAAGAATCGGATCAAAAGACCCTGTAGGCATTTCCTTGTCCCTATTTGCATCCAGACGCCACCTTGAGAAGTAGCCCCATCCCATCAGACTCTGGAACCAAAAATGTCCTCAATTGCTCCCACGTTCAGCCACGTAATGGAGCTCCATGATTTTTTTGGGAACACTCTCCGACCACGGACGTGCACTCGACTCCACTTGAGCGCTGTTATTTAGCAGAGCGCCAGAGCTATCCAGTCATTGCCGAATGAGTCCCAGTACACACTTGTGCTTCGAGCTACACGTCAGTGTTCTGACTCGCAGGCATCCGCTATGTTCCCCGTTCCCCAACATCTCTAATGACTATCACATGAGCGTCTTGGGAACCGACGGCAGTTGTGGTGAGGTGGGGGAAACGCTGTGGCATCTGTGGTAAGGTTGTTAAAGTCTTGGGAGTGGTTGAAGCGATTGTGGTGATGAGGTTGAAGTGGTTTGTCGTGGTTGTGGCATTTGTGGTGATTGCATTTGTTGAGCGTATGTCATTGTGGTGACTTTCAAGAGGCGTTGTGGGGATCATGGTGAGGGTTGCAGTGTCACGGTGAGCATGGTGAGGGTCAAAGGTGAGGTGTCGGTTGGTTAACAATGGCGTGCAGTTTGAACGGGGCCTCTGCAGTCTATCTTCATCACGCTCCACAGGTAGTATCATTGGTATGGCGTGCATGCATGCATGACAGGGCTCGTGTTTATTTTTTGTGAATACCAAGTCGAGGCTCATGTAAGAGCTAACACAGAATAGGGGGGCAGATAACAGCAATTTTTGAGAGGAATCGTGCAAAAGAATGTTCCGGTTCCGGTTCGAGAGCAGCGAGAGGTCTCCTTTGGGGCTCCCTGCTGACGTTCTCAAAGCTAAGTTTCCGGTTGTTATTTGTCCCGTTTTAACTGTTTAATTTTCTCACCTACATGTTACTGTGTGTTGCTAGTTCGGTTTTGTTTCAAAAATCGTGCTATTTTGTGAGTATTTTTGTCGACGTTCTTACCTGTGCTTGAGGCCTAGGCCTAGGCTTGAGGCCTACCGGTTCCACTCGGTGTTCGATCGTTTTTTTTTTTTGTTTGTTTGTTTTTTCTCCCCATTACCTTCAATTTCTATCCTCCCCATTACCTTCAATTTTGATCCTCCCTACTTTCCAAACATCCCCCATTCTCCCAACTAATCTCTTTCTCATCTCAACAAAAAAACAAAAAAAACAAAAAAAACAAAAAAACAAAAAAACAAAAAAAACAAAAAAAATAAAAAAAAATAAAAAAAAATACCCGACAACAACAACACGCTCACCTTCTCCAGATTTGCTTCTTCTTCTTCATCTTAACTTCCTCCTCATCTTCTTCCTCGATTTTTTTTTTTTTACACTTCCATGACCTAATCTGTTGAACTCTCTCATACATTATTTTTAACTACAAAAACGATCTTATAATGCTTCATCTTCCTCTCTCACACATGTGGTACTCTTTACTGTTTCACAATGCACTACTCTTCTGCTATTTTAACAGACTGCTCTCATTTCGACCTTTCCTTCATTCCTTGCCTAAAAAATCCAACTATTACAGCGCTTCTTTTCTCCATGCTCTGAATTCGCCTTCATTGCATCCATCAAGAATTGTGTTAAATCGCATCTCTGACCTAAAACTTTTAAAAACCACAGTTTGCCTTGGATGCTCGCTTTCCATCAAACATTCTTTTTTTCCAACTTCAGTGCCAACTCACCCCCTCACCCCTCACTCTCACTCTCAAAGCAACCATCCCACTCTTCTCCCTCCAAGCCTCCCTCTCACCTCTCTCAAAAATTCCCCCTCACCTTTCTCCCACCTTTCATCCCCCTCACTCTTCCTTCTCAAAGTTGCCCCCCTCTCATCCACCAACCTGCCTCTCTCCACTGCCCTCTCACCTCCATCTCTTCACTCCACCTCCTCAAATCCTCAACTGCCTTCTTCCTTGTCTCTTGTCCCCCCTCTCCCCCAGCACCACAGAGCCTTTTCTCCTCCTCATTCGGCCCCCTTCCCTCGCTGTTCTGCAATACCCCACACTCCTTCAGCAACCCCCCTTACCTGCCCCCTCATCCCTTGTCCTACCCTCCCCCTCCCCTCCACCTCCTGCACCCAAAGCCTCCTCCCCTTCCTCTTCATTAAAAGTGTGGACCTCAAATATCCGGGGCCTTCGCTTCAAACCTTTCAGATCTTTCCATACAGGTTGCCACTGACAAACCAGACATTATCTGCCTAACAGAAACTTTCCTCTCCCAAGATGTGTCTGACTCCCAAGTATCTCTCCCTGGTTACTCCCTCTTACGGTATGACAGACCTGAGCCTCGTCCTGGTGGAGGTGTTGCTCTCTTCATCAAAGACTCTATTCCTCACTCTCCATGCACTGCTCTCACTCCCCCACACCCCCAGGAATACCTCTGGCTTCGGCTTCCCCTCCACTCCCACCTCATGTTTATATGTGTACTGTACCGTCCACCGAACAGTGATGACTCCATCTACACCTCACTATCCGAAAACATGGACCATCTTCTATCTTCTCATCCAAACTCTCTCTTCCTCTTATGTGGTGACTTCAATTGTCATCACGCCAGTTGGCTAGGTGTGGGTACCTCTCTCACCTGCCATGGCACCTCAGCAAAAGCTTTCTGCGACTCATTGGGACTGACTCAATCGGTCAACTTCCCGACCCGGATCTCAACCAATGGTACTCCATCTCTTCTGGATCTGATTTTGACAAATTTCCCTGACAATATCTGCTGCTCTTCCTTCGCTCCAATTGGTTCTTCTGACCACGTCCTTGTCAAAGTGGACATCTCTCTGGCTGTTATCAGAGAACCACCTCACCGCCGTCGAGTCTGGCATTTCACTCAAGCCGACTGGCAGGGTCTCCGAGCAGCCATCAAACTTACAGACTGGTCTCCTATCACTACTTTCTCAAACATCAACTCATCCTGGGAATTCTTTCAAAGAAACTTGCTCTCCCTCATGCACAGATTTATCCCCTCTCGTGTTCAGTTGTCTTACCCTTCCTCCCGCCCTTGGTTTACTGAAGCTTGTGGCGAGGCAGTTGTCCTGAAACAACTTGCCTTTGCCTCATGGAAAGCAAACCAAACTGAGGGCAATCTCAGTTCTTTCCACAAAGCTCGGAACAAGTGTGTATCTACCCTTAGGAGAGCCAGAAAACAACATCTTTCTCATCTCAAGTCTGAACTCTCCAACCTCTCTCCCTCCTCAAAATCCTGGTGGCGTTTAATCAAATCTGTTTCTGGTGTATGTTCCCCCTCCATCCCCTCCCTTACCTCAAATGGCCGCACTGCTGATTCCACATGTGATAAAGCTGAATGTCTAAACTCAGTGTTTGCAGCTAAATCTTGTGTCCTAAACCCATCTCTATCTCTACCCACTTTACCCAGTCGCACCCAACTGTCCCTGGACTCTGTATCCTTTTCTCCTGACAAGGTGGAGAGCTTGCTTTCAAACCTCGAGTCAGATTCTGCAACCGGTCCAGACGGCATCAGCCCACGTGTCCTCAAAGCCTGCTCCTCTGCTCTTGCTCACACTCTCTCTGTTCTATTCACCCTCTCATTTGCCCAAGGTCATCTGCCATCTGCTTGGAAATCTGCTAACATCACTGCCCTGCATAAAAAAGGTGCAAAAACAGATCCCTGTAACTACAGACCAATCAGCCTTCTCCCAATCATCAGCAAGGTGATGGAATCCATCATCGCCTCAGATATGAAATCCTTCCTCTTCTCCAATGGCTTGATTTCCAATCATCAATTTGGTTTCAGACCAGGTCACTCTACCCTGGATATGCTGCTTCTGCTCTCCCATCAATGGATGGAGGTCCTCAATGCCAGACAGGAAATCCGAGCCGTATCCCTGGACATATCACGTGCTTTTGACACAGTCTGGCACCCTGCCCTACTCACCAAACTCTCTTCCCATGGTATTCAAGGCCATCTCCACTCATGGCTCGCAGACTTCCTCTCCTGTCGCAGTCAACGTGTGGCCCTAAATGGAGTTCTTTCATCCCCTCTTCCTGTGCAGGCTGGAGTTCCTCAAGGTAGCGTTCTGGGCCCTGTTCTTTTTCTGGTTTTCATCAATGATCTCTCGGACTCTCTGGAAAATCCTCTATTTCTCTTTGCCGATGACTCCACCCTCTGCCGTACCATCTGTCATCCCTCAGACCGGCAAGCAGCAGCTTCTTCGCTCACTGCAGATCTGGATAAAATCACAAACTGGTCCAACACGTGGAACATGTCTTTCAATCCAGACAAATCTCACACTCTCACTATGTCTCTTCGAAAGGACCGTTTACAAAACCCCCCCATCCACTTTCTCAACAATGCTCTGGAAGAAATCTTTTCTTTCAAGCTTCTAGGTCTCACTATCTGCCATGACCTTTCCTGGGAAAGTCACATTTCCAACCTCGCCTCAAAAGCCAGTCGCCGACTGGGAATCCTCCGTCGTGCTAAGTCCTTCCTCGGCCCTCTTGAGCTCCTGACCACTTACAAAGCTTTTGTCCGTAGCCTGATGGAGTACTGCTCTCCCCTCTGGGCTGGTGCTCCTGCCTCCCACCTTTCTCGGCTTCACGCTGTCGAAACCAGGGCATTTAAGATCATCGGCATCTCCCGCAATGAAGCTGAGTCTTTGGGCCTCTCACTCAATCACCGCAGGTTGGTCGGTGGTCTTTCTGTCTTCTACCGACTCCTCTCCAGCCTTGCCCCCTGCTCTCTCTGCGATTTGTCCCCACCACATTTCCACAGGGCGCTCAAGGTCCGCCAACAACCCCCTTCTGGTAAAACTACCAAAATCACGAATCACTGCTCATCTTCACTCTTTCCTTCCTCTTTTTCCCGCCTTTGGAATAAACTTCCTCACTCTATTCTTTCCCATTCTTCCCTCCAGGCTTTCAAAACAGCTGTTCACCACCACCTCTTATCTTCCCCCATCCAAATCCTCGATCTTTTCTACCCCCGATAATCCACCCAAGCCCACTTCCTTCATTTCTCCTGCTTTCCTTCCTGAAAGTCCCTGAAATGTCCATCTTCTCTTCGCCATGTTCCCCGTCCCATCCCCATCCCTCTCCCTTCCACAGTTCACCTAATGTGTCTGTTCCCCACTGTTTTGTCCCTTCCACTCCCGCCCCTCTTGTCTCATGCCTCCTTGCTGTGAGTTGTGTGTTAGCTCTCATACGAGCCTCGACCAAGGTATACAAAAAAAAAATTAAAAAAAAATAAAAAAATGATGATACAAGCATCAAATGTGGCACATTTGTTCTCCAGGGGATTCAAATCAAATCTGCCTGATTGGCCATTTAAAAATCCAAATTTTGAAAAAAAAAAAAAATTCAAAAAAGTCAAGGTCACGAATCAATGTTGGATGCTGGCTGAGATTGGTGAATGTTTCAGAAACATCATCAAAGACGTTCCAAGTCTGCCATGCAGTTTTCTTCCCTTTACCGCCGAAGGCAGACACGACGTCACATCCAGTGAACGCATGGAAGTATGGGATCCCTCGAGCTTTCTCAGGCCCTATTACAGAAACTACCTCATGGACTGGAATCCATCGCGCCTTGGCTCCTTGGCCAAAGGCAATCCACATGTTCTCAAGACCGAGTTCCTGTAAGGATGGCAGTACAGATATTGCTATGACTAGTACGTCCGTGTCATTAGCCTTAATGATAATGGACTTGCTACCATCCCTCGTTGCATCCCTGGCATGTACAAATATTCGAGTCTCAGCTTCTTCATGACAACATGGAGACACAGCATCCAGTGACTTCCTTGTGTTGCTCATGGCATCTTCTCCTTTTGTGACAATGACTGTGCTTGTCGTCTGTGCTTCACACATCTTTTCCGCAAGAAAGTGAAACAGCTCAGTCTTGTTGCTGTCATCTCGAAGAAAGCTTCTCCAGTTACTTGGGATCTTACTGGTTCCTGTCACTCTTCTTCTGATTCCTTGCCCCCTTTTCGACCTTGCCTCGGACTTCAGACTTGACTTCTTGTACACATCAAACACGACGTCCACCCTCTCGTAACTGGCACCATAGGATTCCACCTTTGGGATGATGTCTTCTTCAGCATCGTCATCAAATATCTTTGAAGTGCGTGGAGGTAGGGCATTGATAAGTGCTGAGCCATCAATGATGACTGCATCTCTCCTTGGTTCTCTGTCTGGGATGTTCACTTGCGCTTCAAGAATTTCAGCCAGCTGTGACTTTACTTTAAAAATTTTTGAAGTTTTTTTTTTTTTTCAAATTTTTCAAAATTTGGATTTTCAAATGGCCAATCGGGCAGATTTGATCAGAAATACCAAATTTGATGCTTGTATCATAATTTGCACGATTTTTCTACTATCTACGACACTCGAACATATAACAAGGCAGGAGACAATAGGGGCGGGAGAGGGAAGCACAAAATAGTGGGGAACAAAGACAATGGGATTGTGGAATGGAGGGGGATTGGGCAGGGTACATGGGCTAAACAACAAGATGGTACTTCAGGGACTTTCAAGAAGGAAATCAGGGAATTTGAAGGAGGTTGGTTTGGGTTGATTAACAGGGGTAGAAAAGATCATGGTTTTGGATGGGGGAAGATATAAGATGGCGGTGAACAGCTGTTTTGAAGACCTGAAGGGAAGAGTGGGATTGAAGAGAGTGTGGGAGTTTGTTCCAGAGGCGGGAAAAAAAGACGAATGAAAGAGTGAAGTTGAGTAGTGATTCTTGATCTTGGCAGTTTCACCAGAAGGGTTTTTTGGCAGACCTTGAGTGTTCTGCTGAAATATATGGGGGACAGATCACAGACAGAGTGGGGTGTGGGGGGGGGGCAAGGCCTGAGAGGAGACGGTAGAAGACAGAAAGACCATCAACCTGCTTCCGGTGAGAGGTGAGAGACCCAAAGACTCAGCTTCATCATGAGAGATACCAATGATATTCAAAGCCATGGTTTCCACAGTGTGAAGTTGAGCTTGGTGTGAGGCAGGAGCACCACCCCAGAGGGAGTTGGGGGGGGGGAGCAGTACTCCATCAGGCTGTGGATGAAAATTTTGTGGGTGGTTAGAAGCTCAGGTGTGCCAAGAAAGGACTTTGCACAATGGAGGATACCCAGTCGGCGACTGGCTTTGGAGGCCATCTTGGAGATGTGGCTTTCCCAGGATAGATCATGGCAGACAGTGAGACCCAGAAGCTTGAATGAAAGGACTTCTTCAAGAGGATTGATGAGAAAGTAGATGGGGTTGGGGGGGGGGGGAGGTTCCAGATGGTCCTTGTGAGATTTGTCAGGATCGATAAACATGTTCCAAGTGTTTGACCAGCTTGTGATTTTATCCAGGTCTGCAGAGATTGATGAGGCTGCTGCCTGCTGATCAGAGGAATGAAAGATGGTACAGCAGAGTGTGAACTCAAAGAGATAAAGAGGATATTCCAGGGTCTGCCGTTGTGTAAAATAAAGTGAATAAAATAAAACAAGTGAGAGATTAGGGGGATTGAAGACCTAACTCAATGCCCAACGCAACACATCTTGTCCCATTTACCCACTAGGCATAATGGAAGGACTAACTGAACGAATACTAACAAAATAACTGTCTAAGGACCGCTATATGTTGGGTGCCATTGCTTTGAGTGAGTGCCGGCTTCTCAGATCCACAACAAAAGAGGAACAAATGTTTCACACATATGATGTCATGGATCACATGGTCTGGCAGCCATATTGGATTGATCGAAAATCTTAAAAGAATTATTTTTCTTGAACCACTTCATCAATCGACTTGAAACTTCACAGTTATGATCTCGTCCTGATGGGGAATATATGTTTTAAATTTCAACCCGATCGGATGTATGGTGTGGAAGCCAGAATTATTTCTTTTTTTTTGATCTGGGTTCTTTTTTAATTAAATTTTATCTTTTGAATAAGGCTCACTTGGCTGTGCCTGGATGGGTTTGAGGGTAGAGGAGTAGCAGCTGAAATGGAAATCCTATCCAGGTTCCTCCTGATGACTTCATTTTTGCTTTTTGTTTGTTTGGGTTCCTTCTGATTACTCCAATGCTCGACTGTACCTATTTGGTCTCCCATTTGAATTGAATTTAATTTACTTTATTCCCATTCTGAATTCAATTGAATAATAATCAGGGTCAGGTGTCCGATCAAAACAGGGTTCCATCAAAGTGGGACATCTTGGTACCTGGTCATCACTGACAGCAGTTATAAAGTATTTTGTCAATTATTATGATTATGTCAATTATTAATTATGTAACACACCAGTACAAAATACACCACACAAAAGTCCTGGCAAGGGCCTGCAATCCCCGATTGCTCTTTTTCTTATTCTCAGTTGTGATAGCTCTTCATATGGCATTGGGTGTGCGTTGTGGCAAACAAATGGAACTGGTAATCTCCAGCCTGTTGTGTATGCATTACGAACCCTATCTGACACTGAACGTCGCTCTACTCAAGTAGAACGAGAGGCGTTAGTGTGTGTCTGGGGCACCCTGAAGATGTACCAATATGTCTTTGGAAGACGTATTACCATTGAGACTGATCACAAACCCTTGTTCAGTCTCCTGGGAGAAACCAGAGCCATTCTGCCCACATCATCTGGTCGTGTACAACGTTGGGCGTTGACTTTTGCCGGTTATGACTAGTCATTGGTTTACTGCCCATGTAAGGAAATGGACTATGTTGACGCACTCAGTCGCTTGCCACTTCCCGTAACCATCCCAGAACCTCCACAATCTGGTGAGATCATTCATCTCATGGCTAACGTCATTCACGATGAGGTGCCTGTAACCGCTAAGCAGATTGCTTGTGCTTCCAATAGCAATCCATATTTGTCACAAATTAAATGTTGTGTTACATCAGGTGATTGGGCATCATAACCGGAAGGGGCGAAACCGTACCTTATCCGGAAGGACGGGCTCTCCATTGATGCAGACTGCCTGCTTTGGGGTGGCTGAGTAGTTCCTATCATGTGCTGCCTTTTTTGGCAGCTGGTTGCATCATTGGTTAGGGGCGCAGCTATGCCGCTGATGCAGTGCCCCTATGACCAGTATGCTGGTGCTCATTTCGCTGACCACGGAATGATGACAGACTGAGTCAACCCCCTGGTGTTAATTCAGTGGCCAACGGGGCTCGAACTCAGGACCCAAGGATCCCAAGCCCCTACCCTAACTGCTAAGCCAACACCAGGCTGAAGCTGGGTGGTAATTGTGCATAAACCCCACGGGTAAATTATTAGTGAACTACAGAATGCTCATCCAGGCATAGTCACCATGAAGACTGTTGCCTGAGCCTATGGTTGGTGGCCTGGACAGTGACATCGAGTCCAGTGCACACCATTGTTACACTTGTCAAGCCCATGCCAAGACACTGCCACTGCCTCCATTGGCCATGTGGTGGTCGTGGCCATCAAAGCTATGGTCCAGACTACACATCGACCATGCTGGTCCATTTCAAGGGAAGCTCTTCCTTATCGTAGTTGATGCCCACTCCAAATGGATTGAAGCTCTCGTGGTGCCATCCTCATCCTCTGCTGTAACAATTGAAGCTTTACGTACCATGTTCGTGCAACATTGTGTTCCAAACTCCATTGTATCAGATAATGGATCTTCATTGACCGAAAGATGACTGAACGGCCGCGGGGCCGAAGGCAAGACGGATGGGGTCAAGGAGGGACCGTTGGAAGGATGTTTGATGGAGGGGAGATTATTGGTGGACCGTTGAAAAGGGCCGATGGGGTAAAGAAGGGATGATTGAAAGTAGGAGAGGGATTGAACAGAATGATGGTGTAAAAGAAGAAAGATTAAAGGTAATAGAGGGATTAAACCCCACCTCTACGGCGAGGATACGGCGGCCGTACGCCCTCTGAATTGACAGAAACGTGCGGCGGCCGCAGAGTTTCTGTGGTGGCCTCAGGGTGGCCCTACGCCATTTGGCTATCTTTTACAGGCCGTAGGGGTCGCCGTGGAATTATAACGCGGAGTTATAACTTTTTTCATTTCTACGTTCGCCGTAGAAATTCGACATGCCGTAGTTGTGACGTAGTTGTGTTCCACGTCGACCGTACGTTGGGCGTACGGTGGACTTGCGTTATTCGTGCGGCTACCGTAGGCTCTTATGAATGAAAATGAATTTTGCCTTAAAAACCGAATACATTTAAAAAAAAAAAACCGAATACATTTTTTTTTTTAAAACCGAACACAACGTAGCGTTCATGTTTGTTCACGTGTCTCCCCCACCTGTTCGAGCCGCATCTTCGCGCTTTGTTCATCCAGCTCGTCGGTGAAAGTTCTCGTGAAAGGAAGTCCTCGTGAAAGGAAGTCCTCGTGAAAGGAAGTCCTCGTGAAAGCATCTCTCGTGTGTCGATCGATACTTTACCTCGTGTTTTCACCTTGATTTGTGATTTTTTTTTTTTTTTACTCATCTTGTATTTTAATTAATAACAAAAAAGCAATCCGATCACGTGGTGTGACGGACTGTCGGGCAAGGATTTAATTTCACAGAAAAACCGGTTGTAATTTGGAATATCCATGATTACCTCAGCCCGATGCGTTTGATGAAAGTGATTGTGGTTCTGGGGGCATCATGTTTGATGAACTGCCCTGGGGGCAGCGCTCTCGCAGAGTGCGCGAGCGATCGGAACCCAGGCCGGAGCTCGAGCCTGTGTGAACCTTTGGATTGGTGTTTGTACCAGTTTACATACAATACACCGCCACGGAAGGTCATTTACTCATCTTATTTTACCTTAAACATGGGGAATTTCAGTTTAAAGTGTCTTGAAAGTGGGTTTTCTTGGGGTCCAGGAACAGATTAATTCACTCCATTATTTCTTATTGGGAAAATAGTTTGGGAATCGAACTTTTAGCAATCCGAACAGCCTCCTGGAACGAATTCAATTCGGATTCTGCGGGCACCACGTACTGGTATATTCCAAACTGTTATATTTTTATTTCAGTAAAAAAAGAACTGGTTTATATACCCACTCGTTACCGTCCGTCTGGCCGCACGTTCGCCTTAGGGCCCCCCTGCGGTCGCCTTGCGGGCACCTTGAGGCTACCTTGTGTCTGCCTTGAAAATTCTATGGCCGCCGCAGGGACGCCCTAAGGTCACCGTGCGACATCAAATCAAAGACCGTACAGCACCCCCACGTTTTCAGTCTCCACAATTTCTAAATACGCCGTGCGGCTCTCCAAAAATAAAAACATATGTGACTGCTACATTGTGTGACCGTGGAAATACTGCGGCCGCCGTATAATTGCTAGTGGCCGTAGATTTTGGAGACCCCACAGCCACCGTGGCAAATGTGACTTTGGCCTTACCCCATCGGTCCATTTCCCCACCCTCTCCTGCTTTCAACAATCCCTCCTCCACACCATCGGTCTTACTTTCAACCCCGCAGCCGTCCTTCGGCCTGTCTGCATCTGTGTCCATTGCCATCCCCTTTGTGCATTGTTTAATTGGACACATTCGGTTCATCTGTGGTCATCAATCCGTCGAACCGATCTGATTACCTTCGCCGCATGGGGCTGTGTCCATTCTCACCTGCATGTCTGTGGCACGATGTGCAACGCTTTTCTCGTATATGGTGGGCTGCGGCACATCTCGCAGGCAGGACACAGTGAAGAACAGCACAGTGAACGTTTGTGCGCGAGGGAGGGATCAGGGGCTCTCGTCGTGGTCTTGGGTGCGTGAAGGGAGGGGTGGGTCTGCGTTGAAAGTTCCCTCAGAGACAGTGGCGTTACCTACAAGCTGCTTCGTGGACCCACCCACATCGGATGCGCACCGATAAGAAAGAGGCTTGCAAGAGCCGAGACGGCGAAAGCTGTATGAGGAGGAAGAATATGGGAGTGGTGGGGAGAAAGTCAGATCGAGAGAGGGAAAAAGAAGCTGAAGAGTGGATGGACAGATGCCAAGAAGCTTGTCCAGTGAGGAGCTGAGTGTGTGGAGGGAGGGAGCCCATGGTGTGGAGGAGGGAAATATAAAAAGTCCAGAACGCAGTTTGGTTCATGGGGAGCTGCTGGACATGGGGGCCCAGCAGAAACGGAGTGAGCTGCTTCCCGTTGCATATTTTGCATGCCGGCGAGGACTTGCCTACTTGGTCTGGATGCCTCCGGAACGCAGCTGCACGTACCATCACCCATCTTCCCCATCGTTTCCCCATTACACAGTATATTTGGACTAGCACAGCCCCGTTGTGCTGTGTGAGGTTAGGGAAGGAGTCAACACCACACTCCATACTTTTTTCTTCTCAAGTTCATCTTCTTGTCTTCTTCTCCCCAAATAAATAATGGCCATGTGTTCTGTGTAAATAAGATTGTGTAAGAATAAGTGTTATATATAAATCTGTTCTTTTGTGCCTTTTGCTTTCTTGTCTCGATTATTACTTGTTTTTAAATGATTGCTTGTGTGTGTAAATAAATAAGTGTTCGTTGTTTTTCCAATCTGTCTCGATTGTCCTTTTCTTCATTGGTACGACACAGTGTACTGGTATAGTTAGACTGGAAGTTGTACCCCACCTGATTTGCTCTGTCAGCTGGTGCTGCACTTTCTGTTCTGCTTGGCAGATCATCAGGTGCGGCAGCGAGGCCGTGGCCTCTAGTTAGGTTGCCGCGCCAAGAGAAAGGTATCGCGGAAACATCGAAGCGTAACCCTGCTCAGCCGGTCATCTAAGTCAAGCAGCTATGGCTGTGTAAGAACTACAGCCCGTTGGACCATTGAGATATCTGCAGTCCGTGGACTCAGGACCAGGTGTTCGGGAGACACTGAAGTGCTTCCCCTCGTGGCGAGCCCCGAACCCTGGGCCGTAACAATATTGTCGCGGGTCTGGCAGATAAGTTAATCCCCCCAAACCAATTGTGGTGGACGGGTGGTTAACACCAGCTAGCCCGGATAGCCGAGCGATTTTCCGTAGGAGGCAGACACGTTGATCCACAGAGGTTATAATGTGTGTGGGAGGAACAATCGGCACTGGCGGAGCGATGGAACAGATGGAAGCACAGATGGATAGCACAGCACAAGGGATTCACACTCGAACCCACGACAAATACATGGACAGAGCAACTTAAAATAAACGTGGGAATTTAATGACAATATAAATATTTCCAAAGGTAATTTAAAATGTAATAATAATGTGAGGTAATTAAGGTCTAAAGTTGAGGCGCCTCCACACACAGACAAGAGGGAAACAAAATAAAAGAAAATCCTCCCTTTATTCTGGCACTTAGCTTGTCCAGAGACGGTCTCTGTGGAAGTTTGGAATCGAAGTATTTCATCCTGCACCGGTAGTCACACCCAAAAATGGCGCCGAGCCGCTCTCTCACAGCGGGAATCGTATGTGAGGTAATTCGTGAGCGGTATTCAACACCAGGGCTCAGAGACCACCGTGCAGCTCCTTTGTCGATCGCGCTTGCTGATCCGCGGAACTCTGCAGAATGGCCCGTCTCTTCAGTGATATACATGAGGCTTCGAGGTCAGTCTCTCACGACACAACCGAGAGCCAATGGCCAGCGTGTTGCTCCACCACGTGAGCTAATTTGCCTCAGCACCAACACGAGAATTGCGCCGTCATCTTCATGCGTCAAAGGAAAGCCATTTCATCATGCTGAGAGGACAGCAAAGCGAGATCCTCAGTCCCAGTCACGTTCCTGGTACAGACGCTCAAAGCAACCGTCCCAGCGCCCTTCACTTCGGACTCCTCCGTCAAGAGCCCACAACCCTCCACTTTAACTGCAGTCCACCAAGGGATGGGCTTGGAGGAACGCAATTCCCAAATTTCCCTGTACGCAGGATGAGAATCACTTGACCACAGGTGATGCTCTTTCCCCTCACAGATCCCTCACACATAGGCCTCCTTCGCCACCCTCAGCACATGTACAGTTTCACACCGCAACTCCCTGAACAGCTCAGCTTTTCCATTAAGCCTGGCCCTGTGACTCTGGTCAATGGTATCCAGTTTCCCTTGAGACAAAATTCTTCTTCACCCTCAGGTGCGTTTCAGGGCATCCACCGGCAACATAAAGGATGGTAGTCTTGAAGGCATCCACAACTCTTCAGGATTCGCGAAAGCACCCAGACCGCCAAAATCCCCACTCAGCCCGTTCGCAAACTATGCAACCGCCCTCTCATCCTTGAGCTTGCCAACATCAAGCCAAGGCTGGGATGGTACCATTCTCCCAGAGTTGCTACAACAAGCCTGTGGTCGTTATTGAGGAACTGAGCACTCCGGTAGACCCGACAGTTCTGGATCATCCTCCAGTAACCATCAATGAGCACATGGTCAATCTCCTTTGCCACATGACCATCGTTGGAATACCAAGTCCAGCGATGAGTCTGTTGGTGCTGAAACCACGAACCAGCCACCCAAAGTCCACGACTTCTTCCAAAGTCAACATATCTAGTGCTATTCTGTTTTACAGTTCCAGATCCATAGGGATTGACACATGTCTCATCACCATCCCTATCAGTGCGAGTCGATGCATTGAAATCCCCCAAGACCAGAAGAGTATCTCCCCTGGGGCACTGATCAACCACAGACTGAAGAATGGGGCATAGAATGCGTCCTTCACGGTGAGATCACTCGCCTCAGTCGAAGCACATTCAGAGACTGGGGAAGCGACACCCAAGGAGTGACGAATGATTCCTCTCATAATACACTCGTTGACCAGTGTTACCTCAATTATCACGGGAGTTAGCTTATTGGACACAGCTGCAGCAACTCCTTGGGCATGGTAACCATCACATTGCCAGAATAATAGTCAATGCAACCACCTGCCGTTATCTCGCCACGATCCGTTCTCCGAACCTCCAATACCGCTGTTCAAACGCTGGAGCTCAGATGATAACAGAGACAGGTGATCATCTTCTCTTATGGATAGGACATTCCAGGCACCCACCCGAAGGGACTGCCTCAGGTTAATCCAAGGAGACTGCCATCTGGGGGGACAATACCTCAGCACCACTCCCCCACATACCACCGCAATCTGACCCAAGAAGTTAACCCCATGCTTTTCCTCCTATCAAAGAATGGGAGTCCCGAAGGCTTTGCCAAATCCCATCATCCGGTTCGCTGCCCTACGAAGGACAGCATAACAGGACCTTACTCCCATGGAGTGCTTTTCAGTTTTCTTTGCGTTTTGCGGAATGAAGTGTTTTCCGGTGGCTGGAGTGCAAATCCTGCCACCAACCTGCTCAAAAAAAGTTACCCAACTGCAGGAGGACATCCGCAGACACAGTTGGGCACTAGATATGGGTGGCCATTGGCTCACAAGGAGCTCCTCTGCCCTTTGTCAGGTTTTATTTTTAATCCTGCTGGGTGTCCATATCCAAACACCCAACGGGGCTTGTGTGCTTTGGGGTAAGATCTTTCTTTGTGACACTTTTTGCGATGCAAGTAACCATTTTGCCTGTAAATACGTGTCCTTTTGGGTGTTATAAACTTTCTAAACTGCCCGATCATCTTTTCTCCATTGGTTAGACACTAGTGTGTGAATCATAGATGGGAGGTCTGCCCTGTGTTTTGCTGAAGTTAATCACTAGCCAACGTCCCACTTCTGTTATCACTCGGGCGTTCTTGATTGACAGTGGTGGGGTGTTGAGAGCACAGTTCCCCATCTGGAGTTATTGATTTGCTGGCAAGGTAACGCAGGAATTGGACGAAATTAATCGTCTGACAGTGTCCCTGGTTGCTTCGCAACCCGTTGTGACACAAGTTATCTGCGGTTCGTCGGCTTCAGGGTCAAAGGTCAGGGAGTGAGTCTGCGAAGCCCCTTGGGACTTGGATCAGTGAATCTGTAACAATATCATCCACTAGCCATGGGGAAAAAAGGTTTCAAAACAATGATGTCATAGGTCACGTGGTTTGGCAGCCATATTGTATTGAAGGAAAACCTCACTGATGTGGAGCTCCTGATCTGCCAAGTTTCAATTTTTTTCCTTTGAGCAATTCCAGAGAAGACTTCCAAAGTTTTTTCTTTTTTCCCACATGGCTGCCATATCACATTTCATAGTTGTGATTAAAAAATATTCCAAAGGTAGGCGTGCTCCTATGTTGAAAATTTCATGTCAATCACTTGAGCAGTTACGGAGAAAACAAATTAAAAGTGAATAAACAGTGAAAATGTCTGGCGGAAAAATAATAATAATAAAAAAAGAAAATGAGCAATCAGAGATTGTCGACCCTCGCCAGGAATTATTTTATGTAGTTTTGTGTGGCATGTTATGTAATAAATAAGAGACATAGTTAGAACTGCCACTTTAAAACTGCTGGCAGTGATGACGAATATGGCTGCCAAACCATGTGACCTATCAATTATTCCTTAAACTTGTACACCCAAGGTCTGGGGAACATTTGTGTGAAGTTTCCCCTCGATCTGTCCAGCCGTTCTGGAAAAGATGATTTTTTAGAGGTTTTTGGGTAAATCCAATATGGCTGTCAAACTATGACCTATGACATCATGTTTGAACCTTTTGTTCCTCATGGATCGGCAGTTATACGTGTAACGTTTGGCCTCGATCTGTTCAGCCACTTCAGAGAAGATTTTAGAAGGTTAAAAAAAAAAAAAAACAATATGGCTGCCAAATCACGTGACCAATGAGGTCATAAAAATGTTTTTGTTGACAATTTTATCCCTAGATGACCCTGAAATTTTCATACTGATCAGATGTAGCGTTCTACATCTGCAATTATGATGTCATAACGAAGGAACCTATGACATCATTAAAAATCTTTTTTTAAGAAATCACACATTCCTCATGAGTACTTGCTGTGTGCCAAGTTTCAATTTTTCCCTTGGTGCGGTTTTAGAGATACAGAGGTCCAAAGTTTTTCCAACATGGCTGCGACACCACAATTATCATTAAAACATTCTGCATGAGTAGTCGCACCTATGGTGAATATTTCGTCAATCCGACAAGCAGTTGGAGAGAAGCACAAAATTTCTGTGCAGACAAACAAACAAACGGACCCAAATGCAATACCCTCTCCTTCGGTGAGGTCAATTAATCTGAACAAAAACAATAGGGTATCCTTCGGTACCGTAATTAATATCGAGTAACAATGCATATCAGGATTATGTTTGTGTTCATTCTTAGGAATGATTTTTAAAACTAGCAATATTCACGATGCTTGTGCATATTTGTATCATTTTTAATCGATTCTCCGAGTACAGTACAACGCAATCATTTTGAATGAACGCAACACTTATGTAGTTGTACCAAGACTACTCATGGTTCATGTCAATGCAAAAGTGAATGTAACCAAGACCCCCAAAAACAAAACACAACTGAGCTGTGCTGAATGGACATAATCTTTTTATGCAGTAAAACTTATGCAACCCGTTGTTGAGTTATAATTCAACCATGAGAAAGTGGAATGTGTAAAAAAGTCATAAATGAAGTTGCAAGTTTATTTCATACAAGAAGGTGAAGTTTATAAAATATCAAATGCTATTTTGTGTCCACATATTGGTGACAAAAGTTACATGCAATTAACTAGATGTCTTTTGATTGCAGGCATTCAGATTTTTAAATTTATTACTTAAACCAACCAGAGGAGGGAATGGTGAGAGTAGGACAAACAAGAGGAAGAACAAAAACAGCAGCATGTCTCCTTCATTCATCCTTCCCCTGACTCTGGTAGTATCTAGCTAAAACATCCCAGGCCTCTGGCACCATGAAACCCTGCGGAGGAGTTTGGCCACTACGTGCCAAGGCCCGCATCCGTGTGCCGGAGATGAACTCAAAATCTTCCTTCCTGTGCACGGGATAGGATAGAAAAGGTTGGGGTGATTGGTGGGTTATAACGAGAACAGCAAACGATAAGTGGTTTGTAAACATTTCCCACACATTGAAAGCACAAACAAATTAACATTTCATTTCAGGAGGATGAGGAATATTGTTGGTTTCATTCTGTAACCAAAATGGACCGTCACCTCTCTGGCTCGTAGAAAGCCATGCGGCGGTTGCACCGGTCGTAAGCTGCGACACGAAATGGCAACACTTCGAGGCGGGTGAGGCCCGGTGCCATTGCAAGTACACGGGAACCATGGGTTGGGTCGTAGAGATCGCCATGGCCTTGTTCTGGATGGGGCATGCCGGCGGGATCTCGGCCTACAATGTAGAAATTCGCACCGGCAATCATTCGGGCACGGCAATGCCACTGAACCTGGGGTGGAAGAGGAATAAAATGAAGGGCATGAACACATTTTTGTTGGCTTGGAAAATATGCTTAAACTGGTTCACAAAAGCTAAGTATGAAGCAGGAATCATCATCCCCAAATTGGATGTTTGAGGTTTTAAAAAACACAACATAGGGTGTCAAAAAGGATGAAATTTTGCTCATGTGCTCAGCTGAAAAAAAAAAAAAAAACACTGAAAGAAAGGAGTTACACCTACTACTATTTCTTCAACAGCCCAAATTATTGTCATCATTTTGTGGAGTCAGCTGGGAGAAATTATTTCAGCCTATGTCTTTCAAGAGCCAGTTAGCCAAGCCTGGCATATTCCTGAAAGAGATTTGGGCAGGAATTTGCAATTTGTTCAGGCTACCAGCCAAAACTCACCTCCTCTTCACAAACGACACCAGTAATAAATCTACTGCAATAAATAAATAGAGGCCAAAGTGAAGGACTGGTAGAAACAGAGTGGCTTTATGTCTTGTTTTGGGCAATTTCCATATAAAAAAAACCAGGCTGAATGTTCATTGGAGGGAGGAAACACCAATCAGACATTTATAGTGGGTTCGGGAATAAAACCAACTCAAATCTTAATAAACAACAAAATAAAAAACCTCCCTCCTATGTCACCTCAGTGGGACCAGCATAGAGCATTGGGGAAGGAAACACAGCCAATAAGGTGGATGAATGGTCAAGTCCTCCATCTGTTCCTTCAGCTGCCAGAACAGCTGCGTGCTGCTGCAGGCGAATGGCTAATGGGACATCATCTGCCTTGGTCCAGCCACCCAGCGGGTGCAGCAGCAGCAAAGGCCTAGTGTATCCACGTTGAACGAGTGAACGTCGCGTTTCTGCCATGAGCAGAGCATGTCCCTGGTGCACAGGGTTTCGCAGCTGGAATGCAAAGACTGCATCTGAGGGTAAATGTGGCACGAAGGAGGGAGAACTTTGATGTAATGAGAAGTAAAATAACAAGGCTAAGCGTTTTCTCATGTTCTCCCGTTTTCTACTCTTCATGTAAAGCAGAGAATGGAAGAATTGGATAAAGGCACCTGCATTTGCTTCACGACACTTGGCGCGGATCTCCAGAGGGGTAAGGCGGTACTCGTCTACACCATCTCCCCACTGGATCCTGCCCAGCACCTCTAAGTCACCACCCATGAGCCAATCGCCACTTTCCATAACCATCTGGAGACATATAGGCACGAAGATCACTAAACACCAATCTACAAAATGGATTGGCAAAGACCCAAAATGATCTGCCTGGCCTTGCGGTTAAGTGCATGCCAACTAAAATAAAGAGATGAAAAGGCAGACAATTCCCTGCAATTCAATTTGGCATTGGAATGTTTCGCCCCTTTATGTGGTTGCAACACAACAGCCATGACAGTTCTGGGATGTCTACCTTTCATTCATGGTATTGCAAAATAATAAATCATCCGAGGAAAAGTTTTGCTGTCTCAAGATGATTAGCATTAACGTTTTTTTTTCAGTAAATATTGATCATGGTACTTGGCGTATGACAAAGCACAACAAAAATTATATTTCTGCGCAAAGCACCTTGATGTGAGGATGCTTTGCATTGGTTGTACCCCAGACACGAGCAACTCGTTCCTCCTTGCGATGGGCAAATATTTCCGGGTTACAAAGGATTGCAAGTGGACGATCCTCAAACCACAGAGCTACGGCCTGCTGGCCTGCGAGTCGCTCCTTGTCAGCCAAAGAAATTGGGAGTACAATAGGAATGGACAGGTTTGTCACTCTGTCTGCAAAGGGTGGCAAGAAGCAAGACAAAGTAGTAATCCATTAGTGTGTAAGCTCACAGTGAAAAGGGATGAAGTGGGAGACGAGGATTTGGTTCAGAATCTGCATCGTAAACTCGGGTAGGGTATGAGGGGGTGTTGAAAAGTACTACCTCCCATTCTTTATCTCCAAAACAGGTAAAGATATTCAAATGAAACAAAGCACAGTCCGCACAAAGACTCTTCCCCCCACTGGTGCAAAGTTTCATGATTCTGACACTAGATGTCTGTGCTATGTCAGTTAAGAAGGCAGAGGGCAACACGATGTTGCAACTGCTGTGAAGCGCTGGAGATGAGAGTATGGATGACTGACTGGAGATGGGATGACTAAAGATGAGTGGGGTGCACCATTACGATCCTGAGAGCAAGAGACAGTCAATGGAGTACTCCCTCAAAGGATCACTAGCCCCAACTTGGCTCCATTGGAATTTCATCTCGTCGCCAAACTTAAAGAACACCCATCTTTGTTTGCATCTGTCCGTTTCATTCGAATATCTTCACTTGTTTTGGAGCAAAAAAAAAAAAAAAGAGGCGGCATTACTTTTCAACAACCCCTTGTAAGTAAACTACAAATAAACGTAAAATAAGAGGCAGAGAGCAAGATTCTCGCCATCACATACTGTCCAGAAGACAGCCAAAGTGAAGAGCTTGGAGATACTGGCGTTCCCTCATGAAACCGGTGAGAGGTGTAGCCCAGCCTTCGCTCAACACCTGTAACCACTGAACGTCCAGCTTGAAAGAGGCAAAAAAAAAAACACGATGAAAAGGATATGATTGATGTAGATAACAATGAGAAACTAGAACGGCATTTGCTAAAGCACATACCTCTGCCAGGCTGAACAGTTTACGTTTTGTTTCCCACCAATAGGCCAGATTTGGATCCGGACTTGAACCAACATCAAATTGGCTTATTCTCGTCACCGAAACAACTCGTACATCTAGTTTTATCACAACTCATCCACAACTTTTTGAAATATGTTATATATCGTTTTTTTGGCCCCATCTCTCAAAGGTGAAGACTCACCATAAATATTTAAAAATTATTTTATCCGGATCTTCACCAAAATCAAAATGATTCATCCTCGTCACACACCCAAACCTCTCCACCATGAGTTTTTTATCTTGCCAAAACGAAGTTTTTGCAAGATATGTTAGTCAGCTTGTATGTTTTTTTTCTGTTTTGTTTGTTTGTTTGTTTGTCTGTAATCACATATAAAAAATTCTGCAGAGCACAGTTATCATTGGAAATTTTTGTAACTTCGCATATCAGAGGCCTATAGAGGTCCCTTTCAGTGCACAAAATTTTGAAGGTCAAGGTCAAAGGTCAAGGTCACTTTGTCGCAAATCAGGGGAGTCGACGAAACCCTTATTTTTTTGAGTAATTTTGATCAGATCGTCTTCAAACTTCATGGGAATATAGTTCATGGTCTGGCGCTCAGCTGATTAATTTTTGGTGGCAATTGGCCTTGACCTTCATGGTTAGCACCTAAGGTCAAACATATTTGACCCCAAGGTCAAATTTTGAAATCTTAGATACCATATCGAGTAATACCTCATATGAAAGCACTTGATAAGTGCTTTCCAGATCTGTCAAAAGTTTGACGCTATGACGTCATTTGATGACGTCATGACGAAAAAACGGATTTTTCATGAAAATTTTATTTTTTGTTTGTCAGTAGTCACGTAAAAAAAATTCTGCAGAGCACAGTTATCATTGGAAATTTTTGTAACTTCGCATATCAGAGGCCTATAGAGGTCCCTTTCAGCACATAAAATTTTGAAGGTCAAGGTCAAGGTCAAGGTCACTTTGTCGCAAATCAGGGGAGTCGACGAAACCCTTATTTTTGAGTAATTTTGATCGGATCGTCTTCAAACTTCATGGGAATATAGTTCATGGTCTGGCGCTCAGCTGATTAATTTTTGGTGGCGATTGGCCTTGACCTTCATGGTTAGCGCCTAAGGTCAAACATATTTGACCCCAAGGTCAAATTTTCAAGTTTTAGGAACCATATCGTGTCATACCTCAAATTGAACACCTCAATGAGTGCTTTCTAGATATGCCAAGCTTGAGACATTATGACATCATTTGGTGACGTTATGAGGCAAACGCATATTTTTCATGGTTACTCTGTAGAACGATTCTCGTCGGAATCTCTCGTAGGCAGATATTCCTCAATGAGTCGCTCCTGGTGGATAGCAGCTCTGTTCACCTCAGTGTGACCTTGAAGAAGTCACACGTGGTCACCTTTTGGCAAGATACGGGTCACCCTGAGGGTGACATTGGCTTATTTTAAATATTTTTTTTGTATACCTTGTCGAAGCTCGTATGAGAGCTAACACAGAACGCACAGCAAGGGGGGGCATGAGACAAGAGGGGCGGGAGAAGGAAGGACAAAACAGTGGGGAACAGAGACATTTTGAGATCTGTGGAAGGGAGAGGGATGGGGCGGGGAACATGGGGAATACAAGATGGACATTACAGGGACTTTCAGGAAGGAAAGCAGGGAATTTGAAGGAGGTGGGCTTGGGTGGATGAACGGGGGTAGACAAGATTGAAGATTTGGATGGGGGATGATAAGAGGTGGTAGTGAACAGCTGTTTTGAAGGCATGGAGGGAAGAATGGGATTGAATAGAGTGAGGGAGTTTATTCCAAAGGCGGGGAAAAAGAGAAATGAGAGTGAATGTGAGCAGTGATTCGTGATTTTGGTAGTTTTACCAGAAGGGGTTTGTTGGCAGACCTTGAGCGCTCTGCGGAAATGTGGTGGGGACAAATCACAGAGAAAGCGGGGGGGGGGGGAGACTGGAGAGGAGACTGTAGAAGACAGAAAGACCACCGACCTGTCTGCGGTGAGAGAGTGAGAGACCCAATGCTTCATACAAATCCGTCCATAACCTTTTAAGACATTGTGCTGTATAGTCTATCAATTTTGGCCTGATCTCTCAATGGTGAAGAATCACTGAAAAATTTTTTAGTGTCAGGAAACAGATCCAGGTCTTCACCAAAATCAAATTTTGGCCTAGTCACACAACTCAAATTCTCCACCAAACTTCATCTGAACCTGTCCACAACTTTTTGAAATATCCTGTTCACAGACAGATAAAGACAGACAGACAGGAATCCACCTTTGGTGGCAGAGGTAATAAAATCGGACCTGCACTTGGTACTGTACATGTATTTCATAAAGACAAACTTATTCACGACTCAATATGTTGCATTCGTAAGTGAAGGAGGATGGTTGATAAGTGTGTGCACAATGTTTTGAGAATATCTAACAACTCAATCTACTGTAATAAATCGAGGTTGTGTTGCTGTAGCTATGTCAGCAATATTCACTCGTCGATTTGTCGTGACAATGATTTGTTTTACCAATCGGGTGCGCCAGTTTTTCCCTTCACTCGTCGATTGGTTGTGGCACAGACCAATTGGGTGTGCCCCTTTTTCCCAGCAACATTATTTATGTGTATTGCTATCACGTCTATCCCCATCAGCAAACAACGGTCCATCTAGGTGGTGCAGAAAATCACACGCTTTCCTCATTTTCATATTCCTCACCTCGTGACTATCCTAATGTTTATTATATTGACTGCGGTGCCGTCTTTGACAATTTCATGTTTCGTTGACTCCCTGGACAAGATGTGGCCATCCACGTTCGTTGGGCCGGCACATACACTCCTGACCGGAGGGAGAGGGTGTCCGCTAATTCTATTAATACAGTTATACGTGTTTCACACTGCACACTGCTTACCCCAGGGTATTCTTACCTGGGGGTGGAGGGGATTCCTTCCCCTTGAGGGTTCTTTACCCTTCCATCCCTTTCACATCAGTTTCACGAACTCCCTGGTTTGCCGAACGTGGGACAAGCTTTCCCGGGGTATTTCAGTGCTTTTTCAAACTATGCATCTGTGATTACCATCCTGTGAATTGGACCCACAATGCTCTGCTTTAGAGTGGCCACATTCGCAGTACTGTCACAACATAGAAAATGGCATCAGTTTCCAAAGCTACACTTGCAGTTTTTCTCTTGATTTTTAAGATTTTCCGACGAAGGAGGTGGTGGCCCAGTCAGATTAGACGATGCTGGCAACAGCTTCAAATATTAAAAATACTTAAGAGCACTGCTTGAGGCTTTTAAAGCCAGCAGCAATTTGTTGTTGCGCTTGTGTTGTCCGTGGCTTTGGCGATAACATACTACATGTTGACTGAGCGCCAGTAAACAATTATTTTTTGAACTTTGACCACACACTATTACGTAAACCTTTACCCACAGATAAGTAAACCCCGCTCATTTCACAATGCATCTAATACCTCAGAGATAACTCTGGTTCTGAGCAGGGTTAAAATACCCTGGGGTAGGTATCAAGCCCTAAAAATTCCTTTCTCCATGGGAACAAAGGTGTCGGGTGAAAGCTCTGAATTTGCGGAGGTAGCGATGGGGTAGAATCGGATTTACCTCCGATATATTGTCGTATGAAAGGGGTATTACAGATCAAATGTAACTAACCTTTGATATGTATAGCTGCGGAAGAGCTCTTGCTTCGAGCATCTTTTCATCAAGCTGGTTCTCTGAGACAAAGAGTTCCCGAACCTCTTCGATGGCAGCTCTTGGCACGATGTCCTAAAACATGAACATAAAACACTCAAACAACAACAACAACAACAACAACTAAAGTTTGACGGTCATTTCCCCATTTTTTCAGGGGGTTGGTCAAATGATGGTGATCTATCCATTGTGTCAGTTTCGTACAAACCCAAACATTCCATATCTTTCTTGACATTTTCAATCCATGACCTTTTGGACATCCTCTCAGCTTTCTTACTTCTACCAAGACCTTGATTGCTTTCTTTACAGCTTCATCTTCTGACCTGTCACACCTGATCATGATCATACCAACCAACTCTTCTCTTCCTTGGGTCTGATTCACCAGTATTGATTTTTAAAATCTATTCCTGATTTCTAAATACAGACATTCATCAATTGCATCATTCTCATCAGTTATTTCCATTATGTTTACATCTTCGATCCACATTGTCCACGTTTTGATTCCAAACATCAATACCGGTAAGATACGGGCTTTACCAACACTAACCTTTACAGTGAGAGTTTATAAAGCCTGCATCAATTTTCAAGTCAGGTCAGTCTCTCAAATGCCACTGGTAACGTGTAACCAAGTGCTAACTGCCGCTTGGTTGGGCAGTTGTTGACGAAACCGACTACCCTCACTGGCTCGCCACTGGGGAGGGTGACTGTGATACCTAACAGGATGAAAAACAACGCCTGTTAAAGGGCAGATGAGCTCCCATCGGGAGCCAATGGCCATCCAGTAGGCAGATTGTGTATTCTAAAAAACACCCTTCCGGGTGGACCGGTTCTTTAGGTAGTAAGTTGTAGACAGCAACCACCCAGGGAAGTCCTACCATTCTGACTTAAGCCTAAGTCACATTTGCTCTACGGCGAGGATACGGCGGCCGTACCCCCCCCTGAATTGACAGAAACGTGCGGTGGCCACAGAGTTTCTGAGGTGGCCTCAGGGTGGCCCTACGCCATATGGCTATCTTTTACAGGCCGTAGGGGTTGCCGTGGAATTATAGCGCGGAGTTATAACTTTTTTCATTTCTACGTTGGCCGTAGCAATTCGACAAGCCAAGCTGTGACGTAGATGTGTTCCACGTCGACCGTACGTAGGGCGTACGGTGGGCTTGCGTTATTCGTGCGGCTGCCGTAGGCTCTTATCAATGAAAAATGAATTTTGCCAACCCCCAAAAAATTACGGCGGCCGCACTATTTCCATGGTCGCCGTAGGGTAGTCCTAAGGCGTCCCTGTGTTCACCGTACGGTGGCCTTGCGGTCTGTGTGACTACCTGTGGGCAACCCAGGGTCGACGCACGGGTCCCCTACGCCTGCTGTGCATCCTACGTACGGCCTCCATGGCAGTCTGCATCGACCGTGCGTCCACCGTGCGCTACTGCTAGAGATCGGAGTATAGGTGTTTGCCTATACTCCGAACTGGTATATTCAGATATATACATATATATATATATATATATATATATATATATATATATATATATATATTATAGTTATGGTATATTCAGTTATATATCCTGGTATATTCCAAACTGTTTTATTTTTATTTCAGTAAAAAAATAACTGGTATATATACCCACTCGTTACCATCCATCTGGCCGCTCGTTCGCCTTCAGACCCCCCCTGCGGTCACCTTGCGGGAACCTTGCATCTGCCTTGAAAATTATATGGCTGCCGCAGGGACGCCCTAAGGTCACCGTGCGACATCAAATGAAAGACCGTACGGCACCCCCACGTTTTCGGTCTCCACAATTTCTAAATACCCCGTGCGGCTCCCCGAAAAATAAAAACATATGTGACTGCTACATTGTGTGACCGTGGAAATACTGCGGCCGCCCTATAATTGCTCGTGGCCGTAGATTTTGTAGACCCTACGGCCGCCGTGCCAAATGTGACTGAGGCCTTAGGAGCGTTAAATGCGGTGCCTGGAAACATTTTATACCCTCCGTGTCAAGATTGCTTATCTTACTTTCTGTCTCTGGGCTCGCTGTTTTCTCTTTCTCAAAAACAAACATCATACACTTTTCTTACTCATTTTCACTCCATACCTTTACATTCTCTCTTTCCTCATAAACCTCCAATTAAATATGATGAAGTCCCTCCCACATGTTGACCGAGGTGGTTTTGACTCTGAACCCTTGCCTTTTTAAGGAATGTTGACTCTGGAACCCTTGCCTTTTGAATCAACGTGACTTTTTAAAATTAATTTCACCAACATTCATGGTCTCTCTTCGAATAGTACCTCTTCATATCTTGCTTCTCTCGGAAACCCAACTGTCACATGATGTTCTCCTTAATCCTTTCAACATTTTGAACGACAATCTTCACTCACCATTCCGCTTCAAAGGAGGAGTCTGTGCCTATTCCAACGTCAACACACCTGTTGTTGTGTATGCCTTGTGGACCTTGAATCTCGAAAACTTTGTCATTTTGGATTTGACTCTCAACCATCACTATTTTACTGTTTCACTTCCTGCTCTTCGAATTCGGCAAACTTTATAAACTTTCTTTGACTAACTTAATTCCTGTCATGAGGCCATGATATCCTCACACCCTCGAGCAGAATTCCTCAATTTAGGAGACTCCAATGTACACCACAGGGAGTGGTCGAAATCTTCGTACTATACTGCCTGGACTGGCCTTCTATTCTTACTTTCTTCTAAATGCTATTCTTCTATGGAACTTCTACTCTTACTTTCCCTGGGAAGAAATGCCTCCATTTCTCCTTGGGCAATGCCTCCATTTCTGCTGAACATGTAGCTGAAATTATTGTTGCAGGAATAGAGTCTTATATGCCCTTCGCTTTCAAGTCTATCTCCCCTACCAATTGTTGGTTCAATAATTCCTGCTCTGCGGCCATTCCTGCAAGGGATGTGGCGTATCGGACATGGAAAAACTCTTCTTCCTCCGACTGGCATTCAGCTTCCTGACTGCATCTGCCAGAAATCATTGCAAACGTGTTATTAATGAAGAAAATCATTCCTTTATTCAAAATATACGTGACAACCTCTCATCTTCTTCCACGAACAGACTTTTCTGGTCCTTAGCTAAAAGTATCCTTCCCTTTCCTCCGCTCTTCCATTCCAACGATACGATCGCAGTCTCACGACTGATAAAGCAATTATTTATGCTTCTCTTTTCTCCTCCATTTCCACATTGGATGACTCAAACATTCCAACTCCCCTGATGTACCCCTTACCAATCCTATGCCCCTCCCTATAATCCCTTTTCATGCAGGTCAAAAAAGTACTCCTCTCTGGACACAAGATGGCATTTCTCCTAGTGTCTCGAAGGAATGTGCTTCTGAACTTGCACCCGTGCTTGCTCTTTTGTTTCGTTTTTGTACAAAAACCCAAACTTTTCCTATTTCCTGGAAATATGCCTCAGTACAGCCTATTTTAAGGACAGGTGATCATTCAAAATCCTTCCAACGACTGTCATATTGCTCTGACTTGTACTATTTCCAAAGCCTTTGAAATTCTTTTCCCCATTTGGGGAATCCTTTATTATAGGCCTTTATCTCAAAAGCCTTTGACAGAATTAGCATCGGGGTCTGATATCTAAGCTTCCCTCTTTTGGCTTTCCTCCTTCACTCTGCTCTCTCGTATCGAGCTTTTTCTCCGACCATTTTATCTCTGTAATTGTTGATGGTTAAACAACTCCCTCCTTCCTTATAAACAGTGGTGTCACTCAGGGTTCTGTCTCATCTCCAACACTCTTCCTTCTTTTTATCAATGACCACCTTTTTTCTACACATAACCAAATGCACTCGTATGCTGATGACTCAACATTACATTCCTCCATGTCTTTCCCATCTGCCCCATCTTCCCTCACTCGATCTACATCTCCTTTCATCACAGCCACCCCTTTAAATTCGGATTTGGACAAGATCTCCCAGTGGGGCAAATGTAATGAAGTTAAGTTTGACGCTTCTAAAACTCAATTTCATCCCGTGTCTCATTAAAACTCCTCTCAACTCTCCAATTTCCTTTGGAAGCTACATAATTACACCATGTGATGCAATAAACCTACTAGGTATTACTCTAACTTCAAATTTATCCTGGAATCCACGCATTACGCAAATAGCTAAGTCTGCCTCGAAGAAACTAAGAGTCCTGTTCAGATGTCGAAGATTCTTCTCCTCTGAACAGTTGCTTCAGCTATATAAAGGATCGATTCGTCCTTGCGTACGGTACTGCTCTCACATCTAGGGAGGTTCTAGCTCCACGTACTTGATGGACAGAATTGAATACAAAGTAATCCGACTCGTCAACTCTCCGAATCTGACCTCAAAACTCGACCTGCCTGGATTACGCCGCAAAGTTGGCTCTCTTTCTCTTTTATATCGATATTAGTTCAGTTTCTGCTCCCGAGAACATGCTGCTTGTGTACCTCCGGCATTAGCGAGACCACAAGATACTCGACAAGCCACATCACATCACATGATTAGTGCATGCCCATTGGCAACTCAAGGTTGGGCCGTCATGACGTTTGTTGCTTCCCGTTCACTGCCAAACTCTGGAACTCTTTACCTTCTCATGTCTTTCCAAACACGTGTGACCTTCCCTTTTTCAAAAAGCAGATTTTTCACTTCCTCAAAAACTCTCGGACGATTCTCTCTTTCTTCACTTTTCTATCATTGCAGCTCTTTCATTTAAAGCCTGGCCTCGATGAGGACTATACAAGCCCATGACCGACGCCTTCAACATAAAAAAAAAAAAATCTCAAAACAAATGAAAAATCTATTACTCGATTTAAACCCGAGAGAAAACTGTTAACTATCCAATTTATGACACTCACAATAGTTACAATTGTGGCCAGAACATCTGGCTGTCTCAGTGATTTAATGATCACAGAACACCAACATTTCGGAATAGCAATCGTCCATCAACTTATGTGCCAACAAGATAACTCAAAGCTAGTGGACTGGGCTCAAGAGCTCTCGGAAGAGATTGATGCCCGACCCAACTCGAAACGATCATCTTGATGCTATGAAGGCAGGACGTTGCATCAATGAGCACGCAGTGCTGAGGGGGCATTAAGTCGGCTGTCCCAGCTGCTCGCATTCCATCGTGAACATTACAGAACCCACGGTGCCTTTTGAAAAAGAGTAGGCCACTTTGTGCTGGAAACCTGACCAAGTTCCAAATGTCAGGACAAGTCAGCGAGTTTGTGAAAACTGTGCCAATTCACATGCTCTATGGATCCACGTCTTCATGATGTTGGAAACAATTGTTGACAAAAAAAACAAAAGCTGTTGACTCCAATGAATGTGAAATTGCCAAAGACTAAGATGAATCATGAGTTAATCAGATTTGATCCATAAGCAGTACAAGTTTCAGCAAGCCAAATGTGCACATCACAAGGTTGTTGTATTTATGAATGTTCCATAACTCAGTAAGTGACAGGCACTACATTGTACAACATCCTCTCACTCTGCAGTTCTTACCACACACCTTGTCCTGCAGCATTTCAAAGACCTGATCCAGGCTCTCAGCGATACTCGATTGTCCGGTTTTCAACACCAGGTCAGAAGCTTCAGGCTTTTCATAGTTCGAATCGATTCCCGTAAAACCTTGGAAAAAGGTTGGGGGTGAGGAAGAAGGATAAGGAAAGCGTGAAGGAAAAAAGTGGATGTTTTTTGACCAACTAGAATAAAGGGTAGAAAAGATTTTAGAAATATCACGTGTTAAGTGGTAAACGTGGGATGGCTGTTTGCACCGATCACCGGTCCCTTATCAGCAAAAACAGAAATCGAATCACATCCACTGAAAGCACGCATCAGAGATCTGCAGAATTCAATCAGAGATCTGCAGAATTCCTGGTTTGAAATTTGAGGATGCAATTTTGACAAAAGGCTTGATTTTTCCAAATTGATTTTGATTATCCTGGTCTTTGACCCCTTGCCCAATTTCATGTGCGCATCTGCAAGCAGATAACCGTGCCCAAGAAGTAATATGAAGACATCTGTACGTACCATCAGCATGAATAAGTGTTGGGCCATTTGTGTGTTTTACATGGAGAATCATGTGTGTATCAGCCTCTACCTGTGAACACTCCAACTCAGGAACAATATCACATCCTTGTTTTGTTATTCTCCAGCAGGTGCTGCCCTCTATCACATACACTGCCCACCCCCCCACCCCCCCACCCCCCAAGCTTGGCTGTGAACTGGATTTGTCTCATTTGACTGAATCGCCATTAACTTTTTCCAAAACTTTATCGGATACATTGGGAGAATATTCTTGTATCTTACACCCTCAAAACTTACACCTGTTTTTTTTGGCTTGCTCAGGATTCTTTATGGACACATCCGGAGAAACGTCAAAAACTACGTGAACACTTCTGCTGACCTGACTTGTACATATCTGCAAAACTGTTTCAGCTAATGTGTAAAACATTTATCCACGAGGAGGTTGAAACTTCTGAAGCACCACCATTCCATCAAATATGCTTGTTGCATGCCGAGGAGAGTGATCTGCTGGAAGAGTTCATTTTTCCAATAGCTGTAGAAGCTCGTCTTTGTTTGTCTTCCTTGTAAAATGCCATATGCGCCAGAAAAGGTCCACAGAAGTGGACCTAACGGATAACAGAACACTTTCAGGTCAATTTTTCGAAACTGCATCAATGGAGCCATCCGCACGAATGACGTACGGTCCATTCTCAAAGGGATAAGTGAATCCTCCTGTCGGACCTTGACAACTTTCTTTAACTGCTCGAATGTTTTGAGTTTCGTCTTCTTCAATGGATTGAAAAAAATCTTCTGGTACAGAATGACGACGACCCGTCATCAACTTCATAATGTATGCATCCATTCCCATTTCCTTTGCAGTGAGTCAATCTTCTGTGACTGTGGGAGAAGCAACAATCCCTGCTGGTAATAATCCAACCAACTCTTCCCCTTCCCAGGGACTGATGAAAACATCTAGAACATCGGTAACTTTCTCAGCAGCAAGTTCCAGCTTAAATACACTTTGAATGAACATTTTTCATGTTTCGGTGGAACGAGTATTCTTAGCTGGTAGACGAGTTGGTTCGTGGCCACGTATTATTTAGAGTGCAAGGGGTTTTATCATTGTTCATTATTGACTGATATTTACTTCGCGAAAAATATTTTTTGCCAAGTATGTTGATCTGGAGTCTTTGTCTGTCTGTCTGTCTGTCTCACAATTTTTGGCCACAGTTTTCAAGCAATCGTGCTGAAATTTTGTGAATGTGTAGTTGACCAGCAAAGGACAGCAACGCTCAATTTTGGTGAAGATCCAAATCTTGATCTGAGAATTTTTTTAGGTGATTCTTCACCATTTAGAGATCGGGCCAAAAATGATATATAGCATAATATCTCAAAAGGTTATGGATGGATTAACACGAAACTTGGTGGAGAGGTTGGGAGTGTCACGAGGAAGAATCGATTCAATTTTGGTGAAGATCCGAATCCAGATATGGATACGAGAATTATTTAATTTTTAACTGATTCTTCACCATTGAGAGATGGGGTTAAAAACAATATTTCATGATATCTCAAGAGGTTATGGATGGATTCCGCAGAAACTTGGTAGACAGGTTGGGTGTGTGAAATGGACTAATTGATTCAATATTGGTGAAAATCTGGAGTTGAGAATTTTTCAAGTAATCCTTCACCATTGAGAGATGGAGCCCAAAACGATGTAGAGCACAATATCTTGAGAGGTTAGGGAAGGATTTCAGAGAAAGTTTTGTGGACTGGCTGGGTGTGTGTGAAAAGGACTAATTGATTCAATTTTGGTTAAGATTCAAATCCGGATACGAGAATTGTTCGTAACTGATTCTTCACCATTGAGAGATGGGGACAAAAACCTATGTATTGCATGATATCTCCAAAAGTTGTGGACGACTTGTGACAAAACGAGGTGGAAGAGTTGGTTGGGTGACAAGAACAAGCCGATTCGATTTTGGTTAGGGTCCGGATTCAGATCCGACCTATCAGGGTCATACAAATTGTAAACTATTCAGCCTGGCAGATGTATGCGCTCTGAGTGCCGTTCCCTTTCGCCAAGTGTCACTCTGAGTGATTTTTCATTGTGATTGTCCTGTTCCTTCCTTGTGCCATTATTGTTCTTAAATTAGACTTGATCTCAGGTGAATTTTGTTTGTCATGGTGGCTTCATCTGGTGGTTTGTATTCAGTCCCATTTAGGGTTGATTGGTCGCGGTCTCCATGCCACTACATGAGATATCACATCACGTGACTCAGGTTTGCTCAGTCTCATATCAGTCACCTGATCGCCTATCGGCAAAGGTCTATCTGGTTCAGCGGTTCCACTGGTCAAATCAGACTCGGAACAGTTGAATCACCTGACCTCTACGGTCACTTTGACGTGACTCATGGGATTTGAACTGGGCAACCGAAAGAGACTGACAACTGCAACAATATAAATAGGAATAGTGAAGAGCAACTGGAATGCAAGTCAACGGATCAAGAGACAAGTTTAACTTCTAGCACAATCCTCCATTTTGATCCTCTTTCTGCATCCAAGTGGTATCCCACTGCCGCACTGTCAGCGTGTCCCGGTTTACCCTCTCCCCTCATTCTTCCATAAGCCTAGACTTTTATTATATATAAAAAGGCATTATGCGATTTACGAGTTACACACGCCTAAGAGCATTGAAGTAATATGGAACTAGATATATGCGATCACAAAGCGATCGCCAAGGGTAAGCCTTCCCTGACCAGGGACTTACCCTTGGCCCATAATCCAATGATGGTCATATTTTTTTTTCGGACCACCATCCGACATTTTATGTCCGACATTAAATCTTCAACATTTATGGATAGAATGTAAATTAAGAAAATGTGTCCCAATCTATAATCTTCCCATAAAAAAACTCAGCATCATGAAAATCATTCAAGTTATGATCAAAAAAGTGTTTTTTGTTTATCAAGTCACAATCCAAAAAAAGTAAGTCAAACACACAAATGAAATATCGGATGGACAATATATCAGTGCATGTTGGCTATTATGTTGTAAGAACATCTTGGAAGGCCAAGCGGTCTTAGATTCCGCATTGGCAAAATTGAGCGATGACCAAAAACACGTTATTTTTTTCCAGACCACCATTTCACCTTAACCTTTAACTCGGAGGGGGTATGCGTAAATCAAGTGTAAATGCGCCTTGCTCTAGGCTAATGAGGGCAATTTTGTTCCGATCGGATAAACTTTAGTCAAGTCATGGTGAAAAAGTTGAAATGTCCAATCGTCATGACCTTAATAACTAGGTCAAGGTAAAAAAATGTCACACATACTTTTTTATAGTCGCATTATTAATGCAAACTTTGATTCAGAAAGTTCCAGCCGACTCCGTGATACAGCTCGGAAATTTGGAGTGCTGAGAGCAGGAAGAAAAAATAAAATAAACCAATGTCACCCGCAGGATGACCCGTATCTTGCCAAAAGGTGACCACGTGTGACTTCTTTAAGGTCACACTGAGGTGAACAGAGCTGCTATCCACCAGGAGCGACTCCTTGAGGAATATCTGCCTACGAGAGATTCCGATGAGAATCGTTCTACAGAGTAACCATGAAAAATATGCTTTTGCTTCCTAACGTCACCAAATGACGTCATAATGTCTCAAGCTTGACATATCTAGAAAGCACTCATCGAGGTGTTCAATTTGAGGTACTACACGATATGGTTCCTAAAACTTGAAAATTTGACCTTGGGGTCAAATATGTTTGACCTCAGGCGCTAACCATGAAGGTCAAGGCCAATCGCCACCAAAAATTAATCATCTGAGCGCCAGACCATGAACTATATTCCCATGAAGTTTGAAGACGATCCGATCAAAATTACTCAAAAAATAAGGGTTTCGTCGACTCCCCTGATTTGCGACAAAGTGACCTTGACCTTCAAAATTTTGTGCACTGAAAGGGACCTCTATAGGCCTCTGATATGCGAAGTTACAAAAATTTCCAATGATAACTGTGCTCTGCAGAATTTTTTTATACGAGATTACAGACAAACAAACAAACAAAAAAAACAAACAAAAAAAAAAACATAAAAGCTGACTAACATATCTTGCAAAAACTTTGTTTTGGCAAGATAAAAATAAAAAAAAACTTTTCTAAATGGTGGTTTAGTACACTTAGGGGTATAAGAAACTATGTGGTACCATGAAAAAAATTGAGCACCAATTGCAGAAACAAACCCTGCAACAACAATAAGCCTTCTCCTATCCTATAGGGGGAGGTTCAATAAATACTCGTTTCAAACTCATTTAAATTGGCACACAAGCACAAACTACTCTGAACTAAAATGGGCTTTCACAGTCTCTGCACATCATTAGTGCAATGAGTGGCTGAATCACTCACGAGGAAGCACACATTCACTCAGCAGAAAACCACAGTCAAAACGTATCATTAATTTGGGGAGAGATAACCATGGTGAATCACCGCAGACCACCACACAACGCACGTAGGTGTAGAACCGAAGCCACCTTCATTGGTTAATGACCTCACCTTTTATTTCTCCTGCCCGGGCTCTTTTGTAGAGACCCTTTACATCTCTTTGCTCACAAACAGACAAAGGCGCATCAACAAATATCTCAAAAAATGGCAGTCCAGTTGCCTGATGAATGCTTCTGGCATTGATCCGGTCCTGTGAGGGAAAAAACAAAAACAATATAGCCTAGCTCAGCCATATTATTCTTGCCTCCAAGTGCAGAAACCAATAACTAGATGGTTCAGAGATGTACATGACCAAAATAAAAAGACCAATGCTGTTTTAATGGGGTTCCAAAGAGGAGGTGCTGCATAGTGAGGCATGTTCGCATCAGAGACATTAGGCTGGGTATTGTGCCTACAACTGTGTGGTTATATCTCACATGCTTATACAACTTCAGAAGAAATTTGGTGAGTTACAAAAAAAAAAAAAAAAGATGAAGAAAGCCTCACTCGAACCACTTCACAACTGTATAATATTCTTTGCATGCTATGATGAGGTCCAGATGTTCTTTGCATGCTATGACGAGGTTCAGATGAAGCAAAAGCAATGGCAAATTGCCCACTAAAACATGTTCATGAGAAGCAACAAAAAAAATGGCTGAAATTGTAAGTTTTGGAGGTGTGAAGACATGCCAATGAGCCTGGAGCCCATGCAACAGCAAGGATACGTGTACCGTATACGTGTACGCACAGAACAACGGAGGAGATAAAAGCAGGTATTGGGTTCACAGCATTTTCGCAACCCGCAAACATTTGTTTCAAACTTTCATTATCGAGAAATCAGAATTTCAATCCTCTTTCTCGGCCCAAGGCTAGAGACAGTCTCGTAAACATGCCTGACCTAACCTGAGCGAAAGGTGAGATGAAAGAAGATAGGCAGACGAGGCCCGCATCGGCGAAGAGGCGTGCAACCTCAGCCACTCTACGGATGTTCTCTTGACGATCGAGGGGTGAAAAGCCAAGATTCCTGCATAGCCCAAACCTCACGTTGTCTCCATCCAAGGAATAGCAAGGAATTCCCAAAGATACCAACATCTCCTCCAAGGCGAAAGCGATGGTGGTTTTACCTGCTCCAGAGAGCCCTGCGGACAGAGACGGACATGGATGTGTGGAGAAACGTTTCACTTGGAAGAATTAAAAGGGAAAACAAATAATTTAGAGCTCAGGTGATGATGGAAAGGGAAAGCAGCTTAAATTTAAATTACAAACTTCTCAACTCAAAACTTTTCCTACCTGTTAACAACACAGAAATTTTAATGAACTATAAAGGCAAAATTAATTTATGAACAATGAATAGACCGACTGGCTTGCACACGTAATAAATAAATTATTCTACCAATCCTTGCCTTTATGACAGGTGGAATGCAGATCATAAAAAGGTGGATATCCCTTTGCAAAAGCATACACAAAGAGCATTCAAAATGTTACACGATCGAGTTCGTCACAACAGCCCAAGCCGTGTAAACGTCCTTTTGTTTTCTTTCTCAATATAACAATCCCGCAGGTCACATACTCTCAAGGCGCCAATCCTGGACAGATCACCACTCCATCACAGGACAGTGGACTGACTGAAAGTGGAAGGGATTTGTAATTTGTTTTGTTCAAGGTGCCGGCAATGACACGCCTCCTCTTGGTGAAAGATGCGGCACGATCTTTAACATCCGAGAACGACCAATGCTGCCAGCCCAGCTTAACGTCTATGTGACAAACAGCACACACATTGATGTCTCACCCTACAACCGAAATACCAGGGTGGCAGTTTATAGCCGCATCAAGATTCCAACCCAGACTTGACATCTCATCTAAAGAGGCGTCTGCATATCACTAAGCTATCCTTCCAACCCTGCCCCCCCCCACCCCAAACACAATTTTTTCTTTTTTTGTTTTTTCAATGTACAAGTATCTTCAATCAGCAATAAAATATAGATGCATTTTTTAATTATACACGCATCTTGTTATTCCTTTTCATAGAGGATCTCTCCTCCGTCAAATTTTGAAATGTCCCCATAACAACAGAGGGCTTAGGATCCCTTTGTTTATAAAACACATCTGGCAGTTATCAGCAACTGTCAAGGTTCCTCATTTCTTATACTCGAGCTGAACACAAAACCTCGACAAAGCAGGACCATAATGGTGGCTCTGTAATGAGCAAAACGCAACATAAAGACTCTGTGCTGAATTATGTCAACAGATATTGGAAGTGCAAATGTAGTGCAGCAATCGTACAAATACAACAATTGAGTAAGTAAACAGTGTGTTGTGCATTCAAACAGTGCATCGCCCAACGAGGGTTGAACAGTGGAATAGTATAACAATCATGCAAGTAAACAGCCCATCTGTGAGTATTGAGGTCGTGCCAAGTGTACGGAATCGGATTCGTGGAAATGCATTGGGCCGAAGAGGTGACCAAAACTAAATCAAGCGATTGCAAAATAGTTCATAAACAAGGGCAGCAGTCTTATTCATAACTCAGAAAACCACAATTGTATTTTTTCGAAATTCAAGGCAATTGACCTTTTGGATTTTTTTCCCCCATTTTAGTAGAGAGCTTACAATGCTGAGATCCCAGCTTCCTACGCAAACACTTAATTACATCTGGAAACCGAAGGTGGACGGAGGTTATGTATTCACCCTTCTTTGTTTGTCTGTGAACAGGATATCTCAAAAAGCTATGGAGGGATTCGGACAAAGCTTGGTGGACTGGTTGGGTGTATGACAAGTTCAAATTGATTCGATTTTGGTGAAGATCCATATGTGAATTTTTTTTTAACCCTTTGAACCCTCACGGCCATTTTACCAGCCGTTATTCAAACTCCCATATACCCGAGCGACCGGATTTTTCTCCAGAGAGGCTAGGGTGGAGGAAGCGAAAGCCCTAAGAGAGCTCAGGGTTGAAAAGGTTGTGATTCTTCACCATCAAAAGATATATATATATATATATATATATATATATATATATATATATATATATATATATATATATATATATATATATATATATATATATATATATATATATATATATATTTATATCTCTGGAAAAGATTAAGAGACCATTGCAAAATTATCAGTTTTTCTAGTTTTACTATTTATAGGTATGTGTTTGAGTAAAATGAACATTTTTGTTTTATTCTATAAACTACTGACAACATTTCTCCCAAATTACAAATAAAAAGATTGTCATTTAGAGCATTTATTTGCAGAAAATGACAACTGGTCAAAATAACAACAAAGATTCAGTGTTTTCAGACCTCAAATAATACAAACAAAACAAGTTCATATTCATTTTTAAACAACACAATGCTAATGTTTTAACTTAGGAAGAGTTCAGAAATCAATATTTTGTGCAATAACCCTGATTTTCAATCACAGCTTTCATGGATCTTGGCATGCTCTCCACCGGTCTTTCACATTGCTGTTGGGTGACTTTATGCCACTCCTGGCGCAAAAATTCAAGCAGCTCGGCTTTGCTTGATGGCTTGTGACCATCCATCTTCCTCTTGATCACATTCCAGAGGTTTTCAATGGGGTTCAGGTCAGGAGATTGGGCTGGTCATGACAGGGTCTTGATCTGATGGTCCTCCATTCACACCTTGATTGACCTGGCTGTGTGGCATGGAGCATTGTCCTGCTGGAAAAACCAATCCTCAGAGTTGGGGAACATTGTCAGAGCAGAAGGAAGCAAGTGTTCTTCCAGGACAACCTTGTACATGACTTGATTCATGAGTCCTTCACAAAGACAAATCTGCCTGATTCCAGCCTTGCTGAAGCACCCCCAGATCATCACTGATCCTCCACCAAATTTCACAGTGGGTGCGAGACACTGTGGCTTGTAGGCCTCTCCAGGTCTCCGTCTAACCCCGGGGTCTCCAACCTACGGCCTGCGGGCCACATGCGGCCCCTTAGACGGATTTATGCGGCCCGCGGTGCCATATTAAGTTTAGATTACAATGCGGCCCGTGATACTACCAATTTGTCAAGGTCAATGATCAAAGCGTTCTGTAATTTTTATTATGATTTTGATTCATATTAGACACATGTGTTTTTAACACGATTATTCATTTATCATATTCGGTGGCAAGAAAAATATATTCAGCATTAATTTGTTTAAATTTCCGCATATTAATTATATTTTTTTTCCGGAATTTAGCGTCCTTTTTTGGGTGCGGCCCTCCGCCCCTCACCACTTTGGTTTTGTGGCCCTCCGCCCAAAAAGGTTGGAGACCCCTGGTCTAACCATTAGATGACCAGGTGTTGGGCAAAGCTGAAAATTGGATTCATCAGAGATGATGACCTTACTCCAGTCCTCTACGGTCCAATCCTTATGGTCTTTTGCAAACCTCAGCCTGGCTCTTCTTTGCTCCTCATTGATGAAGGGCTTTTTTCTAGCTTTGCACGACTTCAGCCCTGCCCTGAGGAGCCTGTTTCGAACCGTCCTCGCCGTGCACTTCACCCCAGCTGCCGTTTGCCATTCGTTTTATCAGTTACTTGATGTCATTCTACGGTTGTTGAGTGACATTCGAATGAGTTGGCGGTCATCCCTGTCAGTGGAAAGTCGTTTTCGCCCTCTGCCAGTCTGTAGCTTTGTTGTCCCCAATGTCTGCTGCTAGCACTTGTTCTTATGAACCGCAGTCTTTGAAATTTTAAGGATGTAAGCAACGTGACGCTCACTCTATCCCTCTGCCAGTAAAGCCAGAATTGAACCCTTCTTTTCCTCACTCAAAACTTTTCGTTTCAACT
>NC_140973.1:43563220-43680720 GCF_056783735.1 Eptatretus burgeri | reverse complement strand
ACGACACCCCGGCCAATGAGGGTGGAGATTGCCACAGAAGGCGACTTTCCCACGACACCCCGGCCAATGAGGGTGGAGTTTTCCACAGGTGGTGACTTTCTCACGACACCCCGGCCAACGACGGTGGAGATTGCCACAGGTGGTGACTTTCCCACGACACCCCGGCCAATGAGCGTGGAGATTGCCACAGAAGGCGACTTTCTTACGACACCCCGGCCAACGAGGGTGGAGATTGCCACAGGTGGTGACTTTCCCACGACACCCCGGCCAATGAGGGTGGAGATTGCCACAAAGGGCGACTTTCCCACGACACCCCGGCCAATGAGGGTGGAGATTGCGACAGAGAGCAACTTTCCCACGACACCCCGGCTAATGAGGGTGGAGATCACCTCAGATGATGATTTTCTCACCCCGGACAAGAAAGATAGAAAGGAACGCCAGGCTGGGGATGGTTGGTCGTCTTGGGGGTCGCGGGTCTTGGTGCTGGCTGGTTCATCTGGTCCTGGGTCATCTCTGATCTTCTCCTTCTCCTTGGTCTTGGTTCATTGGTGCGTGGCCGGTTGGAGAGCGCGATCCCTGATGCTGGGCACTACGTGAAAGTTGTGCGTTCGAGTCCTACCACGCGACCAGATTGTCGTACACCACACGAGGTGGACAGGTGCACGCAAGACCCTGGCCTTCGGCTCGCCTTTCCCTCCAAGCTGGAGGCCTCAATAAAGGCTGGCCGGCCCAGTTCGTGTGTGTGTGTGTGTGTGTGTGTGTGTGTGTGTGTGTGTGTGTGTGTGTGTGTGTGTGTGTGTGTGTACGTGTAGTGCCAGTCCATTCAGTAGAATTGTTTAAGTGCCTTATACATACCTGCATTGCTTTGAGTCGGTTTAACTCTGTTCTCTGTGTCCCCCCTCCCTTATAAATAAATCCCTGTTAAATGTTCCAGCTCGTTTTCTGTGCTTTCTCCCATTGGCCGAGCATGGTGCGTATTGAGAATTAATGAGGCCGTTCGTGCCGTAAATTGTTCATTTGGACCGAAGGATCTTGGTAATCCCCGTTCGGTTTACACCCGGATCGGGCTCTGTAAATGGTCCGTTCCGCCCGAGGTCCGTCGAGGGTGTGGTTTTCCCCGGTAGCTGGACGACGTGGGTATTTATGTATATTGAAATTAGGCAATTAACCCTACCCCACACCGTCAAAATATTGGCGACCATGGTCCGCTAAGGGACCCGTGAACTCTCGGACTTATCTGAGAGTCACGACCTGAATTCCGGGTGTTCGGTGGGAGACGACTCCACTGCTCTACCACGTGGTCGTTTATCGCCACCGAACTCCGGCCGACAACAATATCAGGTTATTGTGCGATGTGACTGAAGGGCTGCTTGAGCTTCAGCAAAAGTAGCGGTTAATTTGTTGGTCCACCACACACGGTCCTGTGAGGGCCGGCCAGCACAAGCATCGTCCAAGGGGGGACAACAAGGCAGCCACATTCCGTAAAACACACGCAAGGACCTTGGAAGTGCCACCAAAGGACCAAAAAGCCTTTCACAGTGGTAGGTGGATGGCAGGAGGTTAGAGTGGCGACTTGGTGAGAACTAGCACCCAAATGACCCATCCAAGGATAGTCGTGCATTTTGGGAAGATGACACTTTTGTGGCTGAGAGTCGAAGGTCATGTGGAAGAAATTCAGTTCTTCTCTGTCGGAGTCTGAGACCATTTATTAACAGCAAACAACAAATAACAACAAACATGCACATGGGAAAGAAAGAAATACAGGACAAGCAATATCAATCACAATCCTCCTTCTTCCCAAAATGCACAGAGCAATCCCCCCTTTATACTGTTTTGAACAGATAAAAACAGGGGAGGGGTAGACATCTGACAAGGGTAAATGAAGGGGAGGGCTGTCAAGCATGAAGTAAGGGAACTGAGAACTGCAAACATGGCCAGTTTGGGAGGGAGGGGAGAATAGACATGCTTATGGTAACAGTTACAAAGGGCAGAGGAGCTCCTTGTGAGCTAACAGCCATCCATATCTAGTGCCCAACTATGTCTGCGGATGTCCTCCTGCAGTCGGGTTACCTTTTTTTAGGAGGTTGATGGCAGGACTTGCACTCCGGACACTGTAAAACCCACTCCGCAAAACACAAGAAAAACGCAAGGAAATCTGAAAACCCACTTTGTGGGAGTACCTCTTGTGGAGCTGCCCTTCTCAGGGCAGCTCATCGGATGATGGGATGGGGCAAAGCCTTCGGGACCCCCAATCTTTGATGATAGGATGGAAACCACGGGGTAACCTTACAAGGTCAGATTGCGATAGTGTGTGTCGGGGTGGTGCTGAGGTATCGTCCACCAGACGGCAGTCTCCTTGGTTTAACCTGAGGTGGTCCCTTTGGGTGGGTACCTGGAATCTCCTATCCCTAAGAGAGGATGATCACCTGTCTCTTATCATCTGAGCTCAAGCGATTGGACATCGAGATTGCAGCACTCTCTGAGGTTCAGAGACTGGATTGTGGGGAGATCATGGCGGGTGGTTACACCTACTTTTGGTCTAGTCGCTCTGATGGTTACCATGCCCAAGAAGTTGCTGTAGCTGTGTCCAATAAGCTGACTCCAATGATAGGTAACACCGGTCAACGAGCGTATTATGAGACTCAGGATTTGTCATTCCTTGCGTGTCATTTCCCTGGTCTCTGCATATGCATCAACTGATGCGAGTGATCTCACCATGAAGGACGCAATCTATGCCACGTTCGAGTCTGTGGTTGATCAGTGCTCAAGGCGAGGCACTCTTTGAGTCTTGGGGGATTTCAATGCATCGATTGGAACAGACAAGGATGGTTATGAGATGTGTGTTGGTCCCCATGGGTCTGGAACTCTGAACCAGAAGAGCACGAATTTCCTTGACTTTGCAAGAAGTAATAGACTTAGGGTGGCTGGTTCATGGTTTCAGCGCCCACAAGCTCATCACTGGACTTGGTTTTCCAATGCTGGTGGTGCGGCAAAGGAGATTGACCACATGCTCGTTGATGGTCGCTGGAGGATAATCCAGAACTGCAGGGTCTACCAGAGTGCTCAGTTCATCAATACTGATCACAGGCTTGTTGTAGTAACTCTGAAGTTGCAGCTTAAATCCAGGAGAATGGTACCATCCCAGCCAAGGCTGGATGTTGGCAAGTTCAAGGATGAGAGGTTGCTGAGGAGTTTGAAACAGGCTGAGTGGAGATTTGGGGGGTCTGGGTGCTTTGGGAGATCCTGAAGAGTTGTGGAGTTCCTTCAAGACCACCATCCTTTATGTAGCCGGTGGATGTCTTGAAACTCACCATAGGGCGAAAAAGAATGTTGTCTCTCAAGGGACACTGGATACCATTGACCAGAGTCGCAGGGCCAGGCTGAATGGCAGAGCTGGGCTGTTCAGGGAGCTGAGGCGTAAAACTGTACATGCGCTAAAGGCAGACAAGGAGGCTTATGTGTGAGGAATTTGTGAGGGGGTAGAGCATCACATGTGGTCAAGTGATTCTCGTCCTGCTTTCAGGGGAATTTGTGCATTGCATTCATCCAAGCCCATCCCTCGGTGTACTGCAGTTAGAGCAGAGGGTGGTGTGCTCTTGACAGAGGAGTCCCAAGTGAAGGCCCGCTGGGCCGGTTGCTTTGAGTGGCTGTACCAGGCTGATCCACCAGCTGTCGAGTTGGATGTCAAGGGTGTTACTATCCCTATTGCTGACCATCCAATCAACTGTGGTCCACCTTCATTTGTGGAAACACAGACTGCGTTGAATCGGTTGAAATGGAGTCAAGCTCCTCGGATCTGTGGCATCCATGCTGAACTTCTCAAGGCTGGTGGAAATGCTGTACTCATGTCGTTGTATGCAGTTCTGTGCTCTATCTGTAACACAGGCATCATCCCAATTGACTGGAAGAGGGGCCTTGTTGTCCCTCTCTGGAAAGGGAAAGGTGATCAGCAGGACTGAAACAACTAACGAGGGGTGACGCTGCTCTCAGTGCCAGGCAAGATCTTTGCTTGGATAATTCTTGATGGGGTTTGCCACCATCTGCTTGAGCAGCAGCATCCAGCGCAGTCAGGCTTTACACCAACAAGGTCAATGATTGACCGTATCCTTGCTCTCCGTGTCCTCACCGAACGTAGGTGAGACTTTCGGCAGGGGCTCCTTGCACCCAATGTTGATCTCTGTAAAGCAGGGGTCGGGAACGTGTGGCTCGCGAGCCAGGTATGGCTCTTTTGATGATTGCATCTGGCTCGCAGATAAAATTGGAGTTTAATACTTGGAAAGCCCAATATTTCTCGCAGAAGCTTTACCTATAGTTTGAATGGTGTCGTGCTTCATTCACGTGCAGGGCTGAACTTGGCAGAAGGAGAGAAGAAAAAACACCTCCGAATTGTCTGAAGCGGTTTTTGTTTCGTCCAGTCATGCGGCCGACGCGAGTAGTGATTTCGGTTCCTCCAATGACGTGCCGCCGCCGAGACGCGTCACGGAATTCATCTCGACCAATCACGCGCCACCGCTGAGGCGACTCGTGATTTCGGTTCCTCCAATGACGTGCTGCCGCCGAGACGCGTCACGGAATTCATCTCGACCAATCACGCGCCACCGCTGAGGCGACAGCATCCCAGAGTCGGCCGGCCACGCCGCACCTCTCGAGTATGTCAGCCCGTGCGCTGGCCAGCCAGACTCACTTGGGTCAACATCTCCCTCTCTCTCATTTGCTCAAAGCTAACCCTTCGACGAAGAAGATGGCGAAAAGAAAAAAAGATGAGGAGTATCGTACATTTCAGGACGAATGGGCCGAAGAATTCGCCTTTGTGGAGAGATCAGGTTCTGTGGTGTGTCTAATTTGCAATGATAAAATTGCATCGATGAAACGGTCGAATATAAAGCGGCACTTCGACACGCGCCATGCTACCTTTGCATCAAAATACCCTGTGGGAGACAGCAGAAAGAAAGCGTGCCAAGAGCTACTGAGCAGGGTGCAAGCCAGCCAGCAGCAACTCCGCGTATGGACCCGGCAAGGTGACTATAATTCCGCCAGCTTTGCTGGATCTTTAGCAATAGTGAGGAACGGAAAACCATTCACAAATGGTGAGTATGCAAAAACGTTCATGCTGGATGTCGCCAATGAACTTTTTGATGATCTTCCGAACAAAGACAAGATAATCAAACGGATACAAGACATGCCTCTGTCGGTAAGAACTGTTCATGATCGTACCATCATGATGGCAAACCAAGTGGAGGAAACGCAAGTGAAGGACATAAATACAGCGCCGTTCTTTTCCCTGGCTTTGGATGAGTCAACAGACGTAAGCCATTTGTCGCAGTTCAGTGTGATTGCAAGATATGCTGCTGGTGATACACTGCGTGAAGAAAGTCTTGCTGTTCTGCCAATAAAAGGGTCCACAAGAGGTGAGTATTTATTCAAGTCTTTCATGGAGTTCGCTCAAGAAAAAAATCTACGAATGGATAAACTTATCTAGGTGTGTACTGATGGTGCTCCGTGTATGGTGGGGAAAAACAAAGGATTTGTGGCGCTTCTCCGTGAACATGAAAATAGACCCATCCTAAGTTTCCATTGCATTCTATACCAGGAGGCACTTTGTGCTCAGATGTGTGATGGGCAGCTTGGCGAAGTGATGTCGCTGGTCATTCGTGTGATCAACTTTATTGTTGCCCGAGCCTCATATGCTCGCCAGTTTAAAACACTGCTGGATGAAGTTGGAAATAACTATCACGGTCTGCTTTTGCACAGCAATGTGCGTTGGTTGTCAAGAGGGAAGGTGCTTAGCCGTTTTGCGGCTTGCCTGAACGAAATCCAGACTTTCCTTGAAATGAAAGGGATTGAGCATCCTGAGCTAGCCGAAACTGAGTGGCTCCTCAAGTTTTACTATCTTGTGGATATGACTGAACATCTGAACGAGCTCAACGTGAAAATGCAAGGCATTGGAAATACAGTGTTATCCCTTCAACAAGCCGTGTTTGCTTTTGAAAACAAGCTGGAGCTCTTTATCATGGATCTTGAAACAGGCCGTTTACTACATTTTGAAAAACTGAGACAATTTAAAGATGCATGCACAGCAAGTGAGCCCACTCAAAACTTTGATCTCCACCAGTTAGCTGGCTTCACATCCAGTCTCCTACAGTCATTCAAAGCATGCTTTGGAGAATTTCGTGAGCACACTCATCTTTTTAAGTTCATCACCCATCCAAACGAGTGTTCACTGAATACAGCCGACCTGAGTTACATTCCTGGTGTCTCCGTCAGAGATTTTGAAGCAGAAGTGGCTGGCCTGAAGGCCTCAGACATGTGGGTGAAGAAGTTCAAGTCACTGAATGAAGATTTGGAAAGAATCGCACGACAGAAAGCAGAGTTGGCGAGCAAGCACATGTGGACAGAAATGAAAAAACTTCAACCCGAAGACGAGCTGATTATCAAAACTTGGAACGCGCTTCCTGTCACATACCACACACTGCAGCGTGTGAGTATTGCTGTATTGACCTTGTTTGGATCTACGTATGCATGTGAGCAGTCATTCTCACATCTTAAAAACATCAAGTCCAACCTACGATCACGTCTAACGGATGAAAGCCTCAACGCTTGCATGAAGCTTAACCTCACCAAGTACCAACCAGACTACAAAGCCATCAGCAAATCCATGCAGCACCAGAAGTCCCATTAATGGTGAGTATTATAACAACATTATTTAAAAGAATAAATTCAGAGGCTTATTATACTCACATTTAGTTGAATTCAGTCTTAAAATATATTATATGGCTCTCACTGAAATAGATTTCCAAATATTTTGCTTTAATGGCTCTCTGAGTCAAAAACGTTCCCGACCCCTGCTGTAAAGCGTTCGATTCAATGAATTGGGATGCCCTCTGGAGGATTCTTGGTCTCCACGGGGTGCCACCAAAACTGATCAATCTGATGTCTGAACTATACTCTGGTACTGAGTGCTGTGAGATGTAGTGATACCATCTCTGACTTATTTACAGTTGTTAGTGGAGTTTGTCAGGGGTGGGTTGTGGATCCCATACTTTTCAGCACTTGTATGGACTGGATTCTGGGGAGGATGTCGGAGAGATCAAGTTACGGTGCATCATTTGGGAATGCTAAGATCTCTGACCTTGATTTCGCAGATGATGCAGTCATCGTTGCGGAGACTCGAGATATCCTTTTGGGGGCCCTCGAGGTGCTGAATGAGGAGTCGGATCTGCTGACATTACGGGTTTCCTGGGTCAAAACTAAGATCCAGGCTTTCAATGACATATTGGATGCTGCTATCCTGTCTATACCTGTTTGTGGCCAGGATGTTGAGGTCATGGAGAGATTCACTTACCTTGGCAGTGATATTCATGTCTCTACTGGCGGTGAGCCAGAGGTCAACAGACGTCTGGGTCGGGCCTGGGGAGTGATCGATTCACTGGATCATGGGGTGTGGCGCTGTCGGTTGTGTGGGAGGACGAAAGTCCAAGTCTTCAGGTCCTTGGTGCTTCCAGTCTTCCTCTGTGGATGTGAGACTTGAACTCTGACCAGGGATGTGAGACAGAGACTTAATTCCTTTGGTACCAGGTCTCTTCGGACAATCCTTGGCTCTCGCTGGTCGGAATTTGTGTCTAACGAGCGGTTGCTGAGAGAGACTCAAATGAGATTTGTTCTCTGCATTGTCCGTGAGCGTCAGCTGCGCTGTATGGACACGTGGCTCGTTTTCCTGATGCTGATCCTGCTCACCAGATTCTCTCAGCGAGGGAGCCTCGTGAGTGGAGGAGGCCAATGGGCCAACCCCGTGCCTTGTGGGTTGCAGCGGGTTGATCAGCATCTCAAGGAGATAGGGATGGGCCAGGCATGTGCCTGAGGGGTGGCCAGACAGAGGCCCTTGGAGTACCAACGGATAGCGGATGCAGTGACGCGCTGCTTTGGCACATGCTCCCATACCTGACCTGATGGTAACAGTTGTAGTGTGAACACCATTTCAGCCTTGAGGAGAGGGTGATAACACGGTTCGGACAAAACAAAAAGACCAGATGGATAACTTTGAACGTCCATTCCATTTACCACAGGATCATGCGATTCTCAAAACACCCAGGCTGTTTTTTATGTTGTTTGTTAGACAGACAACAAAAGCCAATGATTATTTAATTATTGGATGTTTGCTCCAGTAGCATTCCTAAATTATTTCCTTTCTGATAGACAATGAGGCGCCAGCAAAGCGTTCTTCTCTTCAGCAGCTGGGCAGTTTAATTTTAACATTGGAGATACCAGTCTTCGATATTAACCGGGCATAGTGGCATGCGCCGGTAATCCGGCTACTCGGAGGCTTGGGTTGGAGGATCGCTTGAGGACGGGAGCTCTGCGCTGGGCCGCGCTATGAGAGGGTGTAGGGCAGCCCGGAATCATGGCGAAACCCAATCTTTATCCCTGTGTTGTAAGAGGCGACCAGGGTTGCATCAGGAAGGGCATCCGGCGTAAAACCTGTGCCAAATCAGTATGCGGATCATAACGAATGATCCGCTGTGGCGACCCCCAATGGGAGCATCCGAAAGAAGAAGAAGATACCAGTCTTGGATATATGTATTTCAGTGAGAGAAAAGCACATAAAATTTCGTAAGATACAATTCAATTTTACTTGTATAATCATTATATGATATGAAGGTCAAAAGACTGTCGGGGAAAAGGGAAATTTTAATTACAGTCAATTTGACTCCAGTACAAAAGTAACACCTTATCTAATACTGTGTTCAATTAAAAGCAACAAGTGAATATGATTGAGAATACATGAATATAATTATTTTCTCTTCCACAGTTACATTTATCCAAGATATGAAGCACAGCGTGGCAAACTTTCAATTGTTCCTCAGGTGAATCTGTGCCACAGAATATCATCGAAGATTTTGACAACAGAGCCAGCCTCGAGGAAATGTCCAAGAACGGGACACATCAGCTCCTCCAGTGCACTCTCGGAACCTGGCATGTCCATGGCGGACCGGGCATAAACACGAATCCCACGGAAAGGGGTGACAATGCCACCAAATTTCATAGAATGCTTCGCGAGTGGGATCTGAGAAAGGGCCTGAGACAAATCTGATACTTAGCGGAGCAACCCGTAATGGTGCGGAGAGTGGACTTCACACGTGGCATGAATGATGGTTGCGGTTTGTTGTATCGGCCAACATCCGTGAACCCAGTGACAAGTCAGGATCCACCACCGGGCTTTTCAATGAGGAATGTGGGGTTAACATGCAGTCCACCGACATCGGTATCTTCAGGTTCAGGTTCGACGTCTTCAGGTTCAACGAACATGCCGACAGCTCATCAAACTTGGCCTGCAGGTCGGCGAGGTGCAATGGGTCATACCGGGAGAGATAACCCTTGGGCTGTGGGGATTGAGTTGGGCCAATATTGCCAATGGAATGAATGTACCCGACAGCGCCATTATAACCGATGATTTTAGGGTCAAAAACAGGCGAACTTGCCCTGATATCCATTGCCAGGAGGTTGTCAGGAACAACACAGATAGTGTCAGTACAGGCATGAGGTGAAGGCGGTAGTGCACACTCAGGCAACACTGGAGGGGTGGGAAGCTCGCAGCCTCGGGGATTAGGGAAGCATTCGCAATGCCAAAATGGGAATATCACTTGATAGTGATGGGACTTGTAGTACAGTTAGGAATGTGAATGTGACCGCATACACTGTGCATGATGTCGGGTTGAGGCCACACCTGCATGGGCGACGGGTCTCGTGTACACCAGAGATCTCAGACTGGATTCAGTGGCGATGTCAGAACATATCATGGTGCTGGGGATATCTGAAAGGGTTTCAAAGAACTCGCTGGGCTATAGCATGGTTGTTGTTGTTGCTGAAGTGGCAAGAGTGTAGATTAACTTGTGTGCGGCGGATTGAAAACACCCCGCTTGTCCGAAAGGATGGATCACCATACATGCACTGATGCAAATGAGACACCTTGTGGGGCGAATAATAATGTAATTTTGAGACAAGAACAGAGTTCCGTGAGGACGTCAACATCGAGGTCTGAAACAATCAAGGCACCTCATGCCAAAATGTGCTCAGTCCTGTTGAGAACATGGGTTTCACTGACGATATCCACAGAGGTCATACCATCTGCTTGGTAAGCACGCTGTGTACTTTTTGAGACTGAGAGGCTGACATGGTGAGCCAAAGTCTCACAAACAAAGTTAGTGTCTAGCGTGAGGGGTATAACGTGGTTAGTGTAACAGGCGAATAGAATGGGTGAGCGGTTGCTATACAAACACCTTGCAGAAATATATGGGTAGCTGATAGTAGTGTCCAGAGGTGACGAAGGCTCATCATAGTCATCAAGGCCACTATCAGGACAGTCATCATAGTGGTCCCAGCCACAGATTTGATGAATGCTGGAGAAGAATACCTTGTCCGAAGTTGGGAGGAACCGACTTTGGAAATGATTGTCAGGGTGACCTGCCTCCTTGCATAAGGGGCAGCATGGAGGTAATTGTTTGCCAGGTGGCTGTGATGAAGATCAATATGACCGCTGCTGGTGTTTGGAGAGGGTTTGATGAGATGGTTTAGTTACAGCTGATCTCATGATCTTAGCATCAACCATAGAAGCAATATCAGCAAGGAGTGAATCCATGGCTGGTGATATCTCAGGTTTGATTGAAGTTAATGGTTGAGACCTCAACTCAGTCCCATAACGTTGTTTGACCAGCTGGGGCAGATCTGGGTGAATCAAGCGAAGCCATGTTAACCCAATAAGGATTTCTAGCATTGGAGATAACTCCTCATCGATTGATGTTGACTCAGCATGATGGATTTATTGGGATATCTGTTCTCAACAGGGTATCACCGATGAATGTAGTGAGTCGCTGAAACAAATCCTCAAGACATTTGTCACTCCCAAAGGGTATGGAATCAAAGTCGAGGAAATGAGCTCATGATGGCTGGAAACCAAAGTGCAGCCGAATGGCCTGCCAGAGTGAAGCCAGTGAGGTGGAGATCTTTACAATTGCGGATCTTCAGATCACGGGATAAAAACTGGCAATTCGTCCAAGCATTAGCTCGAGATGAGTTACCTTGTGTTGTGCTGTCTGGGTATTCTGAGTCTCAGCACCATCGTTCGCAAACTCACCAAGTGGAGAAATATCAGATTTCCCAACCCAGTTGATACCATCCAAAAGGAAGGGGCAATGTTCGAATCCAATGACAACACGTACAATATGTTCTGTCACCAACATTCGAATGACGTCGTCGGCTCATTTTTGGAGAGAATACTGTTTTGGCGTGAGACTGAAAGCAACCATCTTCGGACATTGTCATTTCAATCCCTGTGAAATTGACGGGATCACAACGTCGGTCCTTTTGCCGACGCAGACCCGCCGGGTTTAATTCGGAAACTGTAGTGAAAAGGCGGGAGATGAAACACTGCCACCACGTCAGTACTTGCAATGAGAGATGCCACACAGTCAGGCTCAAATCCAATCGGATCTCATGCCAACAACGCACAGCACTCGGTCAAGGTGGAGGCTGGACATCCGAATGCTCAAGAGCGCCCCCTATACGTGCATATCAACACAACAACCATGTCAGTCTGGCGCATGCGCAGTCAAGCAAGCCTTACAAAAAACAAACCACAGTGGCACTCAGTGGATCGGGTTTACCTCCACCAGGCTCAACAGCTTATGTTTTGTATCCCACTGATGGGTTGGATCTGGATTCGGACCTGAACCAAAATCGAATCGGCTTGCTGGCTTGTTCTTGTCACCGACCCAACTCATCCACTTCGTTTCATTTGAATCCGTCCACAACTTTTTGAGATATTTTATTCACAAACAAACAGAAAGACAGACAGACAAGGCGGTAGGCGAACATGGATAGTCGTCTACCCCAAAAAACCTGTGACTGCTTGTTTATTTATTTCTTTATTTTTGCACGATCGACGGTCCGATCTGATTGAAACTTGCCAGGAATATTGCCGGGGCCCCGCGGATGTGCTTTTCAAGGTTTGATATTAATTGGACGAGCGGTTCCCAAGTTACGGCCATTTATCTGTCGACCAATGACAGGACACTAACCCCTCAACGCTCCCTGTCAATACACTACATCAATTAGATTAGACCAGGGGTTATCGAGAGAAACAGCGGTCTCACACTCACACACACACACACACACACACACACACACACACACACACACACACACACACACACACACACACACACACACACACACACACACACACACACACACACACACACACACACACTGCTGGAATCAGAGATAGATATAATTGTGATATCAATTAAGTCGTTGCTTTCGTGTAACCGAAGCACGACTTCAAGGCACTTGTTTCAACGGAGTGACGTCTTCTTCCGTGTGTCGTAAGATGGCCGCCGCTTGGCTTCACAATCATTCGACCAACCAATGCAGGGCTTCCCGTCCAGTTCAGAGGAGATCAGGGGTGTGTCCAGTTAGCAAGCAGCCAGCTTACGCTTGTTAACCTAGCCGATCCTTATCAACAGTTTCGAATGGAGTGCTTGCTTGAGTGCTTAAGCCATTTCACGAGTACTTTAAGAGAAACTTGGTAACTGAACGCAACCCGGTGGTCTCACTGTACAAGATATCTTAAACCATTCTTGTAATAAATGTATTTATAGCGAACGCAGTGAGCTTCATACTTAACGTGTGCACGTGAGAGAATAGGAAACAACAACAACAACACAATACCCCTGGCTATTTGGAATCCGTGTCGTTAGCTATGACCTTTTGCTTCCGGTTGTTTTTAAACGCTGTGCGGTGTATAAACACGATTGTGTTTTATTTCTATCTTGTGAATATTACTTAACGTGTGCACATGAGAGAATAGGAAACAACAAAAACAACACAATACCCTGCCAATTGTGAACCCGTGTCATTGCCTATGACCCTTTTGCTTCCATTTTTGTTTTGTTTCTGGTTTTTTTTTTGTTTCCGGTTTTTGTCATGGGGAATGATGCATGCCAGGAGATAAAGGCATCGTCGGAGACATGAAATATCCAAATAATATCAGACATGGTGTATATTTCCTCCACTGATTTTAATAAAGATATCTCCCGCATCATCAAAAAATAATTTTTCATCGTGATTTACGTTATTTGATCGCTGATTCCGAATCCAGGCCGAAGTAACCGGAAATTGCGTATACAGTTGTGAACAGGTTGTAGGTAAAGTCAGAAGCGAATGCAAGAAGAATTCTACGTTCGCTTCAAGTATTTATTTTTTTAGATGAGATCCTGTTCTAGGCGGTGTAGTTGTTGTTGTGAAGGTCATGTTGAGGTAATATTTGTGGAGGCGTGGAGGAGTAGTTTTGGTGGACACATGTCTGCAGGGGATATAGGTGTCCGCGCCGCCTGAGGCGTCTGTAGTAGTGTGCATTCGGACGGGCAATAAACAGAGTTCGACAACCCTCACGACTGTCCGAGTCCCGCTGCCCTCCGGACACTACACTGGCGACGAGTCTGTTTCGGATCGACGTGTGCAGAGTGCCTGGTTTGCATCGGTATTGGCGATTGGATCGCTGGAGCGGGAACTCAGCGCGGCTCGCGCGCTTCGAGTTCGACCACCTGGCGTGAAGCCCGGGGAAGCGCGTCGCGAGTTTCGCGCGCCCGCACGCACAGTCTTCGGTGCGGGTCGAGTCCTGCAGCCAGGCATCTCGCCATCAACTGCCATCGGGTGAACGACAAGACGGCTCGAGGATGGCGGAAGGTCGGGGCACGGCGCACGGACGAGTGCCCGTCTTCGTCGGAGACGACTTCGAATTGTTTTCTGAACAATTGGGGTGCTATTTCCACGCGAATGATGTAGACTATGAAAGCAAACACAAATTGATCTTGCTCGCCTCGCTATCAACAGAACATTATCGGCTACCAAGTGATTTAGTAGCGCCGGATAAGCCCAGTGACGACGGGCTGTCGTTTCAAGACGTGGTAGGGAAGATGAAAGCCCACATGGCGCCGCAGAAGTCATTGCAGCTGGCTCGATACCAGTTCGATCACCTCGCGAAGGGTGCGGAGGAGCGCGTTGCAGATTTCCTGGCACGGGTGAAGCATTCGGCCGTGGCTTGCAAGTTCACGGCAGAGGAGCGTCCAGCTCGACTCAGAGATCGCTTCATTTCTGGGGTGCAAGATGCGAAGATGGTGTCGGCCATTCTGCGAATGCGAAGTGTCGACGTTACATTCGACTCAATGGTCGAGACGGCTTCAGCTGTCGAGCAGACACTCACAGATGTCCGCGCCATTGCCAGCCAGGACGTGATGGGTAGTTCCGGCTGGGGCATGTCAGGTGACCCCGGGGTCCACGCGATGACCCAGGTGCCCCAGGTCACGCGCACGTCTGTCGGTGCGAGCCGTGTGCACGTGCCGCAGCGCGGCCGCACAGGGAGCGAGATGGACACCAAGGGGTGCTGGCGGTGTGGTGGTCCGCACCTGCAGCGAGTGTGCCCGTATAAGAACACCGTGTGTTTGCATTGTCACAAGGTGGGACATCTGAAGCGTGTGTGTCGAATGGCGGGGGCCGCCGTTAAGGTCTTGGATAGCGAGGTGCGGGACGACCCCAGCGACCTGGAGAGCGGCCTGCAGCCGGGGCATAGCGATCCCGGCAGCCCGGAGCAGGGAATGCAACCAATGTTGAGCCTGTTTTCGATTGGTCCGGAGGTGACAAGACCAATAACAGTGGAGGTCGAGGTGAATGGTGAGCCGATCGTGTTTCAAGTTGACACCGGGGCTGCAGTGTCGGTCATGGGCGAGCGGGCGGCTCGTGGCCTTCGCGGTGTTCACCTGGTTCACAATCAGGTTCACCTGGTCAAGACGACCTTGTCGCTGTGCACGTACACTGGCGAAGCGATTGCACCACTTGCTGTGACAGACGTTTCAGTGGTCTACCGAGGTCAAAGCGCCCTACTCTCGTTGTTTGTGGTACGAGGGGAGGGGCCCGCCCTTTTGGGCCAGGACTGGTTGGCGCGCCTCAGGCTAGACCTCCAGTTCGTACCTCCAGGTGCACCTGTGCCTCCTTCGATAGCCGAGGGCGAGGTTCTGGTGGCAGGAGCCGCGACGATGCAACATGGGCTGCCGTTCATTGCTTCCGACGACGATGTTGGACGGGGCTGGAGCAACGGGAGCCATGCCAGCGGTGACGGGCTCTCGCGCACCTGCTACGCTCATGGTACAGTGTACACCCGTGTCGTTCAGGCAATTTCAGCAGGGGATTGGAACGAGCCGGTCGCATTCAAGAAGTTCGCGGAACGCGACCATCGACGATAAGCAAGTCAGCGCAACGTCGCGACGACAACCAAGAGGCGTACACACGATGTGATACATGGGTTGCTAATTGTTGCGTATTTGATTCTCGCCGCACGAGTGATGCGATTTAGCATTGTTAAAATAAAATGACCATTATAATAAGCATAATCGGCACAGAATACCATGACATAAAAGCAAAGAGGAACAACAAAGATAACAATCAAAAAGCATAGGCACCACCACACAGAAAGCAACCAGAGTCAAAAATGGCATTAATCAGGCGGGGCGGCCACCTATATCCCCTGCAGACACGTGACCACCAAAACCACGCCTCCACGCCTCCACGCCTCCACGCCTCCACAACGCTCCCCGCATTGTGCTCTGCCCACGCATGCCAGTACACCACAATATTAATTTTTTTAGATAAGATCCTGTTCTAGGCGGTGTAGTTGTTTTTGTGAAGGTCATGTTGAGGTAATATTAATTTTTTTAGATGAGATCCTGTTCGAGGCGGTGTAGTTGTTGTTGTGAAGGTCATGTTGAGGTAATATTAATTTTTTTAGATGAGATCATGTTCTAGGCGGTGTAGTTGTTGTTGTGAAGGTCATGTTGAGGTAATATTAATTTTTTTAGATGAGATCCTGTTCGAGGCGGTGTAGTTGTTGTTGTGAAGGTCATGTTGAGGTAATATTTATTTTTTTAGATGAGATCCTGTTCTAGGCGGTGTAGTTGTTGTTGTAAAGGTCATGTTGAGGTAATATTAATTTTTTTAGATGAGATCCTGTTCTAGGCGGTGTAGTTGTTGTTGTGAAGGTCATGTTGAGGTAATATTTATTTTTTTAGATGAGATCCTGTTCTCGGCGGTGTAGTTGTTGTTGTGAAGGTCATGTTGAGGTAATATTTATTTTTTTAGATGAGATCCTGTTCTAGGCGGTGTAGTTGTTGTGAGAGAGAAAGAAGAAGAAGAGAGAGAGTTGTCTACTCTAAGGAGAAATAAACCCACTTCTGCGGCTCTCTACTCACAAAAGAAACTAACTGCAGCCTCACCGGGGAATCTATCCAAGGCTATCATCAACGTACGAATTAACGGGCATATGGCTGAGGCTCTGATTGATACTGGTAGCTCTGAGAGTTTCGTCAACAGCTCGCTAGTGAAGGGCAGGAAATGGAAGATCCACCCGACAGACAATACGGTACGCATGGCCGCCACATCACTACAGTCCCGCGTACGAGGGTACTGCAATGTTGAATTGGACGTAAAAGGGTACACGCATCGGGATGTAAGGGTACTGGTGCTTCGTGATTTATGCGCAGACGTAATTCTGGGTCATAATGTCCTCAAGCAGCACACGAGCGTCGAAATACCCTTTGGAGGAAGCAAACCTCGTCTAATTTTAAATGCTTTGACCACCGCAGAGGTAACGTCCCCCCAGCTGTTTGCTAACTTGTCGCCGGTCTGTAAACCGATAGCGATCAAATCGCGGCGATATACCACTGCTGATATGAACTTCATCACTTCAGAGACCAAGCGATTACTGGAAGAAGGAATTATAGAACCGAGCGATTCGCCATGGCGTGCACAGGTGTTGGTCACCGCCAATCAGAATCATAAGAAACGAATGGTTGTCGATTATTCCCAAACGGTCAATCGTTTCACCGAACTCGATGCCTACCCTTTGCCGCGCATAGACGAGATGGTCGAACGCGTGGCCAATTATAAGATATTCAGCACCATCGATTTGCGAAGCGCCTATCATCAAATTCCCATCCGAGAGGAAGACAAACCTTACACCGCATTCCAGGCGGGTAAACGCCTCTACCAATTCAGGAGGATTCCGTTCGGTGTCACGAATGGAGTAGCTTGCTTCCAACGAGTTATGGACGACATCATCTCAGATGAAAACCTCAAAGACACTTTTGTTTACGTAGACAATGTCACAGCGTGCGGTAAGGATCAGGGGGAACATGATATGAATCTGGACAGATTCTTGAGCATTGCTAGAAAATATAATCTGACACTCAACTACGAGAAATGCGTATTCTCGGCAAGGTCAATTGACCTTCTCGGCTACACAATAGCCGACGGCACGATTAAGCCTGATCCTGAACGATTGCGCCCATTTCGTGAGCTACCCCCACCTCAGGAACTGCAGACAATGCGCCGGGTGATCGGCATATTCGCTTACTATGCAAGATGGATTTCCCAATACTCCGAGAAAATACATCCCCGAGTGCATTGCAAAAACTTCCCACCAGATGCCGCTGTTGTAAAAGCTTTCCACAGCCTCAAAGATGATATCAGTAATTCCGTGGTATTATCGATCGACAGCTCGGTGCCCTTCGTGGTGGAAACGGATTCTTCTGATCACGCGATAGCTGCGACGCTCAATCAGTCTGGGCGACCCGTCGCTTTCTTCTCGAGAACTCTCTCTGGAAGCGAGCAGAGACACTCAGCAATAGAGAAGGAAGCGTACTCTATTGTCGAAGCCCTATGTAAATGGAGACACTATTTACTGGGAAACCACTTCACGCTCGTCACGGACCAGCGATCCATGGCATTCATGTTTGATGGGAAAAATAACGGGAAAATTAAGAATGAAAAAATTATGAGATGGCGGATAGACCTAGCCTGCTATAGTTACGACATTGTTTACCGGCCCGGGAGGGAAAACCCTGCTGCAGACACTTTCTCTCGGGTCTACTGCTCGGCAACAATCAGTCGGGCTTTGCAAGACCTCCATGTGTCTCTGTGCCACCCGGGGGTAACCAGAATGGCACATTTCGTGCGCAGACAAAACCTTCCCTATTCTATCGAAGATATTAAACAAATGAATGCTTCATGCCCTGTTTGTGCTGAACTAAAACCCAGATTCTATGGCGCGGCTTCTGGCAGATTGATCAAGGCCACTTCTCCCTTCGAGAGACTAAACATTGACTTCAAAGGGCCCCTGCCGACCGAGACAGACAACAGATACATATTCACTGTTGTTGATGAATATTCAAGGTTCCCTTTCGCATTTCCGTGCTCGGATATGACCTCGGGCACAGTCGTGAAATGTCTGTCTGACCTCTTCGCTATGTTTGGGAAACCTTCGTACATACATTCAGACAGAGGGCCGTGTTTCATGTCGGCCGGGCTAAAACAATTCCTATTAGAGCACGGCATAGCAACTAGTCGAACGACGGGTTACAACCCACAGGGAAATGGGCAGGTGGAACGGTATAATGGAGTTATTTGGAAAGCCGTAACTCTGGCGTTGAAATCAAGAGGACTGGGGCCCGAGCGGTGGGAGGTTACCCTTCTCGACGCTCTGAATTCCATACGCTCTTTGCTCTGCACGTCCACCAATGCAACTCCTCACGAACGAATGTTTACTCACCAGCGACGTTATGTTGACGGCCAATCGGTGCCCAACTGGCTAACCCATCCCGGAACAGTGTTCATGAAACGCCCGGTACGACAAAGCAAGTATGAACCCATGGTGGAGGGGGTCGAACTCATCGATACTAATCCAGAGTATGCTCATGTCAGACTTCCTGATGGCAGGGAGACCACTGTGTCGGTTCGCCATTTGGCTCCCTCAGGTACTCCTCCCGCAGGTACACCACCATCTGGCACTCCTCCCTCTGACATCCCCTCCCCAGGTGTTCCCCCCCCAGGAACTCCACCCGAGAATGGTGGCGACGGAGCTGCCGCGTTCCACCCGAGAGCGATTGGGGAGTCATCTCCGGCACGAGTCGAGGCTCACCAAGAGGATCGGAAGCCTCCCTCAAGTGAAACCGCCATTTACTCCCGGAGAGGTCGACGGATAATACCCCCTCGCCGACTCAATCTGTAAAGGGGATTATCGGCATCCTCGATGCTCATGCTCCTATATGCTCGTTACATCATATATCGATGCTCATTACCATGCTCCGACAACTCAAAATAATCCTCATTGCTTGGCATGTATGCTTCTGTAGTTTAGATAGTTCGCGTTGCTTGAAATGTACACTCCTGTAGCGCTGAAGTAATCATGGTGCGTTATTTGGGCCTCTAGTTATATTTTAAAGATGGGGAAAATGTGGTGAATTGAAGGACGTGACGTGTGATCACATGTCGCACGGCTCGAGCACGGAATAGATAAAGCTAAGATTCCGCTCGGTCGGGGGGATTGTCCCAGGGGCATTGTCATTTACGGCGGCGGTTCACTTGGTGCTCGTTGAATGGTGAGAATTGAGAGTATATCGGACTCCGTGCTTATACTGATTTATTTTGCGGTGATTAGTTGCACGTGTATACCTTACTGCTTATGTACTCCTTGCTGCACCTGTATTCCCTGGTGTGCCCGTAGAAGCGGCTTCAATCAAATGGAATAAAGCCTACACTCTGAAGGTTCTTCTCTCGCTTTCATTTCAGAGATCCTGTTCTAGGCGGTGTAGTTGTTGTTGTGAAGGTCATGTTGAGGTAATATTAATTTTTCTAGATGAGATCCTGTTCTAGGCGGTGTAGTTGTTGTTGTAAAGGTCATGTTGAGGTAATATTAATTTTTTTAGATGAGATCCTGTTCTCGGCGGTGTAGTTGTTGTGAAGGTCATGTTGAGGAAATATTTATTTTTTTAGATGAGATCCTGTTCTAGGCGGTGTAGTTGTTGTTGTAAAGGTCATGTTGAGGTAATATTTATTTTTTTTAGATGAGATCCTGTTCTAGGCGGTGTAGTTGTTGTTGTAAAGGTCATGTTGAGGTAATATTTATTTTTTTAGATGAGATCCTGTTCTAGGCGGTGTAGTTGTTGTTGTAAAGGTCATGTTGAGGTAATATTAATTTTTTTAGATGAGATCCTGTTCTAGGCGGTGTAGTTGTTGTTGTGAAGGTCATGTTGAGGTAATATTTATTTTTTCATTGCAAAATGACTGTTTAATTTGATATATTTAAGAAGCTAATGTAAGAAGAATTCTACGTTCGTTTCCAGGCTTTGCCTATTCCATATTAACATTGATAGTATTTATATATTGAGACACTATTGGAAAACTATTTTGAATTTGATGAAAAATGTTGGAAGGCCGAGATATGCACGGAGAAGGAAGAAATTAGAATATGGAAGTGAATTAGTACAGTTGGAGAGGTCAGAAAACTGAAGAAGATTGGATTTAGTGTTTGAATAACTGAAGAAGAAGGACTGACTCCTAAAGAAGAAGAAGCTTGGACGAGGCAAAATCTGAATAATTTGAGGGCAAGAGCAAGGGGGTGATATTGAAGAAGAAGAAGACTAGGTTACGATTGAAGCTGAAGAAGTCATGGAAAGGTCGAATCGCTAAAGAAGAAGAAGAAGAAGAAGAACCATATTGGATAAGGAAGAGATCTGATAGTTGACAAAAACGAATAATAATTAATCTTCAAATAATAATAATCCATGTAATTAAACAACAACAACAACAATAATAATAATGAGCTTGGAGACGCAATAGGGCGGAGAGCTGAATAATTTCCTTGTTATGGCGGCGGGACAGCCTGTTTTTCCTCTCAGGGAGGAGGTCACAGAATCGCAGGATTTGAAACGGAAAGGTCGGGAGGATGAGCAGAAAAGGACAGGGAGCTCGGGAGAGAGAGGGCCGCCTCCGGAGACGTTGGGGCAACGGGATGCGGGTCCACGGGAAGGTGAGGTATCCCGAACGTGTTGTTTCCGTGAACGGATCATGATCAGCATTTGGTGAACCACTGTGCAATGGTCAGGTGGAGAGTGGCTGACGAGGGGTGAGTGGTCACTTGGTAAGAGAGTTTGACGGCTACAGACGTGGAACGAGGCGTCCATTCAAGGTTCGTCGTGGGATTCTGCGAGGTATCTCGACGTTTATGGGATATCTATAATACAAAAGCAGGAGTCTGTCTGCCCGTCTGTCCCCGAACGAATCCATATATGTATATATGTATATGTATATATATATATATATATATATATATATATATATATATATATATATATATATATATATATATATAGTATGTTTTGTGGAGGTAGGTGAAGAGGGGGCTCTGTTTGGTGGGGGGGTTGAGAGGGGCTTATGTCTATTTGTTGGAGGAAGGATAGTGGGCTCTGTTTGGGATAAGAGAGACGTTAACCCTACTCTTTTGCTCCGACGAAGGGTTAATGGCGCGCCAACGACCGTGTGCAGCCTATGACTGCTGGTTGCATCATTTTCTGGGGTGCAGCTGTGCTACTGATGCAGTGCCCTCTATTACTAGTACACTGGTACTCATTTCGCCGACCTCGGAAGGATGTCTGTTAATGGCTGAAACGTCAGCTTCTTGCTTCCCATGGCAGTTAGTCCACTTGCATTAACTTTCTCTTGATTCCATCCATTCTTCTACTTGTCTGCCAAAGCAGATTGGCACTAGCCTTCACAATCAGGTTTATGTTTCCAGTCAACATTGGTGCTAAATATAGTTGCTGCTGTGACAACTGATCATGGCAGATATTTGAGGTCTTTCAAGCTGATAATTGCAGTCTTTATAAAGGAAAAAAAAAAAAGATAAATAATGAATGTTCATAATACAATGTGTGATTTACCAAAAAGGTTCTTAACTATCACTCCATCGTATCTATCCATATCGTGTCTCTCTCTCTACCCAGGGTTAACTCTTCGCCAGTTTTTGGCCAAGGAGCTGAAGCGGGGTTACCTGTTGGAACGCCAGGAGAGCAGCTTCACAGCAAGGAGGCAACGGGTGTACACATTCCTCCGTGTCCCATGGGAGTTGGAGCGGGTAAAGCAGGTGGAGGGATGTCTTGTGATGTCTTGTCATCTATTTTGTTCCTTTAATGAAATGAATAATATTTTTACCCTTTCTTAATGAGTCGCCGTGTCTCATCCGTTGCAGCTGATGCTGTTTGGGACGTGTTTGTGTTTGGATTCGTTCCTCTTTGTTTTCACATTTCTCCCACTGCGTGTGGTTGCTGCTTCACTTCACTTGCTGCTGAGGCCTTTTCACGGTCCGAGGTGACAAAATATTTTCCATTGGCGACAATCCATTTCCATTTGATAACATCTAAAGCTGTGCTGTAGCGGGAGACGTGTGCGCAGGTGTGCAAGCCATTTCTTTTTCTTTACCATTTGAGCTGTTGTTATCAAATTTTCAACAAACCTTTATTATGAGAATATGGAGAACACAATTTAACAAGAAAAAAAATCTCAAAATGCAAAGCCCATCCACGTCTGCCTCATACTCGAACTAAAAATGACAAAAAAACGGTAAAACTTATTAATTTGTAGTCTCCATTTTCTCAAAATCAAGGTTTGTTGAAAATTTGATGACAAAAGCTCAAAAGGTACAGCTCGTAAAATTTCCTTTTAATTTAATCTTTATATTTATTTTTAGCTGTTGCTTTCATCAAGTTTGGTTTGAGTACAAAGCGGATGTGGACGGGCTTTGCATTTTGGATGCTTTCTCATTAAATTTTTCTTTGTTGTTTTGATTGTGTATTTTCTCCCTTTTCAAAACCTGCTTGATGATGTTAAACGTGGTTGATAGCTTTTAATTTAGAATCCAAAGTTTTGATCAATTTTTAGGGAAAACCTGTTTGGATTGGGAGAGGAGTGGATTTGTAGCAGGGGGAGTTCAAACTTTGCTTCTTTGTTGCACGTTTATAAACACGTTGAATCATGAAAAGGGCTAAATATTATTGAGCATCAAAAATGATATTGCACTTTTCAAAACCATTTGTAAGTGAAAGGAGTAAAATGTGAAGATATTTTAAGTTTGTGATTGCAAGAAAGAGGATATTTATTATTTTGGTAGTAAGTACATATTATGTAAGCAAATGGGGGATGGGATGAATTTGGGGAGGAAAGGAAGGGGAGCAGGGAAGGATGAAGAGAGTTTGAGAATAAAAAGGAAAGGTATGTGGGACATTCAATGTTCTGCATGAATAATATGAACACCCTTGATTGTAAACACAATTTAAATTTAATTTAATAACAGCATTCAAATGGAATACATATTGCTGCAGCACCATGATGGGACGTCGAGATGATGATGGGATGGGAGTAATATAGCAGAGTTGTGCCATTAGTGCATGTTTCGTGTAGGAATACGGTGTCTGTGTGAAAATGATAGGACACGTGTCGAAGAATGTATCAGGAGCTGGTGATCATAATTCCCTTCCCCTCCATATGTCTAAACCCCCATCCCTCCTTGTCCCTTTAATCATTTCATTGTTATTTGTCCAAATGTCCATATGTGTTTTCCTGTAATAAACTGCTGACAGCCAGTTCACAGAAAGCAAGCGGATCCCGTCTGAGCGCGACCAGGATATTCTGCGACAGTGCGCTAAAGGGAGGGAACCGCCTGACACCATGGCAATGCTAGGTGTGTTGCAGCATGAGCTGGCTTGAGGGGTGAGCCAATTGGCACATGGTTGTGAGATAATTATAGCCAAGGGCAGAGTCAGCCCGTGGGGAGTCTCGGAACTGGAGTTGGTGAAAAATACAGCTTGAGCGGTAGCTCAGACCAGGGGAGTTGGAGTTCGAATAAGGTCCGGGATGAACACGGCACACGCAGCTCAAAAGAACAGTTGGAGTCTGGGTGAGATGGCATGGTAGTTCAGCCAGGTGTTGAGTGTCGTGGAATACGGGACGTAATGCGGGGGTCCAGTGGGTCAACCTACACAGAGGCTACGACGTCTGCCTGCCAGGCATGTCTGGTGGCTGCCATCTTGCTCTCCATCAGCAAGATTCTCCTTCTTTTGTGTCCTGTCCTTCCCTCTGTCTTTACTCTGTCGAGTGAATGAGTAAGATAAAACAGATATGCTGAATGAGTTCTCGTGGGTGTGTGGGGATATAGACGATTCTCTTTATCTGTCTTTATCTCTCTTTATCTGTCTTTATCTCTCTCTATTTCTTTTTAACCTCTGCCATCGAAGATCGGAGGTTACTGTTTTCACCCCTTTCTGTTTGTTTGTTACGTACGAAATCTAAAGATTTCGTAAGTATATTGATGACTTCCGTCCTCTGTTTGTGTGTTTGTTTGTAGGCACGATAACTCGAGAACGGAAGAAGCTACCAATGTCAAATTACACCACGTGATTCAGGAGGGTGATGGCTAGCGCTGATTTGATTTTGGTCAAAATCGGTCAAAGGTCAAGGTCACAGTGAGGTCAAACATTCGATTTTTGATGGTTTGGTACAGAATCATCGTAGAACCTTCTGGTTTGCGTCGCTACCTTCTCTAGAGATAGCTTTTATTAGACAAGGTCAGCGGTCAAGTTGACGATTTCGTAAGTACCAGTCTATGACTGCTTGTTATCTTGCCAAAACGAAGTTTTTGCAAGATATGTTAGTCGGCTTGTATGTTTTTTTTTTTGTTTGTTTGTTTGTTTGTCTGTAATCACGTATAAAAAAATTCTGCAGAGCACAGTTATCATTGGAAATTTTTGTAACTTCGCATATCAGAGGCCTATAGAGGTCCCTTTCAGCGCATAAAATTTTGAAGGTCAAGGTGAAAGGTCGAGGTCACTGTCGCAAATCAGGGGAGTCGACGAAACCCTTATTTTTTGAGTAATTTTGATCGGATCGTCCTCAAACCTCATGGGAATATAGTTCATGGTCTGGCGCTCAGCTGATTAATTTTTGGTGGCGATTGGCCTTGACCTTCATGGTTAGCGCCAGAGGTCAAACATATTGACCCCAAGGTTTTGACCTACAATGAATAGGATATCAGGTTCACTTAAGTGACCCAGCAGTATTGGCGGCGGAGGTTTTGCACTCTACCGAGTGCTCCCCCTCTAGTTTGACCATGTTTTGACCACCCGGCGGTCCACCGTAACATTGGTTCAATCAGGATTAGGATCTGGACACTGGTCCGAATCCAGTAACCATTACAATATATTACTTTCTGGTGGCATGTCTTTTGGCATGAACCCATGAAGATTGTGAATCGATGACGTTCTGTGTGAAAGCTTGATCCAGATTTTGCTAAATATGGAGTAGATTTTACTGCAACTCTTTCAAATCACTTCACAGAGCTAGACTTTGCCCCCACTTCCGGTCCATGTTACAGGACGTGTATGATGGTATTCGTGTCAGAACTCTGTGGTGTCCAGGGAAAAAGCTGCAGTGCAGGCAGGGGTAGTTCTGGATGTTTGGGTATGTGGCACCATCTTCATGCAATAAATTTGTTCCATGCTTCAAAATGCCTTACTGGTATAGTGGTAAGAGGGTTTCTCATTTAGCAGCAAGGTATTTTGCAGTGTGGAACACATTTAAAATGTGAAGATGTTGCTACATACCTGATGTCCAGAACTGACTCTGCCTTCTGCTTGGAAGATATGGATTGGACTGCAGCTTCTTCCCTGAGCAGCGCAGAGCAGTGACATGGAATACCATCGAGCATGTCTGTGAACATGGACCGGGAGCTGCGGAAAAGCCGATCTCTCTGTCATATGCAAGAACTGCAACAAAATCTACTCCATATTTTGCAAAATTTGGACCAGGCTGTCATACAGAAGAACATTAATTTGATGTCTAGATGAGTTTTCGTGCTGTCTAATGCCAAGTACCAAATACGAATACTGCAATACTGCTACTAATCCGCATGTACAGCTAAGGGGCGTTGTGACCCCCTCGGGGGGTTGACCCTTTTTGCACTTTGTTCCCTTGGGACGGGGGAACGTGAGGTTAGGACAGGGATTTTGAAATTTTTTGGCCATGGTGATAGCTCGCCTTCTCTTTACAAAGGACACCTTGAGATATGTTGCATCCACTGACTAATGCCGGCAGGCAGAACTCCCACTTAACGTCCATCGTCCATCCGAGGGACAGCACACACATTGAATCACCCTGTCTGTGAAACACCAGGATGACAGTTTGTAGCTGGGCCGAGATTTGAACCCAGGATAGACAGTTTAGAGGTGAGTGTGCGTACCTCCAGGCTCGGCCATCCTGACAACCATTTACTAATATACCAGATACTCGTATTTTTAGCCCATTTGTGTGTTCTCCTCACAAATTGTTAAAGTAAAATTTGTTTACAATTAGAGCTGTTCATTTTATTCTGGCAGGGCACTACACTGGAAGGGAATGTATTGGGTAGTGTGGGGTGGTAAGGTGTTTGGGGGATGGGGGTGCAATATTGAATCCATTAAAAAAACTTATTGTGTGGTTTACAGATGATCCCGAAGTTGACATACACCTTGCTTAGCCAGACCATCTGATGACAATAACAAGTGTGTGCATGCACGCACTTTGTGTACATAACAGGTCTGGAAGGTTGCTACAGCCAGCACAGACGTGTGACATGTTGAAGGCTGCAGTTATACTACTTTGCTTCATTGCCATGCGCTGGGTGGATTACTCCATGATTTACCATCTTATCCGGGGACAATCTGTCATCAAACTCTATATCATTTACAACATGCTTGAGGTACTTTTTTTTTGTTTACAAGAGTGAAGGCTTCCTGTCGTTTGTCAAAAAATCTGAATCAAAACTTTTTTTGGCCATGCTCACCAACAAATCATTACATGACATGTGCCACATTATATTGATGAAGCATTTGAAATGTCCTAAAATGTCAAATTAAATGGTATTTTATCGTTCAGTAAAACATACATTGTGTTCACTGGCTCGTTAAATCGCTGTTGAGCTGCATCACACAAGTTTTCCACATCACACAATTATTCCTATTTAAAAGGACTAGTGCGTGCCAGTATGTGCAGCTTTATGCCTGCAATATCGGGTCCCCAGCATCAATTGTGACGTCATATCAAACAAAGGAAGAAGAATTGTGACGTCAATCCTTCAAAAAAAAAAATCAATTAATGAAATAAACATTATTTTTGACGTCATTCGTGATGTCATAGCACCGTGTCCTGTCATTGGTTCACAGATACATGGCCGTAACTTGGGAACCGCTCGTCCGATCGATATCAAACCTCGAAGGCACATCCGCGGGTCCCCGGCAATATTCCTGGCAAGTTTCAATCTGATCGGACCGGTGGTCGTCCGGTTATTAATAATTTGGGAAAAAATTGGCAGGATAAGGTGAGAAGATGGAACGACACCTTCAACTGACATATATATATATATATATATATATATATATATATATATATATATATATATATATATATATATATATATATATATATATATATATATATATATATATATATATATATATATATATATATATATATATATATATATATATATATATATATATATATATATATATATACATATACACACACATTTTCAACACTGAAAAAGCAGTAAAATGGACGTAACTTGGGAACCGCTCGTCCGATCGATATCAAACCTCGAAGGCACATCCGGGGGTCCCCGGCAATATTCCTGGCAAGTTTCAATGAGATCGGACCGGCGGTCACAGACAGACAGACACATAGATTGATGGTCTGTTGCATGTTTTCGCAACTGTTTGTCAGTATAATCGTTGTTGAAGTGTAAGATTGCTGTCCCACCTGTGCCCAGATAACACACCGATGTTGGGATAACATTGGCAATAGATTGGCAAAGGTCAGAACGGTTGCGAGCGGATTTCCAACGTCAGACCAATGTTGGCAATATGGTGTAAAGGCCATCCGACGTTTCGCCAACTTTGGCCCGATGAACAAAATTTATGTTGGGCCAGCGTCGGTCTGCTATCTGGGTTGGTACCATTATTCATACCCCATGTGCACTGTCTTTTTTTTTTTTTTACCGCTGGGGTGTCATTTTTGGATCCTGTTTCCTTGGGATTTGGGGATGATATGGAGGTGGGAAATTGAGAAATAAAAATAAGGGAATGTATGTGCAAGGCAAATGAAACGTTCTATCATTTAACATGTGTGATGCAGTATGTTGATTGCCACTGATTAATTTTAACCCTGTGAATGCCAAACACTTCCACGCAAGTTCTTTCTGAATGGTGGTGGAACAGTTAGTTTGGTTTGAGTGCGTGCACTGCATCGGCGTCATTCTTGAGTTCCGATCATCATTGGGTTGTAATTTTTATTTATTTTTAACTGCAAAACTATTTTTCTCCTTTTCCCTCGATTTTGTACTTCACCTGTGTCAAGGTTGCTGATCGTTTGTTCAGCTCGTTTGGACAGGATGTGCTCGATGCCATGTACTGGACAGCCACAGAACCCAAACGCAAGAAGCGTGAACACCTGTCGTTGCTTGCGCACTTCTGCATGGCTGTCCTCTATGTCTGTATCCTTCCTGCATGTGCCTTGACATGTCTTGAACTACATTTCTACATTAATTACAGTCTTTGTTATTGTTTCGATATAATATACAATTAAACTTGGGTATTACAAATGAAAGGGTCATTCTGTCCAGCAAGATGTTGCATATAGTATAGCATTAACTCAGGGGATGGTGGTGATAGGGGGCTAAGGGTTAGTTTACAGCATGTGGAGCATAGGAGAAGTGGCACACATGAGCCCACAAGGAGATGTGGCCTAAGGAATGAGACTTTTGGTGTGAAGGATGGTTTCTATGGTTTCTTCTGTACAAGTTTCTATTCGTTGATAAATTTACCATGAACTTGCCCAGTCTTCCATGCTATCCTGGTGCTTTTCCAGGCCACAACACTCAATGTCGCCTTCAACTCTCATAACAAATCCTTGTTGACCGTCATGCTGTCCAACAATGTAAGTTCTGCATCGTCTCATAGAATAATGTGATGACGTCCTCGTTTATATATTATACGCAAATGTGCATCTGACAAGTCGATTTTTTTTTTTTTTTTTTTTTTTTTTTTTTTTTTTATACCTCTGCAGTCGAAGGCTAGAGGCATTATATTTTCGGGTTGTCTGTCTGTGTGTCCGTTATCGTTTTTTTGTTGTTGCCACAATAATGTGTGAACCACTGAAGATGTATCAACCAAACTTGGCACATGTATAGTTTAATACAAAGATGAACTGATTGTTTTAGTTGAACAGGTCAAAGGTCATGTGCTGTTTGAAAATAATTTTGGAGATCATAAATTGAGTTACAAACATCTAATCTCTCTCTTCTCTATAATCTCTTTTCTTTCTCATGTGACCTCTAATTTTTCATTTGACCCTTAATTTAGATCAAACGGAACGGTGGTTGATATGTAACACAGGCAGGGGCATATCAATCGACGCATTTGCGTCTTTCCATTTTCCTATTTTGATTTTTGCAGTTTGTCGAACTCAAAGGAAGCGTCTTCAAGCGTTGTGAGAAGAAGAATCTGTTTCAGTTATCCAACAGTGGTAGGAATGTTCGCGGATCCTGAATTGCTTGTGCTTCTCCATCTGTGTTTATTTATGTATTTGTAACAGTGATCTGAGACTCATTGATGAGCTTGTATATAAATCGCATGCAGAACAGACGTTAGGAAGCATTAGTGTATTTATTTTAGATGAATTACAAGGGCATTAGTTGACTGTACACAAATCAACACAGTACATGGGAGTTAAACCTGGGCTTCTAGCATCATGAGTCATGCTCAGATGGGAAGGCTAAACAGGCCCACTCGAGTTTTTATTTTATTATTGTATGAAAGAAAAAAAAAAACCTTTGTCATCAGATGCCATTCTCATAACTGATATTTAAACAGTTTCCTCTGCAATGCGACTAAAACATGCTTTTATTGTGGTTTGTGAGAGAGACCACATGATGATTTATTAGATAGGGTAGCAGGTATTGCGGCTTAGAAGTGATTGTAGATTTTCATTGATGGAAAATCGGTCTGCTTTATTATATCAGTGTTATACCTGTCAAGGATGGATGGTGGGATGATATAGGATAGGAGGGCCATACAACAATGTCAATCATGAAGCAAACTGAATAAATGGAGAATCCAACAACAATCCTGTGACTAGGGCTTGAAGCACCACCCACCAGAATGCTGTGACACCCTCTGGCATGGCAAACTCTTTGAGAAAAGTCTCCTTTTGACTGGGCCAATCAGAATAAATTTCGGAGTTGTGTGAGCTTAGGTGCCCTGTGCCAAATTGCAACACTGTTAATTATGATTGAATTTTGGCCACGATGCACAAAGCAATGATTTGAGTGGTAGGAAACAAGAGACATCAACGGGCAGTGGGACAGATGCTCTCCCTTTCTTTACGGAGATGGATGCAAGAATATTGCCATCATGGTTTAAGCTGTGGAACTTGCTCAATTGCTTAGTCTTATCCCAGTTGCTGGTTGCCTCTGATTCGTTAACTGACATAGTTAACATGACCATCATGTGTTGGCAATCCATTGCATCACCTGGGCTTTAATGTCAGGATGAATCCTCCAATATTAAACTGGCAGGCGTACCTGGCGTTGCCTGGTGCTGCAGTTCTAATCCTGTTGGCATTTTGAATAAATCAAATATTTATTTATTTTTGTGGGTGCCGAAAACATTTCCCCAAAAAACACTTCCGCCAAAAACACTTTTGGGGTGCCCCCCTCCCCAAAAAAAGAATTTTCTGTCTTTTCAGAAACCACACACACAATTTTGTTAAACTTGACACCACAACCTTCATCATCCATGATCTATCAAACATTGTTCATGACATTAAAAAAAATTGGGGTCTCGGGGGGAGTTGCTGGGGGGGGGGGTGTTGCCCCCAAAAATAGGTATTTGCTGTTGTCTTCATCAGTATCATTATTCTACCAGGTGAGCGCCCATTGGTACTGCAACCTATTTTTGCTCATTTTCCACAAGCTATGCAATGTCCCTCCTTTCCTATAGTTTGTCACATGACACATACTATATAAAGGGGCCTTTTTTCTGCCCCTGGCATTTTTCCCAAGAATACTTCCTAAGGGAGTGATGTTTCTAGTCATAAAATTAGGCAGTTTCCTTGTTTGTCCTGCATGCTTGTATGTATGGATGGGAAAAGCAAATTCCTAAATTTTTTCATTGATGGGCTTCGCCCCCCCCCCCTTCATTTTCTTTCCAGACATCCGTGAGCGTTTCCACAATGTCATCCTCCTGCTGATTGTGTGTTTGAGAAACATGGAACAGTTTTCTTGGAATCCAGGTACTTGTCCTCTGGGCTACTTTCTCACTGGTGACGGATGAACGTTCTCACTGGCAAACGGCCTAAAATCTTTCGATGCTGTTTTCTTTTACGATCTCTGCAGACCACCTGTGGGTTTTGGTGCCAGACCTACTGCTGGTGTTGGGTGCAGAGGTGCTGGTCGATGTTGTCAAACATGCCTTCATCACAAAGTTTAATGATATCACTGCAGAGGTGAAGCCATGTAGTTTTTTTTTTTTAATTATCTCTGCTACCAAAGGTAGACGGAGGTTGTTGTCTGTCTTTGAGCAGGATATCTCAAAAGGTTATGGATGGATGTTTTTGGACGAGACTTGGTTGACAGGTTGGGTGTGGCACGATAATGAATTGATTCGATTTTGGTGAAGATCCAGACACTATAATTTTAAAGTGATTCTTCACAATTTAGAGATGGGGCCAACAACGATATATATAGCATATTTCAAAAGCTTTTGAATGAGCTCTGACAAACCTCAGTGGATGAGTTGGGGAGGTGACATGAACAAGCTGATCAGATTTTGGTTCAAGTCTGGATCCAGATCCGGCCCATCAGTGGGATACAAAACGTAAATTGTTCAGCCTGGTGGAGGTATGCACTCTTCCGAGTGCTGTTATAGTTTTATATTTAACAAGTCAAGGCCATAGAAGAGTTTAATAACAGAGCATAGAAAGGAGACAAACTGACAACTTCTCTTCAAGTCACAAATCAATAAATGACAGTGAGTAGACAGTGGAATGTGCTCGACAGTGTAAAAAATACCTTGTCACAGAAGTTCTTGTAATGAGAGAACCTTAATATTACATGAACAGTTGTGACGTTCAATTGCTTGTAACGTGATGGAGTTTTGTCTTTGTTAGGTGTATGTCGAGTACCGTGCTAGCCTGGCATACGAGCTTGTCTGCAGCAAGCAGCACCACGTAAGTCTCTGTACCAGTGTGTTTGATACAGTACTGATATTTTAACCTGTACCTTACCCCGTGAAGTGTGCGCTTTAAAAAAAAAAAAATTTCCATGCAAGTGTTACGTCGAGATGTGTGCGTTTCAGGCGTACACTGATCACACGGACGCAGTGTCTCGCCGTATGGGGTTCATTCCCCTCTCGCTGGCTGTCGTGGTGAGCTTTTCCTACCTTTCCTTTTCACGTTCCTTGCTTATCACCCAATGCATGTTTCTATCTTGGCTTTCATGTAACTCATCAATTTTTTGATTTCTCTGACACATGCTGCTGAATTGCTGGTGATGATGCCACGTGATCTAAAACTGCTTGGAACTATGCATGCCGTGTTTTATGTACACAAATCATGATTATCAGCATTTTGGTTTAATTCTGATGTCATGATTGACATTGAATCCATCCCAGTGGGGCTTCCCCCAGAGAGGAGTATTAAAAGGGATGCCATTTTTTGAGCCACTTTATCGTTTTTGTTGAACAATTCTGAAGCTATAGATCTGACCATCCTCTTCATTAACAAGAAACATTCCTGGTGCTATTTTGAACATTTTAAAAAACAAACATTTTTGGTATACAGTCGAGGCTCGTGGAAAAGCTAGTTCTAATATAGTGAACAGATCAGGATGCAGCAGGCCAAAAAGGATCAGTAAAGAGAGTGGGTGGGGGGGGGGGGGTTAATGAGGGTAGAAAATAGCATGGTTTAGGATTGGGGATGATCTGAGATGGTGGTGAACAGATGATCTGAGATCTTGAAGACATGGAGGGAAAAGTGAGATTGAAGAGGATGTGGAAGTTAGTTCCACAGAAAGGAAAAAAAAGAGGAAACAAATGAGTGGAGGTGAGCAGTGATCCTCGATTTAGGTCGTTTCACCAGAAGGGAACCGATGCTGGACTGTGTGTGCCCCATGCAACTGATTTGAGGAAACTATAGTTATTGATCCTTATTGAATTGTACAACCAACTTGAGAAAACTGTCGTTATTCATTCCTTATTGATGATCTCGTATATGACCATATATAGTATAGTATCGTTCAGTACAGTAGTTCGGGAAGGGTTAATTGTGTGTTAGGGCATTTTACATCATAGATTTTTTTGTGGGGAGGGAGGCTCTCGGGGTCATTTGGGTATACTATTTCACTAATTATTACTGCTGTTCCTACCAGCTCTCCCGTGTGGTCAGCTCTTGCATCCGCATTAATGAACCCGTTGCGATCATCACAGCCATTGTCTTTTTCCTCGGGTAAGTCTTGTATGTTGCTGCCGATAGCCATACTACCGCCGAGGGTTGTGTCGTGTCATGTGATGTGTCCAGCTGTTTTCATGGTACTGCTAGCATGTAAGAGGGGGTCCAAAAAATCCACACCAAAAAAAACAAAACATGGAGGAATAGGTCTGTGCTAACAAAATTCAGCACAAATGCTCGTTCTATTTCTTTGTAGCTTCCAGCCAGTGTCGTGCACTCTTCCTAATGGCTGTTTCCTGAGACCAAAGGAAGAGATCATGTTTCTGGCTTTAACTTTTTGAAAAGGTCAGGGAGGGAGGGGGGGTACTTTTTGACTCCCTCATCCTGCATTATACCACATCATGTATATATATATATATATATATATATATATATATATATATATATATATATATATATATATATATATATATATATATATATATATATATACTCAACCTTTGTGACGGCCCTCGTAAAAACCACTAACTGCCCCTTCGTGACGGCCCTCGTAAAAACCACTGTAACTGCCCCTTCGTGACTGCAAAAACCCTTTCGTGACAGCAAAACACACCGCTCTCAGAGAGTGCTTGGGGATTTATCGACCTCCCTCAACGGGGAGGGGCCCTTGGTGAAACACACCTTGCTGTCCATCTTTGATTGGACAGGGTCCTACGGCCTACCCTTCCGGGGCGGGGCCTCGACCAACTTACTTGAGAGAAAATTGTTTTTGCCATCCCATCTGGTTTGCACTTAGTTGGACCATCATTTGTTTGTTGGAAACCATCATCATTTGTTGGAAACCCCAGCCACTCTTCCACGCGGGTTCATACTTGACGAGTAACAGTATTAATGCTGCAACGGCCCCTGCCGGGAAACCCCAACCACTCTTCCACGCGGATTCATACTTGACGAGTAACAGTATCAACATTGCAAAAAGTTCGCCGTGAAAGAGTTACGTTTGTGGGAGCTGAGAAACCGGAACCGCGAGATCTTTCCTTGGCACGTCAGGGTGCGAGAAGGCAGCTGGTTGGTGGTGGATCGTGATGGGCCGATGGGGTCGTGCAGATAGGATGGTTGTTAGATGGCTTGTTAGATGTAATAACCTAACTAAAAGAAATCGCAACACACGTGTTTGATTCTCCCACTAGACAAAAGGAAGGGGATCTGACGACACACATACTTAACGACATAACTGACTTTTGGGACATCTGTATGTTGAATGCATATGGTTTCCAGATCCGTAACAATATTATAATTTATAATATAAATATATATATATATATATATATATATATATATATATATATATATATATATATATATATATATAAAAATATATAAATATATATATATACATATATATATAAATAATATGTACAGTCGACTAGGCGTAAGTCGTCAGCGTGTAACTCGTCACTTCGCCGAAGTCGGCAGCGTCAAAAAGTCCCGAATTTATCTCATGTTAAATCCCTTTGAATAAAGTCTGTAAGTCGTCATCTCTAAGTCGTCACTTCGTCTTAGTCGTCAGATGTTGTCCGTTCCCGCGTAATGGAAACTCAAGTAAATTACCACGCCTAACTCGTCACACGGAACTTCGACCTCGTGAGAAGCCCGATTTCATGGAATCGTGATGCTCGCTCATTGGTTTAAATCACCAGTGATAGGCTATTTATAACTGCGCTGCGTTCAGCTCAGTGAGGCGCCGTCCCACATGCATCTGAAGAGGTAGACAGGCTGCGCATTGCAGTCTCTGGCGAAGGAGTAAAGGATCGATTGAGCTTAGTGTTGAAGTCCGATCATGGTTTTATATTGGCTCGTTTTGTACATCACCACACTCACTTTCACATAGGTATTGAGTGGTAGTCATCACGATGACTGTGTGTCATGTAATTTGTTGATGGTATATGAGTTTTCATTCTATATGAAAACTCATTCTACATTCATTCCAATGAATGAATTCTAACAGCCATTCATTCCACATTTGTCGATGGTCTTATACCATCACCGATGGTATATGAGTTGTCTTACAGTTGTTCATTATCTTTACTTTTGATAAAGTGATTCATGAATTCCATCTTTGCTTGATCACTTTCCAACTCACCAATGAACCCCCTCCTATGCCCCGCGGATTGTGTTTCCCTTTTGGTACAATAGCCGGCTTAGAGATTGTTGTGCCCTCTCACACGTACGTGTCCAGGCCACGCGCGACTTCATCCTTCACCCCACAGTCATCATGAATGTTCGCATACGCGTAAGTCGTCACATGTTTAAGTCGTCACTTTTTTTTCTCGGTCCCGATGGTGACGACTTGCGCCTAGTGTGTGTGTGTGTGTGTGTGTGTGTGTGTGTGTGTGTGTGTGTGTGTGTGTGTGTGTGTGTGTGTGTGTGTGTGTGTGTGTGTGTGTGTGTGTGTGTGTGTGTGTGTATATATATACACGTACATACAGTACCAGTCAAAAGTTTGGACACACCTCATCATTCAATAATTTTTCTTTATGTATACTATTTTCTACATTGTAGAATAATGGTGAAGATATCAAAACTATGAAATAGCACATATGGAATGATGTAGTAACCAAAAAAGTGTTAAACAAATCAAAGTATATTAAATATTTTCGATTCTTCAAAGTAGCCACACTTTGCCTTGATGACAGCTTTGCACATTCTTGGCATTCTCTCAACCAGCTTCATGAGGTAGTCACCTGAAATGCTTTTCCATTAACAGGTGTGCCTTGTTAAAAGTTAATTTGTGGAATTTCTTTCCTTCTTAATGCGTTTGAGCCAATCAGTTGTGTTGTGACAAGGTAGGGTTGGTATTCAGTAAATAGCCATGTTTGGTAAAAGACCATTATTTTGTCTGCACAGTAATAGTCCGTATTGTGGCAAGAACAACTCGGCTAAGCAAAGAGAAATGAAAGTCCATCATTACTTTAAGACATGAAGATCAGTCAATCTGGAAAATTTTAAGAACTTTGAAAGTTTCTTCAAGTGCAGTCTCAAAAACCATCAACGCTATGATGAAACTGGCTCTCATGAGGACCGCCACAGGAAAGGAAGACCCAGAGTTACCTCGACTGCAGAGGATAAGTTTATTCGAGTTACGAGCACCTCAGATTGCAGCCCAAGTAAATGCTTCACAGAGTTCAAGTAACAGACACATCTCAACATCAACTGTTCGGAGGAGACTGCATGAATCAGGCCTTCATGGTCGAATTGCGACAAAGAAACAACTACTGAAGGAAACCAATAATAAGAAGAGACTTGCTTGGGCCAGGAAACACGAGCAATGGACATTAGACAGGTGGAAATCTGTCCTTTGGTCTGATGAGTCCAAATTTGAGATTTTTTGATTCCAACTGCCGTGTCTTTATGAGACGCAGAGAAGGTGAACGGATGATCTCTGTATGTGTGGTTCCCACTGTGAAGCATGGAGGAGGAGGTGTGATGGTGTGGGGGTGCTTTTCTGGTGACACTGTCGGCGATTTATTTAGAATTCAAGGCACACTTCACCAGCATGGCCACTACAGCATTCTGCAGCGATATGCCATCCCATCTGGTTTGCACTTAGTGGGACCATCATTTGTTTTTCAACAGGACAATGACCCAAAACACACCTTCAGGCTGTGTGATGGCTATTTTACCAAGAAGGATAGTGATGGAGTGCTGTATTAGATGACCTGGCCACTCCAATTACCTGATTTAAACCCAATTGAGATGGTTTGGGATGAGTTTGACTGCAGAGTGAAGGAAAGGCAGCCAACAAGTGCTCAGCATATGAGGGAACTCCTTCAAGACTGTTGAAAAAGCATTCCAGGTGACTACCTCATGAAGCTGGCTGAGAGAATGGCAAGAGTGTGCAAAGCTGCCTTCAAGGCAAAGGGTGGCGATATTGAAGAATCTAAAATATATGATACTTTGATTTGTTTAACACTTTTTTGGGGTTACTACATCATTCCATATGTATTATTTCAGTTTTGATGTCTTCACTATTATTCTACAATGTAGAAAATTGTAAAAATATAGAAAAACCCTTGAATGAGTAGGTGTCCAAACTTTTTTTTTTTGTGTGTGTGTGTGTCGGGGCGTCGATCACCCTTTACTAAGGCATGAAAACGTCGATGTACTTGAGAGAAAATTGTTTATTATATATCAATACATGCGGCTGCACGGAGAGCAACAAACACCCGGAACACCAATTTAGCAATTGAGGTAACCCGGAGAGTGCTCTACCCGAATGGTTGAATCACTCCCTCATATCTATATATATATATATATATATATATATATATATATATATATATATATATATATATATATATATATATATATATATATATATATATATATATATATATATACACGCGATTTTATCTCCAGCAAATTCTGGAATTCTGGAAACCTCATGCCTCTAAGGCAATGGCATCCATCGTACAATGATCCCCAGACAGTTATTTCATTAATATACGTGCAGTTTGACCTTTCCCTCGTGTCTAATGGATCAAACGGGACAAAGTGTGCTGTGTGGATCTCATAGTTAGGTCTGATTATATCTCTATTTTCATTCCAACTCTTTTCCTCTTATTCCTGAAACAAATCCAAGCAGGCACCACACCCAGACGGCCGCCTTTGAAAACCGCAGCCACACCCTTCACTATGGGAATGCGTCCTCGCAGAGGCCAATAGAAGCGTCAACCACACGATGGATGATGGAAAAATCCTCCGCTGCAAGATACGGTGTCAAAGGGAATAGTAGAACCAGACAATAAATCACAACACACTACAGGAGCATTATATTTATATATATATATATATATATATATATATATATATATATATATATATATATATATATATATATATAATTGTTGGGGGTCGGGGGAGAAGACAAGGTGGGGGGAAGCTATGTCGGTTCTCACCAGACTCCCCGGAATTGTAGGCCGTCGTACACTGCTAATTCCATGACGCGGCGGGTCGCTTAACCGACCGTGGATGCCAATAACTCAACCGTGTGACCTCGGGTCCTCCCGTCTATGGGTTAATCGGGTTACCTAATTAATCACTTAGTTTAATTACCGAGGAACATGCCCTTGGTATGCCTTGTCCGAGCTGGATCACTCTACCGGACCGGATCGCTTTACCGGATCCGATGCAGCCGAGCGACACTGCCAAGGACGTACCGGCTAAAAGGAATGGATCGTTGGGAATAAAGTCCTGGCTGAACTCTGATTCGGACCGTGCTGGATCAATGGAAGAAAAGACAAAAACGAGCAGGGAACATTCATAATAATAACTTGACAGTCAACTTACAAAAGGGGACACAGAGCAGGCTTAACGTGAAATTAATAACAATAATGATCTTCTGCAGTCTTACTTAAGCAGACGACAGACGCCAGCACCTACACACACCCCCCCACACCCCACACACCACACACATAAAACCCGATGAAGAGAGTTTTTCAACAAGGAAGGGAGGGGAGTTGAGGCTACAATCTCAGTACCTTTGCACCCAATAGCACGACACGCCACCAATACGTTTCGGGAGGGGGGGATGCTCCGTGGTGTGGTACCCGACAGTGGGCGCATTGTCTCTGGCTTCAGCTGCACGTGTAGAGACCGTGTTCGTGAAAGGAGGAGCTTGAGTTGAGAAGGGGCGGAATCCAGAGTAAGAGGGTGGAGTCGTAGGCGGGTGGGGTTGATGACTTGTGGGCGGAGATGAGGAGGCGGAGTCCCGACAGCAGGAGGCGGGTCGGGGCAGTGTCGATGAGGGCGAGGTGAAAGAGGCGGAGAAAGAGCAAGAGGCAAGAGAGAGACTGCTCCGACCTTTATAGGACTCGCAGCTCGAGGGGAGGGGCCACCCTGAATCGAAACGTCATCACCTGAATCGGGCACTCCGATTGGCCCCAACCCCTCACATGGCCCGCCAACTTTGGCCGGAAACTGCCTCACTTCGTTTCCGGCAAGGCCATCCCAGACAGTGAACATGTATCGCTCCGACCCCATGACATGACATGAATCGCCCACACCGAAATTGGCACGCGAATCGTCCTGCAAAAACCCCTGGCGTGCCCGGGTGACTGGTCGAGGGTCCCACATGCCCGCTCACACGTTCGACCAGCGTTGATCTACGCGCTCGCTCCGCGAGCGCCAACGTGGCCCGCACTGTACATTCCCCGGCTTGATCGCAGCTTTGCTGGCAGTAGAGACTAGAAGACGTTCACCATCCGTGGAGAATCCGCTGCTGCCAGCGAGGACCGAAGGTAGATCGCCATGGATAAATCCATGCACGTTTCACGAGCGGAGTACGTGTCTGCTTTCGAGCACATTCCATACAGTGCGCGCGGTTCTGCCATTACGCACGTGGCTAGCGCTCGCGTTCACACGACCCCGCGAGCGTGTGCGTGGGGCGAACACCAATATGTGTTGGATATTGAGGTTGAAAAGGAACAAGCCGCTTCTACCCGCACACTCGTATCTCGCCCAACATGGAGTGGAGTTGGCTTTATCGGCCTCCGTACGCATTTCGTGCAGCGTGGGCGGCCTGCTGGCTGTTTCCCATGCCGTGAAAAACACCATTCATGTGGCCTCTTAAGAGACATTCATTCGCATGCCTTTTCAATGCAACCGGCAATCCTCCCCAGACCATCGGAAGCTCGAGTCGACAACCCCACACTGCCAAGCACACATGACTCGCCGCACAAGCCGGGTTTAGGGCTCGCCTGGGAACGAGGATCTCTGTGCAGCAGTTTCCTCACCGTGGCGCTGCACATGGCTGATTTACTTCAGGAATAATCAGACGGAAAGAAGAATGGGGACGAAATGAGGAAGAAAATGATTTAAGCAGACCTAGCTATTAGATCATCGCAACGCACTCCCTTGTTGTCCCACTAAACAAAAGGAAAGGGACTATCTACACGTATAATAATGGAATAACTGTCTTGGGACGCTATCGGTTGGATGCATGCAGTTCCGAGAACCGCAACAATATATATATATATATATATATATATATATATATATATATATATATATATATATATATATATATATATATATATATATATATATATATATGTATATACACCACATGTGTGATGCAGCCTACCATATGATGGTCATAATCAAAGGGGATTGCTTGGTGGAGGGAAGGGAAATCTATCACACCTGTGTGTGAAGGAGGGGAATAGTTTTGCATCTGCAATATGTAAATTGCTTGTTTGCCACAAGAGAATCTGTGGACCAAGTCAGCAATATTTATTGTAAATGTCATAGCATTGAGGTGCTCAAAATATCACTTGCCGTTTTAAAGCAATTGGCCATGGAACTGAGGAAGCTTCAAGAGGAGCTGATTGATGCAATGTCAACCTTCCAATTTAAGTTTTTCCCACAGGCTCTTTGCATCCAAGATCCTGACCAGCATCATGCTGCTTGGGAAGTCGTGGCAGTATGTCTGTGACGCACACATGGATGAACTCGGTACTTTTAACAACAGGGACAAGGCTGAGGCTTCTTCTGTACCCACCGACGGTAAAACTCCTACAATACATGGTAGGGCTTGATGAAGGAGGGATTTTTGTTCGATTATGTTGAGAAGCATCACCTCTTTGCATCCAGATCATCCTCCAGGAGAGGCAAAGGATCGTCCGTCGCATTCCTCCGAGTCTGAGTCTGGAGGGCATGCGTCAGAGAAATGCGGCTCAGGCACTTGGGACCCTACACCCCCGAATGCGAGTCCCAGCCTGCTCACCGTCGATCGTTTTACCATCTGTGGAGGCCACATCAACTGAACTAAGCAAGAAGCTCTGAGTTGTGCAATGGTGCAAGACTTGCAATTTTATTGAAAATGGGTGATGTCGGGTGCATTTGAGATGAAGCATCCAGATGAAGCGGTCGGGTCATCGGCTCAATTTCCAGCATGTGTGGACTGCTGTTTCTATGTGCACTCCGAGTGTTGGATCATCCAGTTTGCACCACTGTGGTCAATTTATTTAATTTGATATCTCTAAGGAAATCTTAACGAATGCAAGTGCTTTATTTTGCAAACATGTTGCGAAAAACGTTTTTATGCAGTGAAGTCACACAAATTAAAACTGCTGGATTTGCAAGAAGCAATTTCGATTGGGTTGAGGAAGAGGGGATATCGAAATAGATTTTGGTCCATTGATTTGTGTGCATTCCTTTAATTTGAATCCTGTAAGGAGCATAAACCCTTGTCCACTGAAATATTGCAACCTTGTCCATCAGCACCTTGCAAATCTATCAGCTCTTTTCTTGCCAATTGTCACTGTTTGCAGCAGACCCAGGGCATATCTTGTAGACACCTGGATTGTGATTGCTGCTCCATCAGGTTTAGTTTGTGCAACGCTGTGTCAGTCACGTCTTTGCAAGGATTCAACCTGCTGCTTGATGGTAGTGAAAATAAATCTGTGTAGTTAAAAAGCCTTGAATGCCAGGAATCAAAGGTGAAGTGGTTATATTAATGGTAAAGCTTTAATGTAAGCACTGAATATGTTTTCCTTCACCTGCAGCCAAAAAGGAGGGTAGGGGAGGGGGGAGAATGGGACTTGCAGTGAAGGAACAGCTGACTTGCAGCTGTTTTGTTAGATGGGGGTGGGGGGGGGTGGATCGGTCAACTTTCCCACAATGGTCAGGTTAGAAAGTTGTTTAAATACTAATCTCGTGAGATGTTGCAATGTTGAGGGAAATAATGAAGAAAGCGAGATTTGTAAATTAACTCGGTGTTGTGATTAAAGGGAATTGTCAAAATCTGGATAAAATCCTCTTAGTTTGGCAATCAGATACACATTTGATGCCAGTGTAATTAGTGTGAATATGTAATGTTTTTGAAAAATTTCATTGTTGACATAGCACGACTGTCTGTATTCCCTAGCTGTGTAATGAACCCAGCTTTGAAGGCACAAAGCAAGTTTGAATGAGCGATGTTGGTATCATATAAGAAACTGAAATCTGGCTTATTGCTCTTCCATGAGCCTCACTCTTGCAGGAAAAGTTGCATTGAGATATGAGGGCTGTTCATTTGATTTTGAAGATGACACTTTTGAATTCATCGACCATGGTTTTGTTCTTGTTGGAGTTCATCAGGACGACCCACCACAAAATCGTTTATCTGTGACCATGCGATCTTGAAGGCTTAAATGCTGTTAATACCTCCTCGTTTGGTAAAGCAGTAAAAGACAATTTGTGTCCCACAACAGTCAAAAGATGATGCCACAGACTTTTACTTGTGACTTCAGAACTGGTCTTTAAAATAGATTGAGTATGCATCGCTGAAGCCATCCATGCAGGTTTAACTGCCATGGTGCATCTGTTGGGTTGGAAGTGTGTGTGTATGTGTACGTATGTGTGTGTGTATGTGTATGTATATGTATATATATATATATATATATATATATATATATATATATATATATATATATATATATATGTATGTATGTATGTATGTATACATGTATAATGACCCCATACTGGTTGTAAACCATTTTGCAGGAGGGCTAACAGGAAAACAGACGTCCGCACTAGAGCGAGAGTCTCTCATCCTGCCGAAGCACTCGCGCACACCCAGTATGATCGTATAACTTCAATCTGTGTGACAACTGTTGCCATTGTACAAATAAAATGAACAGTTCTCATAACCAAAGCTCAATATGGATGTTATCATTTTTGTTTTTTGGGACTGCTCTGCTGTAGACTTGACATTGAGTAGAGTATAACTCGAGCTATCTCTTATGAAAATCTCTCTCAGGATCTGACGTTCTAATTACATTTGTCTCAAATCTCTTGAGATCAAAATAGTTTTGTAAGCAATGTGAGTAAATGACAAAAGGCTGCAGATTAGTAATTGGCCAAATGTACACTGTCAATTAAAAAAAAAGTGGTGTGTTGGAAAAAGGCACTTTATCTGAAATTCTCTTTCGTTTTCTTACATTTCTTGCTGAGTCTTTTTGAATGTTTAAACCGACTCGTGACGAGGTCAGCTTGTGACTCATGAGGTTTGGCCTTCCCCCAAATAATGCAAACCTTCAAGCCATTTTTGAACTTTTACCGATGCAAGTGTTCAAAAGTCTTCATTTTTACACCATTGCTCATGAATGACCATTGAACATCTTTTTTTTTTTCCAGTTCAAATGCAGGAATCGGTTACCAGTACAAAGCTTATTGCATTTGGGGATTTTACCTTTGCTGTTGAATTCTCAAATTTTCAAACCATCACATGGTGTGCACTGGGGTGTTTTTTTTTAAAGTTTTTTTTTTAATGCTTGCATGTACTGTACATAACCACTTGTAAATAAAGCTTGTGGTAAAACATCTCTTGTGGAAGTATTTTTTTTTTCTTTTTACCTCTGCCACCGAAGGTGGAAGGAGGTTGTGTTTTCACCCCAGCCTGTCTGTCTGTTTGTTTGTGGACAGGATATCTCCAAAATTTGTTGACTGATTCGGATGAAATTTTGTGGACAGGTTCGGTGTGTGAGAAGGACGAACTGATTAGATTTTGGTGAAGATCCGGATCCGGATCCGGCTACTAGAATTTTTTAGTGATTCTTCACCGTTGAGAGATTAGGGTCAAAAACGATATATAGCACGATATCTCAAAAAGTTGTAGACGATTTGAACGATACTGGGTGGACACTTTGGGTGTGTGACAAGGAAGAATTGATTCAGTTTTGGTGAAGATCTGAATCTGGATCTGATGATTTTTAAGTTATTCTTTACCATTGAGAAATAGGGCTAAACCGATGCACTGTATAGCATAATATCCCAAAAAGTTGTGGGTAGATTCAGACAAAACTTGGTGGACAGGTTAGGTGGTGACAAGGATGAATTGATTCATTTTTGGTGAAGATCTGGATACGAGAATTATTTAATTTTCAAAGTGATTCTTTACCATTGAGAGATTGAGCCAAAAACGATATAGTACTGTCCAGCATGATATTTCAAAAATGTATTGGGCCCGATATGTTCTCGTGGATCAGGCATTGTGGTGGTGGTGGTATGCGCTCGACCGAGTGCCCTTGTAGTTCAGGATGTTTTTTTTAATTTTTTTTTTTTTCCCCCTCCGACCTGATTACCATTTACTTATCTTTCATTCACAATTCGTGAAGTGCATGTGTATACACATGATGAATAAAGTTGTGTGCATGTATTTTGTTAAAAGTTTAGGATAGTAGAGTAAGGTTCTTAGTTTTCAAGAAAGCAAACTGGGTATGATAGAGTTGAGTGCTCTAAATTGGTACAAACTTACAGGACAATTGGCATTTGAGAAATGGGAAACCTTCAAAGAGCAAAGATGTCATGTATCGAGTAAATATATTCCAGTGAGGTGGAAATCCAAAGGCAGAAATAGAGCAGGGTGCTTGAGCAGGAAGGTAAGAAGTGCTGTTAAGAATTAGAAGAAGCCATTTAATAGGTATGAGATTGAAATCAGACTTTGGATCAGTGTTGCTGTGTAGGAGTAAACAGAGACTAGTTAAGAAAATAACTCTGCAAGCCAAAAGAGAATATGAAACCTAAGAGTATGGAATTGATTTTTAAAAACAAATCGAGGGGTAAGAATAGGTTAAGACAAGTGTGTGCCCCTTGAGGAATAGCACAGGGAGATTGGTGAGTGATGAAAGTGAGATGGCAAGTTTATGAAATCGTTATTTTGCTTTAACATTTATATAAGAACAGCCAGGGGAATTACCAATAGCTGAGAGAACTACATAGTGAATGAGGAAGGGCTTTTAGAGGAGTTCCAAGTACGAGTTCAGGAAGTAAAGAAACAGCTGGGAAAGTTAAGGGTTGCTGAAACTCCAGGACCAGATAATATGCGTCCAAGAGTGTTGAGGGAGGTGGCAGAGCAGATAAGTAGGATATTAATGGATATTTTCAATTGCTCACTGGAGTCGGGACAGGTACCAGAGGATTGGAGAATAGCAAATATAACACCATTATTTAAGTAGATGGCATTCATAGAATACATACGTTGTGCAGTCAACGGTTTTGGATATATATGTATATACAGGGTGTCCCAAAAATATACAACTTTTCATCTGCAAAGAGGATAGTCATAACATATTTTTTTAAAAAGATATATGGCTGGATAGAAAGCTGAAAGGTTGAAGTTTATTGTACCAATGTCAAAATTGCCACCAAAATTTAAATTTTGGTATGGAATCGTCGTTTTCTTTTAGACCACATGTTCGACGTAGGCTCCACGTTGTCCGATCACTGCCTGCAAACGCGTTGTCACGTTCTCCATCACTTTGGGAAACGTTTCCTAAGGAATGCTCTGGATTTCTCGGTGGATGTTTTCCTTCAGCTGATCAAGAGTCTGAGGCCGAGGGTTTCCATAGATCCTGTCCTTGAGATACCCCCACAATAAGAAGTCTGGAGGAGTAAGGTCAGGGATATACGGTGGCCACTCAACGTCTTCGTAGAGGGAGATAAAGCGGCCCTCAAAATGTTGGTTGAAAAAACGCCTTGTTTCCCTGGCTGTGTGGGGCGATGCCCCATCCTGCTGGAACCACTGGGTTCTCATCTGGATCAGGTTGTTTCTCCTGCGGACCTGAGTACGTAGCTCAGGCAGATAGAATTCCTGAATCATTTCGCGATAGTTCCTCTGGTTTACCGTGCAAGTGCGTCCCAGGTCATCTTCAAAGAAGTATGGACCAATTATCCCATACCAACCAACCGCCACCCACATGGTGACTTTGAGAACAGATCGAGGCACCAGTTCAGTTGATGCATTACCAGGATTTTCAGTTCCCCAGTACCGAAAGTTTTGCTTGTTTACCTCCCCGGATAAGTGAACATGGTATTCGTCCGTCATGTGAAGTGTTTTTGAGGAAGTCTGCATCTTCCTCCAACTTTCCTGAGAACCAATTTGCAAAGTCTAGTCGTTTGCGTTTCTGTTGATCAGTAAGCACCGTTTCCGTTTAAATTTTGTATGGAAAGGCATGAATGTCTTGGCGAAGGATCCTCTGAACGGTGCTCTTATGAATGCTTGTCTCGGCAGAGAGTCGTCGAATCGATTTTTTTTTTGGACTCTGAACGACCGCCTGTCTCACCATTTCCACATTTTCTTAACCAAGACCTGTCCTCTTCCGACCACTGTGACCCTTGTGAAGGTCACAGATGGTTCCCACATTGGTAAACTTTGTGATGGTGCACTTTATTGTCCGAAAGTTTGGTGCATGGCGCAAGTGGATACCGAAATGTCTCGAGTAAAGACGTTGCACCTGTATGACACTTTTCGTCTGGTGCCAAAGTTCAACAATTTTCGTCCGTTGTACGGTCAGTCTTGGCATTTTTCTGGCGCTTGCTTGGTATCAACATAAACTTCAGGGTCTCTGCAACAAGAAATGAAGCATTAGTGAGAAAATTACTGCTTTTTTAGGATCAAACGAAGCATTTTAAAAGTTGTATATTTTTTGGGACACCCTATATGTGTATATATATATGTATTTATATTGTATATCTATGTATATGTGTTTATATATTTATGTATGTGTGTGTATATGTACGTATGTACCACGATCGACTGGAAAACCCAGATCCTGACAATAATGATGCCACCGACCGTGCTGATAATTTCCGTGCTTCACTCGGTTTAAAAAAATGTATATATTTCTCTTACAAAGCCAGTCTCCCCCTCTTCAGGCAAACCCCACGCAGCCCGACGAACCGGCAAATCAAAATCGTTTGAAGCTCATTCATATTAAAATACTTTTCAAACAGGATATTACAATTCAACGATCTCCCCACTCTGTATGCGCTCCTACACTCACGTACTCTCACATACATTAAAACGTATACAAATGAATTTAGACACCTTTCAGAACTCTTTGACTCCATATGAACAGCTCGCATTAAATTACTTTTTATTTCCAACCGCGATTAATTAAATAATTCTCAATTTAATTGGTCACTCGTTTCCGAGTCGGTTTGTACAAAACACAGAGCATGTCGTTGGCTTGGCAACACGACCCCCACCCTTTACCCTTCAGGCAAAGCGCACACATTCCTTCACTTCACAGTGAGGCATCCATTACGAAGTTGGTCATCGTTCGCTGCGGTATGTCTTCTTCAACTTGAAAACCAACATATTGTAAGAGTGTCTGCATTAATCTATCCATGAATTTGGACGCCCATTCCCCTTGACGTTGCTTTGTTTCATAAATCTTGTCCCAATCTAGTGCTGCCGGTCGCAACGCTTTCTCAATCTCATCGTACAGGCGCCGTCACTTATCTTGCCGATCTGCGTCGGTGCATCCTGCTGGTTCGTCTGCTGTCCATTCATCACCTTCCCCAGCTTTCTTCCACACATATGGAGACAACACTGCTTGACATGACACCCCAATGTTGCTATGCATGCAGCGGTGTGCCTCAACCCACTGCGTTATTAACTCCTTTATTGCTCCTGCATTTCCTTCATTGATCTTGATTTGCTTTCTTTAAATGGTCGGTACACTGACTGAGCTTGCACCCCCCCCCTGGTCCTGCCGGAGTTATTTCTTGAACCGTGAAGGTAGAAGCTGTGGCCAGCAGCCCCATACCTTCCAGGTTCGGATACAAACTTGGTGTGTTATTCACATATGCAGATGGATCACCTGCATTACTTCCCTGAGCTTCCTGCCCTTGCACTACAATCTCAGAGGCAGTTACAGGGGCAGGAGCAATCTCAATCCCTGGTTGTTGCAATCCTTTAACCTGTGTTTCTAATTTCAACAGTTTCCGTTTTACCAAATTTCTAGCCACTTCACTTATTTGTAGGGTCTCTTCTTCCCACATTTTACAAGCTTCAAGATCTGGCTCTGGTTCTAACTTATCACTTGTCCGTTGTTCTAATCAACATGACAAATTATCTATAATTTCTGCTCTTAAGGAGCCCCATCTCAGGAATGGGCATGGATCCTCTTTTGTCCATTTATGCCATAATGCCAATTGAGTACATGACTTAACTCCATATTTTCCATACATCATTCCCACCACGGTATTCGTGGGTGGGGCATTGTTATCCAACGTTAGTTTCGACGTTTTATTTCCCATTTTCCTTGGTCCGTCCTAGAGTATTCTTGGGCCGTTCAGTATTTCCCGCCTGGGGGTGTTCTCGGGCTGGGTCGGGCATCTTTCACACCTTCCAACGGACCCTCACACTCCCTTGCACACCTTCCGCGCCCTCAATCTCCCAACGGAATACCTTGGGTTGGGTCAGGAGCTTTTCACACCTTTTCCCTTCCCTCAATCTTTCGTTCGGACACTATCCCCGGAAATGTTCTTGGGTTGCCCCTCCCTGGGTTTCCCTCAACCTCCCAATGGACCCTAACCTTCCCGGGGTACCCCCTTTTGATGTGTACAAAAGCTCCTTCTTCCCTTGTTCTTTTAAGATAAGGACAGATCACAAAGAGCAGTGAACTTGTATGCCCTAGTGCGAGAAAAGAGGCAGTTATTCTTACCTTATCTTAAGCCGGCCGGCTCTCTCCTCTTTTGTCTCGCCAGGACAGTTCTTTACTCCTTGGTCTGCTTATCCTTTGCCGACTACGCCAAATGTCGAGATCAGGTTCCAAGGCTGATTGAGATCGAGCAATTTCCACACTGATCGTGGTAGAGAAGAGCTTTAATTCACATCAAACATGTATACATGAGAGAGAAAGTGAGACACAGAATACCCACAGTAGTCCAGCTCAATCTAACTCTGGCAAGCTTAGCATTTTGTCTTGCTCTATATACAATTTGTTCTGCCCCCCCCCCTCTTGTGGGGCCATCTGTTTCTCCAATGCCAGAGATCAATTTTCTTTGAACTGGAAAAGCCCAGTACTGTTTTCTCTCTTTGGACTGACAAAGTATTGATCTTCCATGAGCAGGAAGATCTGTTTTTGGTCAATGTTTTGCTAAGAATACCTCGGGTGACAGGAAGATTATTATCACAGCATTCCATCTCTTGCTCTGCGAGCCAGATGTTCAGCAGTAAAGATAAATCAATAAATGCTTGTGGCCTTTTTTTAAAAGGTTACTTTCGACTGTTTAAAAAGTAATTCTGCCAAGAATGGCTGTTTTTCAGTGTTGGGAGATGTTCAATATCTCCACATAAACACACGGAAGATGTAAATAATGGGGTACCTTAGGGATCGTAATTCGTAATTTACATGGAAAGTAGATTGTAGAGAGGGGTGATCAGATTCAGTAAAGTTGTATTTTAATAGATTGTGCCAAAGGTAAGTAGATGGGTGAGCAAACAGCACAGTGCCGGGCAGCTCCAGGTAAAGGAAACAGGGTTTCAGGTTGTATTCGTTTGGGAGACGATTTACAAATCAAAAGAAGTTGTGTTAACACTGTAAAATAATTTATTGAGACCTCTTCCTCGAATATTGTATTCAGTTTTGGTCACCACATCTGATGAAGGACCTGCTGTAGAGAGATTGGATTGATTCCGGGCCTCGTGAGACTAAGCTCTCTGTGATGGGGCGTCGTAGCAAACCCATTGTGCATTTTGTGATAAAAGCACAAGATTTGGAACAGAGATAGATTAATATATATGAATCAGATCTGGATGTTGAGGCATTGCAGATTTGGCCCAGAACGACCGTGGCAGCCATCTTACAAAATGGCCACCAAGCGATTATGGTAACTGAGGAAAGTGCTTAATTCAGAAGAAGTATATAGTTTCAGTGGGGCTTTCAGACAATGATAGGTCCAAGGAGATTATTAGTTTATCTGGAATTGGAGTTCCAGAGAAGGTATTGTCATTGTGTACAGTCTGTCCTTGCGTCCATCACCTATTTTGACTTCTCCGGCCAATCCGCTGGGCCGATCCGACAAATTTGGCAGCAACGTTCCGCTCCTGACTAACGGCGATTGCAAAGCTCGTTCCGGTCATGTGACTTTAAGTAGGACAAAATGGCGGACTTGGTAAATTCCTTCAAAAAATTTCTTCTCCAGACCCACCAGTCAGAATGCTACCGAATTTATGTTGCAACACTTGGCCAAGATAAGCAACAGGTCCAGTAGTCATGTTTTCATTAATCATTGCTAATCAACCATTGCACTATATGGGGTTATAAAATTAATATTTTGTTGATGGTGGTGCAGAAATGTAATTTCTGTAATTAAATAACCCTGTTTAATTAATAGTACTGAGACCACCAAACCATTCAGCTGACCTATCCTGATTACCATGAAGAGCACAATCAGATGAGGTGTATGAAAATGATTAAAGCAAAGAAAAATAATGAAACTATTTAGTGCTTACATTGATATTAACCAATGTCTAAGTGTCGGCCTAAATCATGAGCAGAAACTCTAGATCTAGGTGGAACTATCCATCATGTTCATCCACCAGAATTTTTCTTTACTGTGGCATTGTTGGCATTGAACAAAAGTACAAAGTACTTAAAAGCATTCAATAGAGCAGTCAAACAATATCGCTATGACGTTGAATATCGATTGCAGTCTTCATCAGATGTCACAGGTAATTATGCTCAGAACCTCGGGCCTCACCATTGCCACAGTCATGCTTCTAATCAGGTCTCACAGGAGGCCAGAGTGTCACGTCTGTGAACACTCACCCCCACACACAGGGCTGTACATTAAAGTGCAGCCCTTTCTGCACTTGCAGCGCTTCACACAACCCTCCTTGCATTTATAGGACACAAGCTCATCGTGTGGTCCAGTGCGGCTCGAACAGAGCGTCACCGGTCTTGGTCCACCCCCAACTGGTGGGTGGAGGTAGCTCTGGTCTCTGCCTGAATCGATCAGGTATAGCTTTTCTCCCATGTTATGCTTACAGGTGTCTTACTCAGCCTTTATTTCCACTATCTTATCTTCAGAGTTCAGCATGTCTGTGAAGTCAGGTCAACCACTTGTGGCCATTTGGTAAGATGGTTTCCACAACCGTTATAGGCCAAATCTGCGATTTCCCCAATACCCAGATTTGTTCATAATATTGTGATGGTTTTGGAAACTTACCCCAGGTGGAGAGCATATGTGAACACGAAGGAGACCTGAGGATTAGTTATATCAAGAGTCACTGTAGATAGTCCTTGGCCCCTTGTCCAGGGGTTGTTCAGGGGGGCATGTATTGGTTAGTTCATGTTTTCCTGGTGTGATATCTTCCCCCACCCCCCAATCACTCCTTTCAATTATCCTTCCTTAACCCCATTGGTCTGTTCCCCCACCCCACTCTGCTCCTTTCAACTTATCCCACATTCACACCATCGTTCCGTTTCAACAATCCCCCAATAACCCTGCATATCTAGCACGCTGGAGAGGACTTGCCTGCTGGGTCAGGACACCTCAGGTACGCGGCTGCATGTCCCATCATGCCGCATTGCTACTGCCCATCTTCCCCATCTTTTCCCCCACATTCTCTCGTATATTTGAACTAGCACAGCCCCGGTGGACTGTGTAAGGTGAGGGAAGAAGGAATCAACCCTACTTTTCTTCTCGTTCTTCTTCTCATCTTCTTCTTAATTCAATGATGGCCATGTGTCCTTTGTGTAAATAAGATTGTTTAAGAAAGAATGTGTTTTGGTTAAATCTGCTCTTTTGTGCCTTTTACTTTTTCTTGTCTGTATTATTACTTACTTTTAAATAATTGCTGTGTGTGTAAATAAATAATTGTTTGTTGTTATTTCTAATCTCTCTCGGTTGTCCTTTCTTCATTGGTCCGACAGTGTACAAGTATAGTTAGACGGGAAGTTATACCCCACCTGATTTGCTCTGTCAGCCGGTGCTGCACCTATGTAGCTGTTCCGCTCAGCAGAAGATTACCAGGTGTGGTGCCAAGTTAGGTCTCCAGTTAGGTTGCTGTGCCAATAGAAAGGTATCGTGGAAACATTGAAATGTAACCACAAACATTGAAGTCAAGTGGCTACGACTATGTAAGAACAACAGCCGGTAGTGTAAGAACGGTGGACTGTGGAGTTATCCGTGGTTGGCAGCCTCAGGACCGGATGTTCGGGAGAAACTTGAGTGCTTCCCCTCGTGGCGAGCCCTGAATCCCAGTCCGTAACAATATATTAGTCTATCTCTGTGCCAAATTTGGTGCTTTTATCACAAAATGCACAATTGGTGTGAATATTTCGACTATGGGGCCCCACTCTAAAGAATGGCTGAAGTTGACAGGACTGAACATTAGAAACTAGGTGATTATGAGGGGATCTGCTAGATGTTTAAGATAATGAAGAGTATCGAGAAAATAAGTGCAGAAGAGCTTTTCAGCAGAACGGACACTGAGGATCAGTGTCTATCGTCTGACAGTGAAAAAGAAGAGAGTTAGGATGGTACCATAAGGCAACTGGGTCTTTCATTAAGACAGAGATTAATGCCATGGCTTTGTCATCCTGAAAAGTGGCAGCAGAAAGAGTAGATACGTTTAAATTTGAGTTTGATAGGTACCGAGAAGCATTGGGAATAGAGGGGTGCATACATATCGGCAGGATTGGTTGGTAGCTGAGGTATGGATCGGTGATTGTACACCTGTCACGATCGTCTCGTCAAAAAGTGAATGTGCTGTTTGTGTTTGTTCATTCCTCACTTCACAACGATGTTCCAACCTCCCCCCACCCCTGCCCACTTTTTCATAACAAAAATAATAATATATATTTGTTGTGTACATGTTAAAAAACACTCTGGTGATATCTGTATTTGCCCCACTGTTCTCATCTCCACTCCACCTGCCCCTCCCCTCCCCCCACATATCCCCTGCACCAGTGACTTGAAGTTGATAAACTGTTAATAGATTGAAATAATGTGGTGTGGATGTAGTGCAGGCTTCATGGGCCAAATGGCCTCTTACATCAAAGTTCCTTGTGTATCTTTCCTTCCTTGCTTGATATTCAGAATTGTAAAAGGAATGAGCATGGACAATCCCCAATGGTTGGCATCTATGGGGAGGAGGAAATCACTTGAGTCCGGTGAGAAAGGCGGCACCATTGGTACCCAGAGTGGCCTGGGAAGTGGCAGCTCTTCCCCCAAACTCAGTGGCTGTTTGTCTCGTGTGTGTCGTTGGTTGTTATCTCCATTTGTGGGTTTGAGGAGATGGAACAAAGTCCTCCCAGGACTCAAAGTATCCACCTTTGCTTCGGTAAGAGATCACAGTTCATGGACCAAGCTGTTGAATTTTTGTTGTTCTCAGAGTTTTGTTCCGAGAGCTCTTTTCAGGATCGTCACCAAACCCTGGACTGCCTCCCATTGTTGTTTGTTTGTGGTATTATTCCCAGGGATGGTTTTCAAAATCTCAGCGAAGTTCTTCTTTGTTATTCCCGTTGCTGCAATTATCACTGGTGGTGCAATTTAGATGCTCTTCAGCTTCCAAGATCTCTTGATCTCATCTTTGAGGTCCTGGTATTTGGCCATTTTCTTGATTTCTGCATTATTTTAGCAAAAATCGCTGGACACTGAAACCTCAATCAACAATGCTGTGTTTTCTTCTTTTTTACCTGTGTACTACGTCCGATCACAAGGCTTTGTTTTCTATGTTCATGCTCTATGGGATCATCAGGTCGTACGTGATCATGATGTGCATATTTTCAATGATCGTCCTTGGTTCGTGTTTCCATGAGTTTTCTGGAACTGGGATGTTGAAATTTTGGCAGATTTGCCAATGAATCACTGTGCATACTTTGTTGTGCCGTTGTGTGTAAAGTTGTTCTGATAATAGTTTTTTGCATCCCGAAAGCAGATGACTCGTACTTCCTGTTTCTGTCTTGCAGAACTTACTTGTCTGTTTGGACCAGTCCCACCATCTTTTTAAATCCAGTGGTGTAGTGTCCTTGATCAGGTCAGGTCAGGTATGGGAGCATGTGCCAGAACAGCACGTCGCTGCGTCCACTTTCCGCCGGTACTCCAGGGGCCTCCGTCTGGCCATCCCCCAGGCAGATGCCAGGCCCAACCCAATCTCCTTGAGATGATGGTCAACCTGTTGCAACCATGAGGCACGTGGTCGGCCGACTGGCCTCCTCCACTCATGAGACTCCCTCGCTGAGAGAATCTGGTGAGCAGGATCAGTCAGGAAAACGAGCCACATGTCCATACAGCCGCAACTGACGCCCACGGACTATGCAGGTAACAAATCTCATCCGAGTCTCTCTCAGCAACCGCTCGGACACAAAATCCGACCAGCGATAGCCAAGGATTCTCCGAAGAGACCTGGTACCAAAGGAATTAAGTCTCCGTCTCAGATCCTTGGTCAGAGTCCAAGTCTCGCACCCATAGAGCAAGACTGGAAGTACCAATGACCTGAAGACTCGGACTTTCGTCCTCCCGCACAGGTACCGGCAGCGCCACACCCCATGATCCAGTGAATCCATGACTCCCCAGGCCCGACCCAGACATCTATTGACCTCTGACTCGCAGCCAGCAGAGACATGAATATCACTGCCAAGGTAAGTGAATCTCTCCACGACCTCAACATCCTCACCACAAACAGACACAGACAGGACAGCAGCATCCAAGATGTCACCGAAAGCCTGGATCTTAGTTTTGACCCAAGAAACCCGTAATCCCAACGGCTCAGACTCCTCATTCAGCACCTCGAGGGCCCCCAAGAGTATGTCTAAAGTCTCCGCAAAGATGACTGCATCATCTGCAAAGTCAAGGTCCGAGATCTTGACATTCCCAAATGACGCACCGCAACTTGATCTCTCCGACATCCTCCCTAGAATCCAGTCCATACAAGTGCTGAAAAGTGTGGGGGCAAGTACACATCCCTGACAAACTCCAGTAACAACTGGAAATAAGTCAGAGATGGTACCACCACACTTCACAGCACTCTCAGTACCAGAGTAGAGTTCAGACATCAGATCGATCAGTTTTGGTGGCACCCCACGAAGACCAAGAATCCTCCAGAGGACATCCCGATTCACTGAATCGAACGCTTTACAGAGATCAACATAGGCTGCAAGCAGCCCCTGCCGAAACTCTCGTCTGCATTCGGTGAGGACACGAAGTGCAAGGATACAGTCAATCGTTGACCTCTTTGGTGTAAAGCCTGACTGCTCTGGACGCTGGTGCTCAAGCAGATGGTGGCGAACCCTATCGAGAATTATCCGAGCAAAGACCTTGCCCGGCACTGAGAGCAGCGTCACCCCTCGGTAGTTGTTGCAGTCTTGGCGATCACCCTTCCCTTTCCAGAGAGGGACAACAAGGCCCCTCTTCCAGTCAGTTGGGATGATGCCTGTGTTCCAGGCAGAGCACAAAACTGCATGCAACGACACGAGTGCAGCATTTCCACCAGCCTTGAGAAGTTCGGCATGGATGCCACAGATCCCTGGAGCTTTGCCCCGTTTCAACTGGTTCACCGCAGCCCGTGTTTCCACAAGCGTAGGTGGACCACAGTTGATTCGAGGGTCAACAACAGGGATTGTAACACCCTTGACGTCCAACTCGACAGTTGGGGGATCAGCCTGGTACAACCGCTCAAAGTAACCGGCCCAGTGGGCCTTCACTTCAGACTCCTCTGTCAAGAGCCTACCACTCTCTGCTCGAACTGTAGTGCTCCGAGGGATGGGCTTGGATGAACGTAATGCGCGAATTCCCCTGTAAGCGGGACGAGAATCACCTGTCCACAGGTGATGCTCTACCCCTTCACAGATTCCTCGCACATAGGCCTCCTTGTCCACCCTCAGTGCACGTACAGTTTTACGCCTCAGCTCCCTGAACAGCTCAGCTCTGCCATTCAGCCTGGCCCTGCGACTCCGGTCAATGGTATTCAGTGTCCCTTGAGAGACAAAATTCTTCTTTGCCCTGCGGTGAGCTCCAAGGCATCCACCGGCAACATCAAGGACGGTGGTCTTGAAGGCGCTCCACAACTCTTCAGGACCCCCCAAAGCACCCAGACCCCCCAAGTGTCCACTCAGCCTGTTCGCAAACTCCTCAGCTACTCTCTCATCCCTGAGCTTGGCAACATCCAGCCTCGGCTGGGATGGTACCATTCTCCAGGATTTAAGGTGCAGCTTTAGAGTTGCTCCAACAAGCCTGTGGTCAGTATTGAGGAACTGAGCACTCCGGTAGACACTGCAGTTCTGGATCATCCTCCAGCGACCATCAACGAGGACATGGTCAATCTCCTTTGCCACACCGCCAGCGTTGGAGTACCAAGTCCAGCGATGAGCTTGTGGGCGCTGAAACCATGAACCAGCCACCCTAAGTCCATGACTTCTTGCAAAGTCAAGGAACTTAGTGCTATTCTGGTTCATAGTTCCTGACCCATGGGGACCAACACACACCTCATAACCGTCCCTATCAGTTCCAGTCGATGCATTGAAATCCCCCAAGACTAGAAGTGTATCTCGTCTGGGGCACTGATCAACCACAGACTCGAGTGTGGCGTAGAATGCATCCTTCACGGTGAGATCACTCGCCTCAGTCGGAGCATAAACAGAGACCAGGGAAATGACACCCAAGGAGTGACGAATCCTTAATCTCATAATACGCTCGTTGACCGGTGTTACCTCAATTATCATTGGGGTAAGCTTATTGGACACAGCTGCAGCAACTCGTTGGGGATGGTAACCATCAGAGCGACCAGACCAATAGTAGGTGTAACCACCCACCATTATCTCGCCGCAATCCGGTCTCCGAACCTCAGAGAGAGCTGCAATCCCGATGTCCAAACGCTTGAGCTCAGATGATAACAGAGACAGGTGATCATCCTCTCTTGGGGATAGGACATTCCAGGCACCCACCCGAAGGGACCGCCTCAGGTTAACCCAAGGAGACCGCCGTCTGGTGGACGACACCTCAAGTGTCCTTGATCTTGGACATTTATTATTATGCGTTCTCCGTCCCAGGTGAGCTGACCTCTTCTTCGCCATTACAATGAACCTTCTTTGTCGATCCCAACTCGGTCCAATTCTTTTTTGTATTTTTCCTGCTCTCTTGTTCTTCTTCCAGTTCTTGGTGTATATTTGTTGATATTTCTTTTTATATGTTTATTTTGTCTTTTTTGCAATTTTTGGGGCTGTATTTGTTTCTGGTTCATTTTCCTGTGCAGCATCTTCTATTCACACCTGTTTTTGGAAATTCCTTACAAGGTGAATTATGGATACTTTTCAGGTTTGTTGTGTTCATGTTTGTTCACAAATTGAATCCGATAGTCTGTTGCGCATTTTGCCTACTCAGCTGGTCCTACACTCGTCGCTCTGTGCACCTGGTTGAGTTCCATCAGGCCGCTCCCTCCCGTCTCAGCAGGTACATTCTTGGGATGCACTGGTTTTTGTCGAACATTTTGTGGATGGCAAGTTTTCTTGTTTTGATGTCTAACTTCTTGATTTCTGATTGGAACCAGTTTATTATTCCATAGCTGTATTGGAACACTGATAGTGAGTTGGTTTATGGCTTTGATTTTTTTTCTTGGGGTGAGATACATTTTCTAGATCTGCTTCATTCTATGTAGGTATTCTTTGGTGATTGTTTTGCGCATTTGTTCATGACATATTTGGTGGCCCTCTTCTACTCCGAGGTATTCGTATGATGCTTCGTTTTCTAACTGCTGTATTGTTGTTTCAAGGTCAATTTTTTTATGCTTTCTGTTTTTGTTGGTTAACCTTCCACAAACGTGCATTTACTCAAAGCCAAACAAACCAAGAGGGGGAGGGGGGGGGGACGGTCTCCCTGGTAGATTGCAAGACATATCTTCACATCTGGTATTTCGATATTTCCTTCTGAGTGCTGTAATATCAATGTGGTATTCGAGAGCTTCATTGCTTTCTCAATCAGTTTAATAATTGGGAGATTGATTTTTGTATATTTGCATGCATTTTATCATCCACCAATGTGAGACACTGTCAAAAGCTTTCTTGTAGTCTATCCAGGCGGTGGACAATTTGGTTCTTCACATTTTGCAATTTTCAAGTACGGCCTTGTTCAGTAGTCGGCGGTCAATTGTTCCATTCCAACCTCTCTTATATCCCTTTTGTTCTGCTTCCAAACCTCCTTGTTGTGTTAGGTGATGACATCATTATTGTTATGATTCCTGTGAGAAGTTATGTTGTTTGGAGGCATGTTATTGTCCAGTATGGGATGAGACTGCTCCAACTAACAGCTTGGGATGAGAAATGTGTTTCTTTCTATGAGCCACTCATCCACTGCCTTTTCTTCTTGGATCGGTACATTGAATGTCCTGGTGTAGTGATTGGGGAGAGCATCAAGTTTTTAGCCAGGACGTGTGAGTGTGTGTTCCACCATGAGCCTTAGATCCTGTTTTTATTTTATTTTAATACAGTGCCTTCATAAAGTATTCACACACCTCGACTTTTTTTTACATTTTGTTGCGTTGCAGCCTGAATTGATAAAATTTTAATTTTTTGTCACCGATCTACACAAAATACCCCGGAATGATAGTGAAGACATGTTTTTAGAAATTCATTTTAAATGAGACAAATATCTCATTTGCATAAGTATTCAGCCTTGAGTCAATACTTTGTAAGCACCGTTGGCAGTGATTACAGCTTCGAGTCTTCTTGGGTATGTCTGCATCAGCTTTGCACATCTGGATTTGGGGATTTTCTCCCTTTCTTCCTTGCAGATTTGCTCAAGCTCTGTCAAGTTGGATGGGGAGCATCGGTGAACAATAATCTTCAAATCTTTCCACAGATTTCTAATGGGATTCAAGTTTGGGCTTTGGCTGGGCCACTCAAGGACTTTCACGTTCTTGTTCAGAAGTCATTCCAGTGTTGCTTTGGCTGAATGCTTGAGGTCCTTGTCCTGTTGGAACGTAAATCTTTGCTGCAGTCTCAGGTATTTTGCACTTTGAAGCAGGTTCTCCCCATGGATTTGCTTGTATTTGGCTTGGCTCCATTCATTGTTCCCTCTATCCTTACAAGTCTCCCAGTCCCTGCCACTGAAGAGCATCCCCATAGCATAATGCTGCCACCACCATGCTTCGCGGTAGGGATGGTGTTAGATGGGTGATGAGCTGTGCTCGGTTTCTGCCAGACATCTCGCTTTGCATTCGGGACAAAGAGCTCAATTTTAGTCTCAAACCCCAATCTTTTTCCTCATGTTTAACAGTCTTTCATGTGTCTTTTTTCTCAGGAGTGGCTTCCATCTGGCTATTCTCCCATAAAGCCTAGATTTTTGAAGTGTTGCAGAGACTGTTGTCCTTTGGGTAGGTTCTCCCATCTCAGCCAAGGAACTCTGCAGTTATGTCAGTCATTGGGTTCTTGGTCACCTCCCTGACCAAAGTCTTTCTTGCCCGGTTGCTTAGTTTGGTCTAGAAAAAGTATGGGTAGCTCCATATTCTTTCCATTTCCTAATGATGGAGCTCATGGTGCTCTTGGGAACTTTCAACACCCTATGAATTGTTTTATACTCTTCCCCAGATCTCTGCCTCCTCACAATTATATCTCGGAGTTCTACGGACAGTTCCTTGGAATTCATGGTCAAGTTTCTGTTCTGACATGCACTGTCAACTGTGGGACCTGATATAGAAAGGTGTGTTTTTCTAAATCATGTCCAATCAATTGAGTTGGCCACAGGTGGACTCCAATCAAATTGCAGAGACATCTTAAGGATGATAAAAGGAAATTGGATGCACCTGAGCTCAATTTGAAGTGTCATTACAAAGGGGTTGAATACTTATTGATGCAAAACTTTTCATCTTTTCATAAATTTGTAAAAATTTCCAAAAAAAGAAATTCCACTCTGACATTATGGGGAATTGTGTGTCGATCAGTGAAAAAAAAAAAATTGAAGATTAATCTATTTTAAATTCAGGCTGTAACACAACAAAATGTGAAAAAACGTCAGTGTGTCAATACTTTCTGAAGGCACTGTATATATATATTTTTTGTATACTGCATTTTGAACAGATCAGAACAAAAAAAAATCAAAACGAAAGAAACCCCGGAATCCACAATTACATCACATGGAATTTGAATGGCTTTAACCCTTCGATGCATAAGTGGGTCAAAAATGACCCAGTTTGGCTGTTTTCTTGCATTATCTTTTTGCACTCTTGCATCTAAGGGTTAAATTCCTTCTTGACACTGTTTTGTTAACTTGGTTAAGCCTTCTCCAAGAAGTTAAGGACTGCAGGCAGCTATGCTGCTGATGCAGGCAACTATGCTATGCTGCTCCAAGGACTGCAGGCAGCTATGCTGCTGATGTAGTACCCCCTTTCAGGCGATACTGTTTGGTTTACCAGCAATATCTCACCTACTCTCTCAAAAGATACCAAGGGATCTTTCATGTTGACCATGGAATGCTTTGTGCACTTGATTCAACTTAATTGGTTTGGGATTTTGCTTGGCAGTTGCCAGCACATTACTGTTTTTCATCCCATTATTCCAGATTCTGATTGGCAGTGATGGCACCCCACCACATAAAGCAAATATGTGAAGGTTCTTTTATTGTCGTGAGTTAGATATCCAGCCAAATTAGATTTTCAGAAAACCTTTTTTTGGTGCCAAGTATTAGTTCTCCCACTCCCCTTTCAACTATTTTTTTTAAAATTCACCTCATTTATTGACTCCAGTGCATTTGCATTTCTTTTTTCTCTTATACCTAAATACTTTAATCAGTTGTAAAGATAAAAAGCCTGATGCACAATTGGACAAAACATGTCATGCCCTGTTGTGGCAATGTCACCTTGTGTCGCCGAGTCATGCCCGACTCCTGTGAACCCTCCAGGTCAGCGCCTGCGATCAGCAGAATAGGTAAGACCTGTCCTTCACTGTCTCATCAATTTGCATCCCCATTGCTGACTTCTTCATTCAGCCATCTTTATTTCGGTCTCACTCTTCTTCAGGTTCCACTGACCATTCCTGTAATTGATTTCTCAAGGTGGTGTTGTGACCTCAATGTGACCAAAGTAGACCAGCTTCTGGTGGAGGATGAAATTGTTTGTTCCACTGAAGGAATGTATGAATACACAGTTGATTGCAGATGACAATGGTGTTTGAGAGCATTATAGTGGTTAAACATTCTTTTTTTTTCATTATAAAAACAACTTCCGTTAAAGGGTAGAGAGAAATCGATAATAAATCAATTTACAGCTCAAGTTGCATGTATTGGGAGTGAGGGGGGGGACAACCAAATGGTGACTGGGAGGTGATAACTTCAGAAATAAACATGCAAAGTCATTAATTTGTCCACTGTAGGGCCCGGCGATACAATCGGTATAATTTGTCGATACACCGGTATTGTAATTTTGAATATACCGGAGTACCGAAAAAAAAAAAAAATAAAACGGTACACCACCAACAAATCAAAGAAAGGTGTTTACAATCTTTAAATACGATACATAATTTAAAAAGCTTTGATGCACTCGGCTATACCTGGAACAGTGGAACGGACGACGGCAAGACGTACCAGGAAGTAGTTTCAGTGCGTTTTAACTTTTAACCCTCAGCACCCGAGCAATGTACAAGCAATCACGTTTTTCTTTACCCTCGTGGCTGTTTTTAAAGCAATTGCCAGTTGGTTATTATTTTGCATGAATCGGGTGTGCTTTTGAAAGTCTGTGCGGCTTCCTGGCACGGTGATCTGCAAGTCATACCGGCCTGTGCTGATTACCAATACTGATCTCGCTTTACAACAAAATAATTTTTTGTACAGGTTGAAGTTGGAAGTAAAAACTGTTTCCATCATGAAGAAAAAAAAATCCCCGTGTGGGAACACTTTGAAAAATTACCGTGTCAATCATGTGTATGTCTTATACGAACACAGAGACCATTTGACCATTACATATTTTTGGAACCTGTGGAAATTTTTTTTAATTCTGATATACCAGTATGAGTCCACTGATGTATCAATATCGGCCGGGGGGGGGGGTGTTTCAAACAAACAAACAAACAAAATCAATATTGACAATAGTATATTGCACCTCAAGTCAGTTACGAGTTTCAGCCGCAAGTGTGCACCCTTCTGCAAGGACTGCAGGCAGCTATGCTGCTGATGTAGTACCCCCTTTCAGGTGATACTGTTCAGTTTACCAGAAATATCTCACCTACTCTCTCAAAAGATACCAATGGATATTTAATGTTGACCAGGTAATGCTCAGATGAGAAACCCAGCTTGATGTGCATCGAAGGGACTGTACACTCTGGTGAAACACCTTGCCTACATAACATTCTGAAAGTTTATATATAGTCAGGTCAGGAATTGAGCCCAAATCAGACAACGCAGAGCCAAGTGTGATGAGGCCGAGTCTTTGGGCCTCTCACCGCAGGCAGGTCGGTGGTCTTTGTCTTCTATCGTCTCCTCTCCAGACTCCCCCCCCTTACTCTGTCTGCACATTGAATTTGTCTGCAATTTGTCACCATTATTTCCGCAGGGCGCTCAAGGTCCACCGACAACCCCCTTCTGGTAAAACTTCCAAAATCACGAATCGCTGCTCACCTTCACTCTTTCATTCCTCTTTTTTCCCGCCTTTGGAATAAACTCCCTCACTCTGTTCAATCCCATTCTTCCCTCCAGGCCTTCAAAACGGCCGTTCATCACCATCTCTTATCGTCCCCCATTCAAAATCTTGATCTTTTCTACCCCTGTTAATCCACTTCCTTCAAATTCCCTGCTTTCCTTCCTGAAAGTCCCTGTGGTGTCCATCTTGTATACCCCGTGTTCACCGCCCCATCCCTCCCTTCCACAGATCTCCTAATTTCTGGTCCCCACTGTTTTGTCCTTCCCTCTCCCACCCCCCTTGCTGTGCGTTAGCTCTCATACGAGCCTTGACAATGTATACCAAAAAAACCCAACAAAATCTGTGCTACCTCTGCGTGATCATGTGCAAATAAAAAAAAAACTTACATCATAAGCACAATTATGTACACTATGTGCAAAATGAGATGTCTGAAAGCCACCTGAACAGGTACACAATGGTCTCCATTTTCTTTCAAACGCCACAAGATCATTTCAATACTTGTCTCAGTGAAACCAAGTATTCGTCTGTGTCAGTAGACAACATAATGGATTCTATCAACAGAAAGTTCACAATTGTTTTACTCTGGGAACCAAAGTGAGGCTAATTTTGAACAATCACCTTCTCACACCTGTATAGTTAGTTTTCGTTTTTTGTTGCTCCAATCGGGGTCTGGGTGGAAAGCAACTCGCAGCTCTTCATATTGCAAATTTGCTCATTAATAAAAATGATATTCAGAATTGAAGTAGAAACTTGAAGACCCTCCCACACGTGTGGGCTCAGAGTCCACTCTGCCACAATGTAAATAATGAAACGGTGCTGGGTGAGTTACAGTAGGAAGAACACGAACAAGTACATTTCCCTACTGCTCTGGCAGAAGCTCAGGAAGGCTCTCACCGTAACAATATTTAAAGCGTGGGTTCCTGTACATGTTCTCATGCTGAACACTCTGTGGGGTATTAGGGAGGGAGAAGGAAGGAGAGGTTTCGATTTGCACATGCAAACTGATGTCCGAACAAAAATCAACCTTAAAGGAAAGCGGTAAATATATCAATGTTGTTCAGTTTGGAGCTACCTCTATAAAGAAAAATCAAACGATTCGGAGCAAACCTGTGAAGATGTTCGACACTTGGCCTGACAAAGCTCAAAATAGTCAGAGATCACGAGAAGAATGGGCAATGGAAGAGCCCCGGGCCGCACCACCACCTTTTGCAGCTCAACCGCCTGCACAATAACCATGAATCAGACATTTCTGGTCAGAAGTGACCGAATGTGTTTGTGCGACCACGTTATCAATGCATTGCTGCAAATGTTATTTTTTTTTTCTTTTTTCAACTGAATCTCACATTCCCTATGGAACAGACTTTCCAAAGAGATAAAAACGAGGCACAGCTTCAACTCAGACGTTAAAAAAAAATGTTCACTTGTCTATCAGAATACATTGCATTAAAGAATGTACACACGTCCAAGTTCCGAATCCATGATAAAAAAAAAATTAAAAGATTCATTAAAATGTTTCACAATTTGTAACTATTTATGAGAGCTACTTCAGTCATAACGTGTTAATGAAAAATTGCGTCAAATGCAAAGTCACGATATACCTGGCGGGGATGGAGGCAGCAGGAGACACAGAACTCGTATATGGAACAGCAGCCATTTTCCTGGCATGAATGGCAACTGTACTGCTCTTCACCATCCCTTTCTGCACCAGCTACCACCAATCCTTGCTCCGTTCTCACCCTCTTGTCACTTTTCACAATCACTCCATCAGCCGCTTTCTTCTGTGCACCAAATTCTCCTGACAAATTCCAACGTACAACGGTTTCCCCCGGCCCCAAACGATCCCCACGCCTAGCTCGATTGCCCTTTTGCGGTCGATCCCTCCTCTCCCGTTTTTGGGCTTTACAGCAACCATTCGCCTGCAATGCCAAACGTTTGCAAACATAACCTGTCAACAAAAAAAAAAACAAGAGAACAACCAAAAAATAAAAGTTAAAAGTTAAGACAAAAGAAAAAAGAAAAGATAAATGTATGCCACAACCTCTGCATATGAAGAGCATCATGAATGGACCAACTGCTCACACAAAGATCAATTCAGTCAGGAGAAAACTCCAACAGTCACACAAAACTTCAAGGATGTGTGAAAGTAACATTTCCAATTACATTGTGATACAGCGAGAAACACCTTGTGGAATTATCCAGGGATTAGCAACCCCAAGCACCATAACACCACTTCCTCAATTAAAAATAAATAATAATAAATGAACTTGTGGTGCGAGGCAAAACAAATCCCACCCATTTAAGGCATAGTCTTCGGACCCTACCGATCTTCACAAATATGCATTTTTCACTGGAGGAATGGGTAGGATTGTAAGTGACAAATAGAATAAGGTTCACTATAAGCTTAGTTTGAAGTAAATCAGATCATTTTTGACGAAGTTTGAGCGAAAAACGTGACCTTGACCTTTGATCCAATTGGACCCAAAAGTTAATGGGGTCGTCCAAGGTTCATTGCCCACCTGTGGATTAAATTTGATAGTGTTTGCTAAAGCCGTTTTGCCGTAAAGTCACTAACAGACAGACAAACAAACAAATAAACCAATGTCATCCCAAGGGTGACCAGTATCTTGCCAAAATGTGAACACGAGTGACTTATTTATTCGATTAAGGTGACTCAAAAATAAGGGTTTTGTCGACCTTGATGCTTGACCTTTATATTTTCATACGGTTAATGGTATCTCTCCAGGACCGTTGTACATGTAATATCAAGAGATTTTGATGAGAACTGAGGAAATAAAATTTTCATGAAAAATCCGTTTTTTCGTCATGACGTCATCAAGTCAAACTTTTGACAGATCTGGAAAACACTTATCAAGCGCTTTCATATGAGGTATTACTCGATATGGTATCTAAGATTTCAAAATTTGACCTTGAGGTCAAAAACTTTCGACCTCCAGCGCTAATCATGAAGGTCAAGGCGATCGCCACCAAAAATTAATCAGCTGAGCGCCAGACCATGAACTATATTCCCATGAAGTTTGAAGACGATCCGATCAAAATTACTCAAAAAATAAGGGTTTCGTCGACTCCCCTGATTTGCGACAAAGTGACCTTGACCTTTGACCTTGAAAATTTTATGCGCTGAAAGGGACCTCTATAGGCCTCTGATATGCGAAGTTACAAAAATTTCCAATGATGACTTGTGCTCTGCAGATTGATTTATACGTGATTACAGACAAACAAAAAAATAAATTAAAAAAAACCAATGTCACCCGCAGGATGACCCGTATCTTGCCAAAAGGTGACCACGTGTGACTTCTTTAAGGTCACACTGAGGTGAACAGAGCTGCTATCCACCAGGAGCGACTCTTTGAGGAATATCTGCCTACGAGAGATTCCGATGAGAATCGTTCTACAGAGTAACCATGAAAAATATGCGTTTGCCTCATAACGTCACCAAATGACGTCATAATGTCTCAAGCTTGACATATCTAGAAAGCACTCAGAGGTGTTCAATTTGAGGTACTACACGATATGGTTCCTAAAACTTGAAAATTTGACCTTGGGGTCGAATATGTTTGACCTCAGGCACTAACCATGAAGGTCAAGGCCAATCGCCACCAAAAATTAATCAGCTGAGCGCCAGACCATGAACTATATTCCCATGAAGTTTGAAGACGATCCGATCAAAATTACTCAAAAAATAAGGGTTTCGTCGACTCCCCTGATTTGCGACAAAGTGACCTCGACCTTTGACCTTGACCTTCAAAATTTTATGCGCTGAAAGGGACCTCTATAGGCCTCTGATATGCGAAGTTACAAAAATTTCCAATGATAACTGTGCTCTGCAGAATTTTTTATACGTGATTACAAACAAAAAAAAAAACATACAAGCTGACTAACATATCTTGCAAAAACTTCGTTTTGGCAAGATAAATATACATTTCTCACCATGATCATCGGTCACCAATGTCCAGCCTTGCTCCGTATTTCTACAGTGACCACTTCCATGGGCACCTGTCTTCCCACCTACCGGACTACCTCTGCTGTCATTTAATAGGAGAAAACGAGCTCTCCAAGCGAGACGTCTTGTCAAGCTTTCTTTCTGCTCGTCCTCAATTATACTCGCACCCCATTGGCTTTCCATCTCTTCCTGCAGGTCAAACAGAAGTGATATGCAGCATAAGGTAGTGATGCAATTAATTTCTAAAAAACTACACATATGGAAATAGAAGGAAAGAAGGGTGGGGGATGGAGTAGAGAAAGAAGGGTGGGGGGCAGGGGGGATGGAGTAGAGAAAGAAGGGTGGGGGAGGGGGATGGAGAAGAGAAAGAAGGGTGGGGGTGGGGGATGGAGTAGAGAAAGAAGGGTGGGGGGAGGGGGATGGAGTAGAGAAAGAAGGGGGAGGGGGATGGGGTGTGGAGTAGAGAAAGAAGGGCAGGGGAGAGGGGATGGAGTAGAGAAAGAAGGGCGGGGGGCGAGGGGATGGAGTAGAGAAAGAAGGGCGGGGGGGCGAGGGGATGGAGTAGAGAAAGAAGGGCGGGGGGAGGGGATGGAGTAAAGAAAGAAGGGCGGGGGGAGGGGATGGAGTAGAGAAAGAAGGGCGGGGGGAGGGGATGGAGTAGAGAAAGAAGGGCGGGGGGAGGGGATGGAGTAGAGAAAGAAGGGTGGGGGGAGGGGATGGAGTAGAGAAAGAAGGGTGGGGGAGGGGGATGGAGTAGAGAAAGAAGGGTGGGGGAGGGGGGATGGAGTAGAGAAAGAAGGGTGGGGGAGGGGGATGGAGTAGAGAAAGAAGGGTGGGGGGAGGGGGATGGAGTAGAGAAAGAAGGGGGATGGAGTAGAGAAAGAAGGGAGGGAGGGGGATGGAGTAGAGAATGAAGGGCGGGGGGATGGAGTAGAGAAAGAAGGGGGAGGGGATGGAGTAGAGAAAGAAGGGGAGGGGGATGGAGTAGAGAAAGAAGGGGAGGGGGATGGAGTAGAGAAAGAAGGGGAGGGGGATGGAGTAGAGAAAGAAGGGGAGGGGGATGGAGTAGAGAAAGAAGGGGAGGGGGATGGGGTGTGGAGTAGAGAAAGAAGGGCAGGGGGAGAGGGGATGGAGTAGAGAAAGAAGGGCGGGGGGGGGCGAGGGGATGGAGTAGAGAAAGAAGGGCGGGGGGCGAGGGGATGGAGTAGAGAAAGAAGGGCGGGGGGAGGGGATGGAGTAAAGAAAGAAGGGCGGGGGAGGGGATGGAGTAGAGAAAGAAGGGCGGGGGGAGGGGATGGAGTAGAGAAAGAAGGGCGGGGGGAGGGGATGGAGTAGAGAAAGAAGGGTGGGGGGAGGGGATGGAGTAGAGAAAGAAGGGCGGGGGAGGGGATGGAGTAGAGAAAGAAGGGCGGGGGGAGGGGATGGAGTATAGAAAGAAGGGCGGGGGGAGGGGATGGAGTAGAGAAAGAAGGGCGGGGGGAGGGGATGGAGTAGAGAAAGAAGGGCGGGGGAGGGGATGGAGTAGAGAAAGAAGGGCGGGGGGAGAGGGGATGGAGTAGAGAAAGAAGGGCGGGGGGAGAGGGGATGGAGTAGAGAAAGAAGGGCGGGGGAGAGGGGATGGAGTAAAGAAAGGGCGGGGGGAAGGGGATGGAGTAGAGAAAGAAGGGCGGGGGGGAGGGGATGGAGTAAAGAAAGAAGGGCCCGGGGGAGGGGATGGAGTAGAGAAAGAAGGGCGGGGGGAGAGGGGATGGAGTAAAGAAAGAAGGGCGGGGGAGAGGGGATGGAGTAGAGAAAGAAGGGCGGGGGGAGAGGGGATGGAGTAGAGAAAGAAGGGCGGGGGGAGGGGATGGAGTAAAGAAAGAAGGGCGGGGGAGGGGATGGAGTAGAGAAAGAAGGGCGGGGGAGAGGGGATGGAGTAGAGAAAGAAGGGCGGGGGGGGGAGGGGATGGAGTAGAGAAAGAAGGGCGGGGGGAGAGGGGATGGAGTGGAGAAAGAAGGGCGGGGGGGGTCATTGAAATCGATACAAATAAGGAGCACAACGTCGGTTTACTGTGAGATGACATTTACTTACCGGCCATCTCATGGTACTGGAAATAAAGTACAGGAGAGAAAGACATAGTATCCCCGCCAGGATCCACCGTCTTCGCATGGCCTTCCTCAGCATCACTAGAACCACTGAAAAAAAAAAACCGTGCACATTACCCGATCATAGTAACCCCGAGAAATGAACGAGGAAACAACGACGACACCAATACACCACCATAAAACGACTTACCTTACATAAGGCCAGGGGGGGGGGGCATCAAATCCGGCAATTTCCGCGAACAATGTCGCAATGATGTAAAATCAGACACACGGCACCGACACGGTAAACACTCGCTCTGCTGTTGATGGAGAAAAACCTCATTTGCCTATAAATGACGTCAGATCGTACACGTTCCATTCAAAAGGAAGTTATCGCGATATTTTAAATTTGTCCTCTCGCAATGGACGGACGCATCTCTCGGTTACTTCCGGTTAGCAACGGCAGCCGCCATTTTAACGCGGTGAAAACAACTCCTTAGCAACGAATCGAACGACGCTGCTGGCTGTGATACTGTTTGTAATTTTTGTTTTGTAGTCCGCGAAAATGTCCTTCAATTATAATGTCTGTGCTAAACATCATTATGAGGTTAAATTGGACGCGTTTGGGCTAGAAAAGTGTTCTAAGCATCAAGACGATGTTTGAATTGACGATCCCAAGTCTTGGCAACGCATTGAGTATGATGACGTGTATGGAGGGTCAACAGAGCTATCCCATAATGCCGTGCGCGCCGCCAGGCTGGTTGTGTCCACTTCCTTGGCAATGATGGCGTCAGTAGCTCCACAATCTAGCACGTTTATCTCGTTATTCCGACTTACAGTGATGGAAGATGAGAGATAGAGAGATAGAGAGATAGAGAGATAGAGAGATAGAGATATAGAGATATAGAGATAGAGAGATAGAGAGAGACATAAAAAACACATTGTTGTAGTAATCAACAATCGACCTTTTCGATCGGCTTTATTCTCACAAAACCCATACGCATATCTACAACAACATAAATATATATATATATATAGGGTATATTACAGACTGGTCTCCTATCACTACTTTCTCAAACATCAACTCATCCTGGGAATTCTTTCAAAGAAACTTGCTCTCCCTCATGCACAGATTTATCCCCTCTCGTGTTCAGTTGTCTTACCCTTCCTCCCGCCCTTGGTTTACTGAAGCTTGTGGCGAGGCAGTTGTCCTGAAACAACTTGCCTTTGCCTCATGGAAAGCAAACCCAACTGAGGGCAATCTCAGTTCTTTCCACAAAGCTCGGAACAAGTGTGTATCTACCCTCAGGAGAGCCAGAAAACAACATCTTTCTCATCTCAAGTCTGAACTCTCAAACCTCTCTCCCTCCTCAAAATCCTGGTGGCGTTTAATCAAATCTGTTTCTGGTGTATGTTCCCCCTCCATCCCCTCCCTTACCTCAAATGGCCGCACTGCTGATTCCACACGTGATAAAGCTGAATGTCTAAACTCGGTGTTTGCAGCTAAATATTGTGTCCTAAACCCATCACTATCTCTACCCACTCTACCCAGTCGCACCCAACTGTCCCTGGACTCTGTATCCTTTTCTCCTGACAAGGTGGAGAGCTTGCTTTCAAACCTCGAGTCAGATTCTGCAACCGGTCCAGACGGCATCAGCCCACGTGTCCTCAAAGCCTGCTCTTCTGCTCTTGCTCACCCTCTCTCTGTTCTATTCACCCTCTCATTTGCCCAAGGTCATCTGCCATCTGCTTGGAAATCTGCTAACATCACTGCCCTGCATAAAAAAGGTGCAAAAACAGATCCCTGTAACTACAGACCAATCAGCCTTCTCCCAATCATCAGCAAGGTGATGGAATCCATCATCGCTTCAGACATGAAATCCTTCCTCTTCTCCAATGGCTTGATTTCCAATCATCAATTTGGTTTCAGACAAGGTCACTCTACCCTGGATATGCTGCTACTGCTCTCCCATCAATGGATGGAGGTCCTCAATACCAGACAGGAAATCCGAGCCGTATCCCTGGACATATCACGTGCTTTTGACACAGTCTGGCACCCTGCACTACTCACCAAACTCTCTTCCCATGGTATTCAAGGCCATCTCCACTCATAGCTCGCAGACTTCCTCTCCTGTCACAGTCAACGTGTGGCCCTAAATGGAGTTCTTTCATCCCCTCTTCCTGTGCAGGCTGGAGTTCCTCAAGGTAGCGTTCTGGGCTCTGTTCTTTTTCTGGTTTTCATCAATGATCTCTCGGACTCTCTGGAAAATCCTCTATTTCTCTTTGCCGACGACTCCACCCTCTACCGTACCATCTGTCATCCCTCAGACCGGCAAGCAGCAGCTTCTTCGCTCACTGCAGATCTGGATAAAATCACAAACTGGTCCAACACGTGGAACATGTCTTTCAATCCAGACAAATCTCACACTCTCACTATGTCTCTTCGAAAGGACCGTTTAGAACCCCCCCCCCATCCACTTTCTCAACAATCCTCTGGAAGAAGTCTTTTCTTTCAAGCTTCTGGGTCTCACTATCTGCCATGACCTTTCCTGGGAAAGTCACATTTCCAACCTCGCCTCAAAAGCCAGTCGCCGACTGGGAATCCTCCGTCGTGCAAAGTCCTTCCTCGGCCCTCTTGAGCTCCTGACCACTTACAAAGATTTTGTCCGTTGCCTGATGGAGTACTGCTCTCCCCTCTGGGCTGGTGCTTCTGCCTCCCACCTTTCTCGGCTTCACACTGTCAAAACCAGGGCATTTAGGATCATCGGCATCTCCCGCAATGAAGCTGAGTCTTTGGGCCTCTCACCCAACCACCGCAGGTTGGTCGGTGGTCTTTCTGTCTTCTACCGACTCCTCTCCAGCCTTGCCCCCCCTGCTCTCTCTGCGATTTGTCCCCACCACATTTCCACAGGGCGCTCAAGGTCCGCCAACAACCCCCTTCTGGTAAAACTACCAAAATCACGAATCACTGCTCATCTTCACTCTTTCATTCCTCTTTTTTCCTGCCTTTGGAATAAACTTCCTCATTCTATTCTTTCCCATTCTTCCCTCCAGGCTTTCAAAACAGCTGTTCACCACCACCTCTTATCTTCCCCCATCCAAATCCTCGATCATTTCTACCCCCGATAATCCACCCAAGCCCACTTCCTTCAATTCTCCTGCTTTCCTTCCTGAAAGTCCCTGTAATGTCCATCTTCTCTTCGCCATGTTCCCCGTCCCATCCCCATCCCTCTCCCTTCCACAGTTCACCTAATGTGTCTGTTCCCCACTGTTTTGTCCCTTCCACTCCCGCCCCTCTTGTCTCATGCCCCCTTGCTGTGCATTGTGTGTTAGCTCTCATACGAGCCTCAACCAAGGTATACAAAAAAAAAAAAGAATAACAAAAGTATACATAACACTGAAGGCAAATACCACATACACACCACATAATAACGAAGGTAAACTCCATACTCTGACACCAATTACATTCCTCAGAGTACATTATTCCTACTATAGTAATATAACATACCTTTACTGTTCCAGCATGACTTTCCACGGAGTACGTGGTATACGTGTCAACACCAGCCATTGACCTTCATATACAGTGCTGTCACATCCGCCCAATTACCATTGCCGCCAATTACAGTATGGCACTTTATTATCACAACATTCACCCCCTTCCGAGATGTCTCTCTCTATAAATCTAGTCTAATAGGACGACCAATGTTGCGACCGGATCTTCTTGGCACCGGAGGGTTATCCCCAGCATCTGATTGCTGTGGAGTTGCAGGAACCATCTCAGGAACGAGATCATCCCCCTCTGAGCAGGGTGCGTCTTGGGTACTACCCTGGGGAATTACATTTTCTTCAGAAGCCTGAGGTAGAATTTGGGGTTCACTCTTGGAAGGGGTTCAAATTGGGGCTAAGTGTCTAACAGAGACCGTAGTTTCCCTGCCATCTGGGTAGCGAATATGGGCATAGTGGGGTCCTGCTTGGAGGAGGTCGACTTCATCCACAAGGGGATCAGTTTTATTCGTGCGTACGTGACGCTTCAGCAGGACTGGCCCAGGATTGCAGAGCCAAGTAGGCACCGAGGCTCCCGAGGAAGAACGACGAGAATAGTTCAGAAGTCTTTCATGAGGGGTAGCATTGGTTGCTGTGGACAACAGTGAACGAATTGAGTGGAGAGCATCAGGCAGAACAGTCTGCCAGCATTTGATGGGTAGATTACGGGATTTTAGAGCCGTTGTGATTGCCTTCCAAATGGTACCATTGAACCTCTCCACTTGGCCATTCCCTTGAGGATTATAGCTAGTAGTTCTGCTACCGGCGATCCCCCTACTGGCAAGGAAGTCTTGTAATTCCTTGCTCATGAAGGAGGGTCCCCGGTCCGAATGAATGTAAGCCGGCATTCCGAAAATAGCGAACAGCTGACAGAGGCACTTGATAACCGTGGAAGTGGTCATGTCAGCACAAGGAAATACAAAAGGAAACCGTGAATATTCGTCCACAATGTTAAGAAAATACTGGTTCTTATCTGTACTCGGAAGAGGCCCCTTGAAATCTATATTGAGACGCTCAAATGGCTGAGTAGTTTTTATGAGTCGAGTCTTATCTGGTTGGTGATACTTGGGCTTGCATTCTGTGCATATTCTACCAGATCCAACAACCTGCCGGACATCCTCCACAGAATATGGCATATTCTTAGATTTCACAAAATGGTATAAGCGGGTAACCCCTGGGTGGCACAAGGCTTCGTGGAGGTTAAACAGTGAATGTCGATCGTGGCATGCCATCCCACAATAAGACCTGGAGAATGTATCAGAGGGAATGTTTTCTCGACCAGGACGATACACAATGTCAAAATCATAGCAAGATAATTCCATCCTCCAACGCATGAACTTATCATTCTTTATCTTATTTTTATGCTGCTTATCAAACATATAGCTCACTGATCGGTGATCTGTCTTTATAGTAAAATGTCTGCCTGTCAAATACTGTCTCCAGTGGCGAACTGTTTCAATAATAGCCTGGGCCTCCTTCTCAATAGAAGCATGACGACATTCGGGTCCCTGAAGGGTTCGGGAAAAGAAGGCTACCGGACGTCCTGCCTGGGTGAGGACTGCAGCAATTGCTACATCCGAAGCATCGGTCTCAACTTCGAAGGGTACGGATTCGTCAATCGCCCTCACCACTGAACCTTCAATGTCTTGCTTAAGAAGATGGAAAGCTGCTTCTGCTTCCCTTGTCATGGGAAATGTAGTAGTGGCACACAGTGGGCGGATCTTGCTTGAGTAGTCATATATCCACTGTGAATAATAGGCAAAGAAGCCAAGGATGCGTCGGAGCGATTTCATGTCCCGAGGCACAGGCAAATCCTGTAAGGGTCGGAGTCGTTCAGGATCCGGGCGCATTTCCCCTCCTTCCACCACATATCCGAGAATACTGAGCCTGTTAGTTGAAAAGATGCATTTGTCTTCATTGTAAGTTATATTCTTTCTCTTCGCAGCCTCAATAAATTTCGTGAGATTAGCATCATGCTCTTCCTGAGTCATGCCGCAAATAGTAATGTTGTCTAAGTAAGCAAATGTTCCAACCAGTTCTTCTTCTTGGATGAATGAATCCACGATACGTTGGAAGCAAGCCACTCCATTGGTGACGCCAAAGGGAACCCGAGCAAACTGATAAAGGCGTCCACAGGCCTCAAACGCGGTGTATGGCTTATCTTCATTTCTGATGGGGATTTGATGATACGCACTACGGAGGTCAATCGTACTAAAAACACGGTATTGAGCAATCTTGTTAACAGTGTCATCTATACGAGGCAGAGGATACCCGTCAAGAAGTGTAAATTTGTTGATAGTTTCTGAATAGTCCACGGCTAAGCGTTTCTTGTGAGTTTCGTTCTTAACGACAACAACCTGTGCACGCCAAGAGGAGTTACTGGGCTCTATAATACCTTCCTTCAACATCCTTTTAATTTCCTTTTCAATGAATTTACGATCATCGGGAGAGTACCGGCGTGATCGAGCAGCAACAGGATAACAATCAGCTGTCAAGTTGGCAAACAGTTCTGGAGGGTCAACACATAGTGTACTGAGTCCACAGATAACAAGAGGAGGCAAACTACCTCCATATGTCAGTGTAACACTATCATGCAGTCCCTGAAAATCCTGGCCCAAAACTATATCTGAACACAGCTGAGGGAGTATGGACAGACGCACATCTTGGTAGCACCGACCGTTTACTTTGATATTGACTCGACAGAACCCTGATGTCTGAGCGGTGAAGGAAGTAGATGCCATGGAAACATTGCCTTGGGTGTGATGTACACTTAAGGAATGGCACTTAACGAGGTCGGGATGGATAAAACTTTCTGAACTACCACTATCCATAAGGCCATCCAATTCCACTCCATTGAGCGTGACCCTCACAACCGCCTTTGATAACACCCCTGGGGCAGCGGCAGAAGACACAGCTGCTAACGTTGCCTGATCAGAGGAAGTTGCACAAGCACCAGTAGCTACTGATGAAGTACTACGGCACACCTTAGCAAAATGACCCTTTTTCTGGCACTTATGACACACAGCCTCTCGTGCCGGACATTTTACACGTGGGTGTTTTAAAAAACCACAAAAGAAACATTTAACTCCCGTAGCAGCCATTACAGTTGTGGGTTCCACTTCACCGGTATTCTGATTGGATGAGGCAGCACCCAATGAACCGGAGGGTTGAATAACACAATAAGATTCTGAATTTCTTTGGGCTGAATCTAGAGATCTAGCCTGATCAAACATGGTAGCTAAATCTAAAGTCTTATTCTCTAATAGACGTTGTCTGATCAGTGGTGACTGCAGGCCGCTAATGAAGGCATCCCTGATGGATTCTTCGCAATGTTGAGTTGCTGTTACAGCCCCAAAGTTACACTCTTTACTTAACGTTTTCAGAGTCAGAAGGTATTCATCTAAGGACTCTCCGACCTTCTGGCGGCGAGTTGCAAGACGATGGCGTGCAAACACTTCATTAGTGGGCTTTACGTACTGTGACTGTAAAGTACGGATAGCCTCATCATAAATGGTACACTCTGATATAGTTTCGTATAGTCTTGGTGAGACAAAATTTGTAAGCAGACTCATCTTATCCAGATTATCCTGTGGTAGAGCTCCCAGGAAGTTTTCGAACGTCTTCAACCAGTGTTTCCATTCTTGTGCCGCTGTGGGTGAACTGGGATCCGAATCCAGCCTCTCTGGTCTCAGCAAACGCTCCATTCCAGTGTAGGCCTCGGCGCTCTTCTGGTCCAATCCAACCAGGTAAGTTTTGTGAGAATAAATTATTGTTGTAGTAATCAACAATAGACCTTTTCGATTGGCTTTATTTTCACAAAACCCATACGCATATCTACAACAACATAAATATACATAGGGTAAGAATAACAAAATACAATAACTTGTACACATAATACTGAAGGCAAACTCCATACTCTAATCCCAATTACATTCCTAATACAGTATACTACATACCATTACTGTTCCAGTACGACCCTCCATGGAGCACGCGGCATACGAGTCATCACCAGCCACCGAGTCATCACCAGCCACCGAGTCATCACCAGCCACCGAGTCATCACCAGCCACCGAGTCATCACCAGCCACCGACCCCCATTACACAGTGCTGCCACATCCGCCCAATTTCCGTTGCCGCCAATCACAGTACGGCACTTCATTATCACAACATCTACAACAACATAAATATACATCGGGTAAGAATAACAAAATACAACAACTCGGATACATTATACTGAAGGCAAATACCACATACACATCACATAATAACGAAGTTAAACTCCATACTCTAATACCAATTACATTCCTCAGAGTACATTATTCCTAATATAGTATATAACATACCATTACTGTTGCAGCATGACTTTCCACGGAGTACGTGGTCTACGTGTCAACACCAGCCATTGACCTTCACAGTGCTGCCACATCCGCCCAATTACCGTTGCCACCAATTACAGTACAGCACTTCATTATCACAACACACATGCACAACGGAGCTCATTTCAACGTGTTTCCTCTGAAATGGCGGTTATTTTCAACAGCACTAAGTCACGTGATCAGCGGCGTCGAACCACGTGATCGACCAAGCAACTGCTAAAATTCTCCACACAAGAGCTGTTCCTCTTCGGAGGAATACCGGTGCATTGGAAAAAGAATGTTTCCACGTCGGCTTACACCCTCCCCGGGTACGGTAATAAAAATGTTGTCCTCAACATGAACCACATTCACCATCCAGGTTGTATGTGAACCAATACCAAATTAACCATAAACGTGGAATCCTTAGTGTAACTTACTTGTACTCAACATGGCGACATTCAATGCTCGAAGATTGCTGTTGACCACGAGTACCATACGATTGGTGGAGGGCCCCATGACTGCACTGGTAAAACAGGTTAAGGTTAGGGTTAGGGTCACCCACTGTCTCCAGGGTCAGGGTCACCCACTGTCTCCAGGGTCAGGGTCACCCATTGTCTCCAGGGTCAGGGTCACCCACTGTCTCCAGGGTCAGGGTCACCCACAGTCTCCAGGGTCAGGGTCACCCACTGTCTCCAGGGTCGGGGTCACCCACTGTCTCCAGGGTCGGGGTCACCCACTGTCTCCAGGGTCGGGGTCACCCACTGTCTCCAGGGTCGGGGTCACCCACTGTCTCCAGGGTCAGGGTCACCCATTGTCTCCAGGGTCATGGTCAGGGTCACTCAATGTCTCCAGGGTCTGTTTCTCGTTCATCTATCTATAATTCCAGCAATCTCTGTGTGTCTGTCTGTCTGTCTGTCTGCGACCGCCGTTTCTCGACGACTGCCGGTCCGATCTCATTGAAACTTGCCAGGAATATTGCCGGGACCCACGGATGTGCCTTTTCGAGGTTTGATATCGATCGGACGAGCGGTTCCCAAGTTACGGCCATTTATCTGTCGACCAATGACAAGACAAGGTGCTATGACGTCACAATTAATGTTTATTTATTTATTTATTTATTATTATTAATTTTTTTGCACGATCGACGGTCCGATCTGATTGAAACTTGCCAGGAATATTGCTGGGGACCCGCCGACGTGCCTTTTCAAGGTTTGATATTAATTGGATAAGTGGTTCCCGAGTTACGGCCATTTATCTGCCCACCAATGACAAGACACGGTGCTATGACGTCACGAATGACGTCACAATTAATGTTTATTAATTAATTTATTTGTTTTTTGTGAATACATTTACAGAGAGAGGGGTGAGAGAGGAGGGGGAGAGAGGAGGGCAAAAGAGGGGGGGCAAGAGGGGGGCGAGAGAGGGGGATAGAGAGAGGGGTAAGAGAGTGGGCGAGAGAGGGGAGAAGAGAGGGGAGAAGAGAGGGGAGAAGAGAGGGGAGAGGGGGTGAGAGAGAGGGGGCGTCACAATTCAAGAGAGGGGGTGTGAGAGAGGTGGAGAGAGAGGGGGGTGAGAGAGTAGGTGCGAGAGAGAGAGGGGCGAGAGAGGGGGATGAGAGTGGGGGCGAGAGAGGGGCGAGAGAGAGGAGCGAGAGAGAGGGGCGAGAGAGGGGGCGAGAGAGGGGGCGAGAGAGGGGGCGAGAGAGGGGGCGAGAGAGGGGGCGAGAGAGGGGCGAGAGAGAGGGGGCGAGAGAGGGGGGGCGAGAGAGTGGGTGCAAAAGAGAGGGGGCGAGAGAGTGGGTGCGAGAGGGGGGGAGGCGAGAGAGGGGGGGCGAGAGAGAGAGGGGCGAGAGAGGGCTGCACATACTGGCACTCACCTACGGGCACGCACCTACGGGCCCGCCCCTAGTCTATCTATAATTCCAGCAATCTCTGTGTGTTTGTCTGTCTGTCTGTCTGTCTGTCTGCGACCGCCGTTTCTCGACGACCACCGGTCTGATCTCATTGAAACTTGCCAGGAATATTGCCGGGCACCCGCGGATGTGTCTTTTCGAGGTTTGATATCGATCGGACGAGCGGTTCCCAAGTTACGGCCATTTATCTGTCGACTAATGACAAGACTTGGTGCTATGACATCACAAATGACGTCACAATTAATGTTTATTTATTTATTTTTTGCACGATCCAGAGTGTACGAGGTGCATTGGGACGCAAGAAGCACGCGCGCCAGCATCAACTCCGCTTTATTGCGCGACCAGAAGTACACTCCTGCCACCCCTAGCGGGTGAGGAATGATATACGAAAACCCAACCACGTGACACAGCACACTCCTCCCCTCGTAAAAATGACCCGTCACACGATGAAAGGACAATCACAACATGACCACCTGAAACCCATCAACACTCATAATCCTCCAAGTACCGCGGCCGCACTCTGACCCGCCTCGGACGGGCAGCGCCGCCAGACAGTCCAGGCTCAGACGCCTCCCGGCTCGGTCGAGGTGACACCCTCGCCGGACTCGCACCTTCCGCCACCCCAACCACCCCCGACCGCCCAGCCTGCCCGACGTCCCCGGGTAGGACGGCATCAGGCGAAGACCCCCTGGGCGTCGGCCCAACCAGCCCCGGTGATACGTCATCAGGTGCCGGCGACATCACCGGTGGGGGTCCCACATCGTTCAGCCCGGGGAGGTGCGGGGGGGGGGGTGACGCTGAACAGCGATCATGCATTTGGTCCACGTGCCGCTTCCACACATCCCCACCATCAGTCCGCACCATGCAATTCGCCGGCCCCAGCACCACAGAGACCACCGCCGGCACCCATTTGGAACCGTGGAAATAATCGCGCACCATTACCTGTTGTCCCACATCGAAGCCGCGCAGCCGCGTCGGATGCGACATCGCCCCACTCCCCGACCCTCCAGGTCGCAGCAAATCCAGTCTGGATCGCAAAGCCCGTCCATAGAGACGAATGGCAGGCGAATCACCCGTGACAGGATGAACTGCGTTCCTGTAATGGAGCAAAAAGACATCGACCACCGTCTGCACAGGTGCAACACCCCCCCTGCGCAAAGCCCGCTTCAACATCTTGACAAACGACTCAGCTTGGCCATTCGTCTCAGGATGATACGGTGCGGACCTTAGATGTCGAATACCATTTTGACGCATAAACTCATCAAATACACCCGTGATGAACTGCGGACCATTATCAGAGACCAGGATCTCAGGTAATCCTTTATTAGCAAAGATCGTCCGCAGCTTCTCTACTGTAATGTTTGCTGAAGTATGCTGCATTACTACAACCTCCGGCCATTTAGAGAATGCATCGATCACAATCAAAAACATTTTGCCATTAACCGGCCCCGCAAAATCTACATGGACCCTCTGCCAGGCCCTGTCTGGGGTCGGCCATAGACCCGAGGCTCGACGCGGGTTATCAGCATCTGTCTGGCACGTGGCGCAACGCTTAACCAACCGCTCAATGTCTTTGTCCAACCCCGGCCACCACAACAGGCTACGAGCAAGACTCTTGGTCTTCACGATGCCAAGGTGATTGACATGCAGTTCTTCCAAACACCGCTGCCTGAACTTCGGTGGAATCACCGTCCTCATTCCCCACATTATGCACCGTTGGACCAACGACAGCTCCGCTGCGTGTGACGTGAAAGGTTGAAATGCCGGTGTCGAAGGCAGATTGCTCCAATTCCCCGTAGAAATCGCCTGGACGACACGGGCAAGCACCAGATCACGAGCCGATTCCACCGCGACCTGCCTGGCCGTGACCGGCCCGCTTTGGACCTGGCCCAGCGCGAATACATCGACCCGGTCGCCCAACTCAGACGCAGCTGGACCCTCCGCACACGGCAAGCGTGAGAGCCTGTCACAGTTAGCATGCTTCTCGGTGCTTCGGAACTGAATATCATAATCGTAAGCACCCAGAAACAGACACCACCGGCACCCCGCGTTCGGGTCTCAGGATGAATTGAAGCGGTTTGTGATCCGTCTGCAAAGTGAAATGCCGCCCCAGCAGGTATTGCTGAAACCTCCGCACACCCCAGACGAGGCTGAGAGCCTCAAGCTCAATCTGGGCATATCCGCGCTCTGCTGCGGACAGGGTCCGGGATGCAAAACAAACAGGCCGCTCGGAACCATCGTCCATCCTGTGGGAGAGCACTGCCCCGATGCCATACGCAGAGCTGTCGCATGCCAATAGGAGCGGACGCGCAGGCTCGTAGTGCACGAGGACCGTATCCTCTGTGAGCAGCCGCTTGACGCGGTCGAACGCCGCCTGGTGTGCAGGCCCCCAAGCCCAGCGCTCGTCCTTCTTGAGTAACCGCGTTAACGGCGCAAGTTGTGAGCTTTGGTGAGTTTGTGAGCCTGCGCACGAACCTTTGGTAATACTGGGCCATACCAATGAACGAGCGCAGCTGCGTCTTGTCGCGAGGTGGTGGCATGCGCTGAATCGCCTCCACCTTCCGAGGACCTTTCAACAGCCCCTCCGGCGTGATGATGTGCCCGAGGTATTCCAAGCGCTGCTTGAAGAACGCACACTTGTCCCTGTTTAAGCGCAGGCCGCACGCTTCTAGCTTTGTCAGCACTCGGGCAATGTTCGCAAGATGCTCGTCCGCCGTTTTCCCCGCAATGAGCACATCGTCCAGGTAGGTCTGAGCGGGCAGGGCAATGCAAACCTGATCCATAGCTTTCTGCCACAAAGCTGGGGCCGAAGCAATCCCAAAACAGAGTCGGGTATATCGATAGAGTCCTTGACACGTGTTGATTGTTAAAAGCTCGCTACTCCCGGGATCCATCGGCAGGTGAAAATATGCATCACTCAGGTCTAGCTTCGTGAAGTATCGACTCCCCGCCAATCGCGCATATATCTCATCGATTGACGGCAGTGGATATTGCTCCACGCTGAGCCCCGGGTAAACCGTGGATTCGAAGTCCCCGCACAATCGGACGTCTCCCAACTAGAGTGTACGAGGTGCGGTGGGACGCAAGAACCACGCGCGCCAGCGCCAACTCCACTTTATTGCACGACCAGAAGTACACTCCTGCCTCCCCTAGCAGGCGAGGCATGATATACGAAAACCCAACCACGTGACACAGCACACGATCGACGGTCCGATCTGATTGAAACTTGCCAGGAATATTACCGGGGCCCCGCTGATGTGCTTTTCAAGGTTTGATATTAATCGGACGAGCGGTTCCCAAGTTATGGCCATTTTATTGCTTTTTTCAGTGTTGGAAAGGTGTATATATCGCAGCTGAAGTGTCGTTCCACCTTATCATGCCATTTTTTCCCCAAATTAATAATAATAATAATAATAGCACAATAATTGGCAGTAATAAAAAGAATAACGTGATACAATGACCAATGTCTGTCAACCAATAACGACCTATATATTCTGTCAACCAATAATGACGAATAACGTCTGTCAACCAATGACAGGACACGCTGCTTTGACATCACGAATGACGTCACAATTAATGTTTTTTTTTTGCACGATTGAGTCACAATTCTTCTTCTTCGTTTAGTATGACGTCACAACCGACGCTGGGGGACCTGAGTATGTGCCTGAGTATGACGCTGTTTTTTCCCAATGTTTGAATTAATTGTTCAAATTATTAATTAATCCCAAGGTTTGAATTTTCCCAAGGGAAACATCTGTTTCCCAAGGATTTGAAAGCTGTTTTTTCCCAAGGTTTGAATTAATTGTTCAAATTATTAATTAATCCCAAGGTTTGAATTTTCCCAAGGGAAACAGCTGTTTCCCAAGGATTTGAAAGCTGTTTTTTCCCAAGGTTTGAATTAATTGTTGTGCTTGGTAGACATTTGTGAATACATTTACAGAGAGAGGAGCAAGAGAGGAGGGGGGAGAGAGGAGAAGGGAGAGAGGGGTGAGAGAGGGGGGGAGAGGGGGGAGAGAGGGGGGCAAGAGAGGGGGCGAGAGGGGTGAGAGGGGGCGAGAGAGGAGGGGCGAGGGGGGCAAGAGAGGGGGTGAGAGAGGGGGCGAGAGAGGAGGATGAGAGAGGAGGCGGGAGAGAGAGGGCGAGAGAGGTGAGAGGGGGGCGTCACAATTCAAGAGAGGGGAGAGAGGAGGGGTGAGAGAGGGGGTGTCACAATTCAAGAGAGGGGGAGAGAGGAGGGGCGAGAGATGGGGTGAGAGGGGGGAGAGAGGGGAGAGGGTGGAGAGAGAGAGAGGGGGAGAGTTATATAGATTAGCTATCTATAATTATAGATGGGCGAGAGAGGGGGGTGTCACAATTCAAGAGAGGAGGAGAGAGGAGGGGCGAGAGAGAGGGGGCATCACGATTCAAGAGAGGAGGAGAGAGGAGGGGCGAGAGAGGGGGCGAGAGGGGGAGAGAGAGGGGTGTGAGAGGGGGATGAGAGTGGGGGCGAGAGAGTGGGGGCGAGAGAGGAGGAGTGAGAGAGGAGGGGCGAGAGAGAGAGGAGGCATCACAATTCAAGAGAGGAGGAGAGAGGAGGGGTGAGAGAGAGGGGCGAGAGGGGGAGAGAGAGGGGTGTGAGAGGGGGATGAGAGTGGGGGCGAGAGAGTGGGGGCGAGAGAGGAGGAGTGAGAGAGGAGGGGCGAGAGAGAGAGGAGGCATCACAATTCAAGAGAGGAGGAGAGAGGAGGGGTGAGAGAGGGGCGAGAGGGGAGAGAGAGGGGTGTGAGAGGGGGATGAGAGTGGGGGCGAGAGAGTGGGGGCGAGAGAGGAGGAGCGAGAGAGGAGGGGAGAGAGAGAGAGGAGGCATCACAATTCAAGAGAGGCCTGTGTGGTTGTTGTTTCTGGCACGAGGTTTGAAAGTTTTTTTTTTTTTGCATGTAGGCCAAGCACCTACGGGCCCGCCCTCGTCCTCCAAACTTCAGACAAGCGGTGCAACTTATCGCTTCGAGCGTCCAGGTTCTTCTCTTGTTTCATCCGTCGGTTCCTCTTCCACATCACGTGGTCCATTTTGAGTACATGATTGTCCCCTGCACGGGACTAGATATGGCTCCATATATATTCCTCACCGGAACTATATTCCTCGTCGGACTCAGTCGGCGTGGTAGGGCATGAGAATATTGCTCTTCCACGTACTTTGCTGTCGGTTCCCTCTGGCCGGGGCATTGGGGACCAAACTAGTGTGGAGTTGAAACCCACTTGAAGGGTAGGAGTAAATTCCAATGCAGTACCCGCACCCATCTATTCCCCATCTCAGGTTTTACTTGTTTGGCATCGTTACTCAGGTTTACCAGATGATTGAACGAAATTTGTGCGGACAACACGACGAAAATTACAAACACAATCACGTAAAGCAATGGCGTTTAAATGGTTGCTGAGGAGTTGTTTTCACCGCGCTAAAATGGCGGCGACCGTCGCTAACCGGAAGTGACGCAAGGTTCTGTCCACCCAAATTTAATTCACTCCTGATATTTCAGTTATCCAAATCATGCACAAGGAGGAATAAATAAGATATTTTCAAATAAAACACGCGGCTCATTTTTTTATATTTACAATTATACTTTTCGGTATCTGAAGGAAATCCTTCAGGAAAAGAAGAAGAATCCTCATCGTTGTATTCCAACAATATTGTTTGTGACCGGATCATCAAAGCAAGCTCTCAAACAATCAGCAAGCCCTAAGAACGCCACAGCTTCTGATCAATTCACAAGCATTTACAATGACATTTTTTTTGTACTGACGATGGTGCTGAAACCTGCATTTTATACACTTTTTCGATTGCGATGTATAAGTACTGGAGCATCTAGTTCCATGTAGCTTGAAACGGCAAGCTGTTATCGATTAATGCTGTATGCGTTTCACATTTCTCTCTTGATCTGATCCGAGAAAGCTTTTTTTTATAACTTTACAGCAAGATAAACATGGTAAATTAAATAAATCTGTAGAAACCGGATATGACGTAATTCCGCGCCATGTTCTGTGAAAAGGCGGTGGATTTGACCGGATATGACGTAATTCCGCGACATGTTCTGTGAAAAGGCGGTGGATTTGACTGGATATGACGTAATTCCGCGACATGTTCTGTGAAAAGGCGGTGGATTTGTTGCGGGAGTTGCAGCGCGCCTCTGACGGCTTGTTGACTCCATATAATGTAGGTTTTTGGCGCGATTTTTACGGGAAAATATCTTTGTGTCACGTTGTTTGTGCGTGACACGGCGTTTACACGCATTGTGCAATCACTTTAAATCGTGTTTGTCGTGTCAGCCCGGTCGAATGCGTCTGAGGAAGTGCATTAAAGTAGTGCTGTTAAAACGCGAGTACGTCCATAAAATACGTACTTTAAAACCACGAATCGCCGCACAAAATTTGTCCTGCCGAGGGTCTGTAATTGGCTGCTCTTCGAGCACCCTTATTGTGGACATTTCCATCCGTCTGTCTGTCTGTCTGTCCGCGAAACTTTGGTCAAGCCTAGGGGCTAAACGACTCAACTGATTCCAATGAAATTTGGTAGGTAGGACCAATATTTCTGGGAATCGTGTGCTTTCGAATATGGGACCCCGGGCCCTAGCAACGGCAAAAATCGAAAAATCGAAGCTTAGAGTTCTGTGCACAATCCATCTAGCTCCCTTCATGCCAATTTGCAGCCCTAACCAAAAATATTTGTAGGAGGAGATAGGTTTTGGGCGAGTACATGTCGAATATTTCAGAAACGGTTAATTGCGAATATCTCTAAGAGAAAGAGTCTGATTTTGATGAAACTTGGGTGGAATGTGTACAATGTGGCAAGCATGTACACAAACATGAATGGTTGCTATGCACACCTCCGTTGCTTAGCAACAGCTAAAATACTTTATCGTACATCGTACACTTATTGTGGACTGTACAAAAAAAATCAATACCTCCGAAATTGGACCTCCGAGGGACCTGTTTTTTTGTGCCCAAGGAGAATGTCTTACAGTATCATATAAAAAATAAAATTTTTAGCTAATAGATAAATGGAATTACCAGGGCTGCCATTTGGTAGTTTCTTTGGAACCATGCCTGAAATTTCACAAGGCGGGTTTCTGGGCGCAAACTAAGAGGGCTGTGATAATCGTATTTATTGTGCTAAATTGATTGATAGCATGTACATGAATCTCGGCTAGTCGCGTCGGCCAGCTTTCCATCTGGAGCGAGCAGCCATGTCGCCTACCGGCTTGTTTTATTTATTTATTTTTATTTTGTATACCTTGTCGAGGCTCGTATGAGAGCTAACACACAACACACAGCAAGAGGGGCATGAAACAGGGGAGTGGGAAGGACAAAACAATGAGGAACAGAGACAATAGGAGTTCTGTGGAAGGGAGAGGGATGGGGCGGAAAACATGGGGAATACAAGATGGACATTACAGGGACTTTCAGGAAGGAAAGCAGGGAATTTGAAGGAGGTGGGTTTGGGGTCGATTAACGGGGGTAGAAAAGATCGAGGATAAGAGGTGTTGGGGAACAGCAGTTTTGAGGGCCTGGAGGGAAGAATTGGATTCAATAGAGTAAGGGAGTTTATTCCAAAGGTGGAAAAAAGAGGAATGAAAGAGTGAATGTGAGCAGTGATTCGTGATTTTGGTAGTTTTACCAGCAGGGGGTTGTTGGCGGACCTTGAGCACGCTGCGGAAATGTGGTGGGGACAAATCGCAGAGAGAGCAGGGGGGGGGGGGGCGAGACCAGAGAGGAGACGGTAGAAGACAGAAAGACCACCGACCTGCCTGCGGTGATTGAGTGAGAGGCCCAAAGACTGAGCCTCATTGCGGGAGTTGCCAATGATCCGAAATGGCTTGGTTTCCACAGCGTGAAGCCGAGAAAGGTGGGAGGCAGGGGCATCAGCCCAGGGGAGAGCAGTACTCCATTAGGCTGCGGACGAAAGCTTTGTAAGTGGTCAGGAGCTCAGGTGGGCTGAGGAAGGACTTTGCACGATGGAGGACTCCCAGTCGGCGACTGGCTTTGGAGGCCACGTTTCAAATGTGGCTTTCCCAGGAAAGGTCATGGCAGATAGTGAGACCCAGAAGCTTGAAAGAAAGGACTTCTTCCAGAGGATTGTTGCGAAAGTGGATTGGGGGGGGGGGGGTTCTAAATGATCCTTTCGAAGAGACATAGTGAGAGTGTGAGATTTGTCCGGATTGAAGGACATGTTCCACGTGTTGGACCAGTTTGTGATTTTATCCAGATCTGCAGTGAGCGAAGAAGCTGCTGCTTGCCGGTCTGAGGGATGACAGATGGTACGGCAGAGGGTGGGAGTCATCAGCAAAGAGATATTGCCAACGGTTCGAGTGCAGAATTGCTTTGTGTGCGGTTTAGCTTCTGCCCCTCACCGATAAGTTGTGAAGGTTTTGTGCAGATTGACTAAATATATTTAATTGTTTGTTCCAACCAAGTGAATGAATTACTTTGTGGACTTTGAGAAGACACATTTTAAGTTTACAATCTGTGTGGATTTGTACTTGCTACGTATGCAGCACCTGCCTGTGGGTTTGCATCAGTCTTTTGCTGTGGAGTGCTGCTGTGTTCATGATGCACTGCACGTTTAACCTGCCGTTGCTCGCACGAAATCTGTGTGAAATCGTCTTTTTTTAATAAAATTTTCAGCATTTTGACAAAGTTTGGCAATTTAAATATGGTGAACCATAATTGTTGTGGTCCTGGATGCAAATCATGCCTGGTGTTGTCTTGATGGTTAGGGTGGTGGGCTTGGGATCTTAAGATCCTGAGTTCAAATCCAATTCAGCTGTTGAATTAATACTAGGTGGGGTTAACTCAACCTGTCATCCTTCCGAGGTCGGCAAAATGAGTGCCAGCTTGCTGGTATGCTGTGTCGGTGTGGCGACCCGTCCAGAATTATGCCCAATAGCCAAGGAGCTTGCTTAAGCAGCACCAATGCTCTGCACAGACTATGGTCCCAATGGATGGATGGATGGATGGTAGAAAATTGGACTCGTGGAAATGCAGGGAATACGAGAAATATCCATGGATGAGAAGGGTCGAGTTTGTAACTTTTGGTACAAGCTAGCGGTGGCAGTTGATGTAACGCACACGCATGCCTCGAGTGGGTCTTCGGAGACTGTGAGGAGGGACGTCACAGCTGTGAAGTCGGGAAGATGTCGTCGCATGGAGCGTAGGTAAGAGAAGCTCGCACGGATCATATTGCAGCAGGATATGCAGCCCAGAGCGAAGTGGTGAGGTCTAACATCTCGGTCGGGATGTTGAACGGTTTGTGTGATGGCACCCCGAGCAGCAAGAAAGCGAGCGCGAGTGGGACCATCGTGATGGAGATTCCACATCGTGCAAACGGCTGAGGGAGCTCCTGGGAGGCCTCGAGTGGCGCAACGGAAGCCTTTCTCACAGGGACTTTTCCAAGTCTTTTTGGCTTCATTTAGAAGCTTTGTGAGCCATTCCATGTAAGAATCCTTGTCTCACACACACAGTTCACCTCAACATGCCAGCGTAAATGTTGTTGCTCATGGGTTCTGCTGTCACATATTGGTAATTACCCCATGCGTGCAACCCAAAGCGGGGTTAAGCAATTGGTTCATTCTGTCTCTCTACAGATGTCAGTCTATGATCAAGGAATAACTGAATTTCAATTTAATTTTGTATTTGGAACACGGATCTCCAATTTCGCAGTACATTGGCTCTGAATTTGGCAAATTGTACGGAATGCCAGCCTGATCATGCATGTGCACAGGAGAGTAAGGTAATTGTTTTAATGTCTGCCTGTCTAGTAGTCAAACAAAATTGAAAATCATTCCAAACAGGAAACACTGTTTTTAGTGACATGATAAAGGACACAAACAACTGGCATGAAGAACGAACATAGTGTGTTTTAAATTAAGGTGGTGTAAAAGATGGTGCATCAATGGCAGTAAACTTCGAAAAGTTTAAAAAAAATTTTTTTACTTTCCTACAGTCCTTAAAACTTTTATTTTATTTCAATTGAAATTATATACTTGAACACAAATCACTTTGCCACTTTCAAATACCTCTATTTTACAATGACTTGGACAAAATATTGCGTAATTTTATGCCCTCTCGACCAATCGAATTTGTGGCGTGCTCTCTGTCTCTGTCTCTCTCTCCGATGGGGAATATCGAGATTCGGACAAAATGTCAACTCCTAGGAAATATAGATTGTGCTTGGAAACCCAAAGCAAGTCTAAAAGATTCTTCCCAATTCCTATGTCTTTTTTTCTCAAGACTGTGGGTTGAGTTGTTGGATGCACTCCCTAGTTTGTTCAGGGTTCTAGCGATAGCTTGCTTACTCTCTATGAAAGACATCGTTGGATATTTAACATGCACCAACTAATGCTGGCAGATGGAACGTCCAGTTTAACGTCCATCCGGGGGACTGCACACGCATTGATGAATCGCCCTGCCTGTGACACACCAGGATAACAGTTTATAGCTGGGTCGGGATTTAAACCAAGGCCAGACAGCTCCATCCCAAAGTACACTGTTCCTTGGATCGACGTTTCACTGGGCATCCTGGCTGTTCGCATTAGTTTGTGGATGTTAAAGTTCGCATGGTGTCTTTCGTGCATTGTAGATAAGTTATTGCCAGCACCCTGCCCAAATCTCCGACAGATGAATGTCAGGCCGAACTACCCTGTTCATAAAACACTTGCCAAAACTATTCTCTGGACTACCCCACAAGATAATGGGTAATAATTGGGGCAATTAATGATGTAGTAAGAGTAACACAAATTCACCTTGTCCTCACTCCTCATGGTGGTGTAAGTTAACACAGTATGATGTAAGTTAATGCAACATTATATTAAGGTGCTTTTTTGCCCAGATACACTTAATCCTAGATAGGTGTATGAGGGTAGGTGCCACACCACACGAGAGCCCAGTCCCCCCCCCCAGATCTGCCATGCATTTGACCCATGCCTCGCTCAGTACCTTCAGTGTGTTGCCAGCCGTCATCAGTGAAGCATGTGCCTCATCTGCTCCTCCAGTACTTCCTGTGCTATAAGGTGAGTTGGAGTGTAGACTACCTGCCTACACCTTACATATACGAATAAGGTAATTATACACGTCGTATGCCTGGGTCATTCACTGCAGGAGCAGTGCAACAAGATACCAGTAACGGATGAACTGGTGCACGTTCATGAGTGATCTAGGAGGTAAATTTGTTCGACCGTAGACTGAGAAGTGTCTCCATCAGGAAGGTATGAGGAGCAGTGTAAAGGCTGCCATCAGGGAGGTCTTCGACATCAATCCCCCATTCATACCTATCGCTGTCGCTGGATTTCTACAAATGCAGAAGCATTGTCAAGTGCAGCAGAAAGGAAGATGGAAAAACCAAAACTGTGTGCATCATGTGCAATAAACTGGTTTGTCGTCACCATTCATTTGTTACGTGCTTGGACTGTAAATAGATGAGTGACCTAACCTTACGTGTGAAGTATCTGTGAAGTTGGTATAATGCTAACTTGTAATTTATGTAAAACTTGTGTGTTTTAAGTAGTCTTGCAACATGTATTTTTTTATGTTTTATCTTTCACCAAAATATTTTTCCTCAAATTCAAGGATCTGACTTGAATAAGCTGGAGGCCCTAGATGCTTATTTATTTATTTATTTTTTCCTAAGTACTTGTATCCATTGTCTCTGCTGTGTATGAGATTGCTTGGCATTTGAGTAAGTTTTTGCTACAAAATGTGAAAGATGAGTAACTTTTTATTTATTTATTTATTTTCCATGATCTTTCCAAAATTTAATTTTACATATACCATGTAACATATTTGATGTTTGAGATACGAAAAACCTGCAGAAAAGACTAACCTATACGATGGCCTTTAAATGTTGCATCTCTTATGCAGGAAGACGGTGTCAGGCAAGTGTTAGGAGAGCTACGAGCTTTGTACATTCCAAATCAACAGGATGCGTGAGTTCCACGAAAGTGCATCACAGGATTTTTGTACTCCATTCGCTTCATTTGTTTCATAATCACTGTTCTAGACACTGCTCTTCCTTGCTAAGCATTTTAACATCTGGTTTCTTTATTGTATGTGTGCGTTATTAGGAACATCTCGAGAGCAGAGGAGCGTTCGGACCTCCTTCCCACCATCAAGTTCCGTCACTGCTGCCTGCTGAGAAATAAACGCTGTTTGCTGGCCTACCTGTGAGTCAGTAAATGTTGCATCTTTTTCAAAAAAAACCCCTCATTTATCCTTCTGGGGGTTTTGAATATTGACTTGAACTCAATTCCTACGGTTATTTATAGAAGGGAGGATAGTGCATTGCAAAATAATCCAGGGGGGGGAGGGATCAGGAGTATGACTGTAGGTGAGAAGGACAACTCGATTCCTTGTCCAAAGATTGGCGTACTCTGATGTGGTGAAATGCTCACACGAAGGATGAGTAGATGAGGTTGTAAGGCTTTATCACGTTACCTTTGTAGTTTAACGTAGCAGGTCAGAGATGCATTGTATTTTAACACTTGCATTGATTGTGTTAAACCGACTGAGCCTGTGTTGTATAGAATCGACGTTTGGTCAGATCTACACAACATCCAGTTAAACTGACACTCTGAACGTTGATGCAAGAACATCATTCAGATGGTATACTTTGTCAGCTAAACGGGGCAAGTAGCGTTTTCTTTTCTTCCTGTAGCAGCTGGACAGAAATATATCCGTTTACTTTTTATTTTTTTTTTACACAGAGTTAAGGCTCTTGGAAGAGGTAGAACACTGAACGGTTCAAGATGCAACAGAACAAAAGGAACAGCACAGAGATTGAGGAAACACCAACAGCAGGGCTGAGGGACAAAATAGATGGAGACTTAGACGAACCATGTGTGTGGATGAGGGGTAGGGAAGGATGCATGGGGTACACAAAATGAATACAGAAGCAAACTCTAAGGAAGGAAAAATTAGAAATTTGGAAGGAAATTTGGAATTTTCCCATCGTGATGAATTATAATTCTTCATTTGAACATATGAGCAGAGTACCTGTGCTATGGGTGATCTTGTTCCAAGCAACACGTTTTGACGCGTACCTTTATTTGGGTGGTGTGTAGGCAACTGACAGCTCTGTGGAGACAAAAATAAAATAACCTGGGTTATGTGTATATAATTCAAAACACCTCACTGCACTGGAAAACATGTGGACAAGAATCCTGTACTGTAAATCGTGGAGACTTGTAATACCCTCCCCCCACCTGGAGGTGGCGCTACACAATACACATTTACAGAGAGAATTTGCATCCCCTCCATCTCCTCCCCCCCCCCCCTCCCCAAGACCACCGGCATTGATTGGGGTCATACTGATCCTTTGTAGCAAGTCTGGATGTAATCATCCCAGAACTATAGGATGCGTAGCACAATAAACAAACACGCACACACACCAGTCAGTGAATTATAGCAAGGATACACTGAAACTACAAATCAAATTTGCACATTAGGCCACCTGCTTCGATGGGGAAAAAAATCCCAGCATTTCTTCTTCTTTTTTTTTTTAACTTGACAAGCAAGAGTTGTCAATGAAAACAATGCTTTTGGGGTTTATGAAAAATGGATGAGAATCATTCTCAGTCACTGAAACCTTTATTCCATTCCGAAAGTGGAAAACTGGATCTGAAGCATTTCCTCTGAATGAAACCCATGCTGATTCAATGTGATGCAAGCATCCTTTTTCGAGCTGCAGAGTGCATTTATATCCTGAAGCATACTGCATCATCATTTTTGACTTTCTGGCAAGAAGTTTGGTGAAATTGTATGGGGTATTGTGGCTCAGCTATGTATCGTCTAAGTTTTTGCGGTCACCGTTGGATGGTTAGCAGTGCTTGGTGAAAATCTCAGATCTATGAATTTATCAGCATTGAGTGGTATTGTTTATCAGACTGAGTATTACCAGTGGTAAGAAAAGAAAGCTGTGTTAAAAAATGTTTGGGATTATTATAATTATATTTTGTACACAAAGTCTACGTTGGTGGAAGAGCTAGAGAACAGAACAGAACATAACAGAACACTGTAAATCAGGGACACAACAACAGTGGGGTAAAGGGACATCAAAGCGGGACATTTGGAGGAAGAATGAGACAGTAAGAGGAGGGTGAAAAGGACACGGGGGGTGAATAAGCTGGATAAAAGCTCAAGCACAGTAAGAACATGTGCCAAGCACTATGGATGTGGGGAGGGGTGCTATGCCCTCCATTGTTCTCAAAATAATAAACACAACCCACTTCCCAAAACATCAACTATCCCTCCCCCATTCTACTCCTCATGGGGCATACATTATCCTTGGGCAGTTTGGTCATGATCAATTAAAGCAGTTAAAAAATAGATTATCCTTTCCCCCTGTCCAAAATCTTCCCCCTAAATTGAAAAATCTATAAAAGCTAATAACTTAATTTTACTCATCATTAACCCTTCGTTGGGATGGCCCACACTATCCCTTCGAAGTTTGGTGGTGGTCACCCATGCTGTTATGAAGCCCCCTCCTCTCTCCTCCCCAATATTCCAAATCCCTCATAAATTGAAAAATCGATAAAAGCTATAAACTTCATTCCCCCACCCCATGGGCCCTCCATTTTCCAAGGCTGCACATTCTGTAGAACTGTAGCCCATAGGGCTGATGTGAATAACCAGACCCTTTCCCCTCCCTCACACCTTCACCTAAAATTTCTGCCCTCCCTGTTATACTCCAAATTGTTCCCCATTATTTCTGCTTTATTTGGTTGTGATAATGTAAGCTGTGACAAAGATCCTCCAACCCCTCCCCAAATCACCCCCACCTCTCATTACACTAAACATGGGGACCCCATTATGTCTGCCAAGTTTGGTGGCCTGACAGTGTTCCGTTCTCAAGATACAAGACAACGGAAACAGAAAAATGGAGTGTGACAATAAGGGCAGCTTTATGTTTGTGTTTAGTTTTGCCTGATGCGAGATTGTTTAAAAAACGTGCTGCACATGTACTAATAGAACAAAAAACCCCAGAAATGTGGGTGGAGGGAAAGCGGCAAAAACATAACCTGTAAAGGGAGGGGTTTGATTCGGGAGGGTTAATGAAGATAGAAAAGATCTTGAGTACCTGAGGAGATAAACGGCCATCTTGAAGCTCTGGGGAGTAGATTGGATCGATTAAGGAAGTTTATTCCACATACAGTGGGGAGAACAAGTATTTGATACACTGCCGGTTTTGCAGGATTTCCCACTTACAAAGCACGTAGAGGTCTGTAATTTTTATCATAGGTACACTTCAACTGTGAAAGAAGGAATCTAAAACAAAAATCCTGAAAATCACATTGTATGATTTTTAAATAATTAATTTGCATTTTATTGCATGAAATAAGTATTTGATACATCAGAAAAACAGAACTTAATATTTGGTACAGAAACCTTTGTTTGCAATTACAGAGATCAGACGTTTCCTGTCGTTCTTAACCAGGTTTGCACAGACTGCAGCAGGGATTTTGGCCCACTCCTCCATACAGATCTTCTCCAGCTCCTTCAGGTTTCGGGGCTGTCGCTGGGCAACACAGACTTTCAGCTCCCTCCAAAGATTTTCCATTGGGTTCAGGTCTGGAGACTGGCTAGGCCACTCCAGGACCTTGAGATGCTTCTTACGGAGCCACTCCTTAGTTGCCCTGGCTGTGTGTTTCGGGTCGTTGTCATGCTGGAAGCCCCAGCCACGCCCCATCTTCACTGCTCTTGATGTGGGAAGAAGGTTGTTGACCAAGATCTCGCGATACATGGCCCCATCCATCCTGCCCTCAATACGGTGCAGTCGTCCTGTCCCCTTTGCAGAAAAGCATCCCCAAAGAATGATGTTTCCACCTCCAAGCTTCATGGTTGGGATGGTGTTCTTGGGGTTGTACTCATCCTTCTTCTTCCTCCAAACACGGCGAGTGGAGTTTAAACCAAAAAGCTCTATTTTGGTCTCATCAGACCACATGACCTTCTCACATTCCTCCTCTGGATCATCCAGATGGTCATTGGCAAACTTCAGACGGGCCTGGACATGCGCTGGCTTGAGCAGAGGGACCTTGCGTGCGCTGCAGGATTTTAATCCATGACGGCGTAGTGTGTTACTTATTGTTTTCTTTGATACTGTGGTCCCTGCTCTCTTCAGGTCATTCACCAGGTCCTGCCGTGTAGTTCTGGGCTGATCCCTCACCTTTCTCATGATCATTGAGGCTCCACGAGGTGAGATCTTGCATGGAGCCCCAGACCAAGGGAGATTGACTGTTATCTTGAACTTCTTCCATTTTCTAATAATTGCGCCAACAGTTTGTGCCTTCTCACCAAGCTGCTTGCCTATTGTCCTGCAGCCCATCCCAGCCTTGTGCAAGTCTACAATTTTGTCCCTGATGTCCTTAGACAGCTCTCTGTTCTTGCCCATTGTGGAGAGGTTGGAGTCTGATTGATTGAGTGTGGACACTGTCTTTTATGCAGATAACGAGTTCAAACAGGTGCAGTTAAGACAGGTAATGAGTGGAGAATGGGAGGGCTTCTTAAAGACAAAACTAACAGGTCTGTGAGAGCTGGAATTCTTACTGGTTGGTAGGTGATCAAATACTTATTTCATACAATAAAATGCAAATTAATTATTTTCAATCATACAATGTGATTTTCATGATTTCTATTTTAGATTCCGTCTTTCACAGTTGAAGTGTACCTGATAAAAATTACAGACCTCTACATGCTTTGTAAGTGGGAAAACCTGCAAAATCGGCAATGTATCAAATACTTGTTCTCCCCACTGAAGGTGGAAGAAAAGAGGAACAAATGAGTGGAAGTGAGCTTCAATTTTTGGGAGAGTTGGGATGGAGCTGAGTGGAAAGGACAGAGGGTGCAAGATTAGGAAGGAAGTGGTATAGAGACAGAGGCCCCCAACCTGCCTGCAATGCAAGAGTAGCAGGCCCAGAGATTTAGCTTCATGACTGGAGATTCCAATGGTTTTGAGAGCCTTGAACTCTACAGCGTCAAGACGTGAAAGGTTGGAGTAGAGGTGCCATTCCAAAGGGAAGAACTGTGGATTAACACCCTGTAGGTTGGTGGAAGTTTGGATGTGCCAAAGAAAGACTTTACATGATGGAGGATGCCCAGTTGCCGGCTGGCTTTAGAGGCCAACTCTGAAATCTGCTTTGTCTAAGAGAATGATGAAATAAGAAATGCAGTTTATGCATTTTGATGCTTTTCCTCCAGGTACGACAGGCTGATGAGGATTAAAGCTTTGAGATGGGAGCTCGGGAGTGTCCTGCCCAATGCTCTCCGCTTTCATCTCGCACCAGATGAGGCATGCATTGTTGAACGATTATATATTGTTTATCAAGGCTTGCAATTTAAAAAATAACATGATTTCTTAGAGCCACTTCTTAATTAGACGGTTCCCTTTTTGCTTCCTACCCAACAGCTGGAATGGTTTAATCAGTATGGGAGGAGTCTTGCGAAGTACATGCATTCAATCGGCAGTGAAGGCCTAGACTTGGTGCAGGATACTTTACCACCAAAGAGCCTGTTCATTGAGGTATGCATGGGTAGCAGTAACTCATAAAATGATAAATTTATTTCAGCAACATGAAAATTGCTATTCAGTGGGATTCAACCAAATATATGATGGCTTGTTGTCACTTTGCAGCAATGCACTGCAACTGAGTGATGAAATGCAAAGAGTTTATTGACACCATGTCTATGTAAGGCACCTAAGATTGCATGCTGTTCTTGTGCAGGTGCGGTGCTTGCAGGATTACGGCAAGTTTGAAGTCGATGGCTCAACGTTCCTGCTGAACCGCAATACGCAGGTGCACAACAAACCCCATTACAATTTAAACGGTACCCATCCAGGCCTTCACTCATGGCATTTTAACAGCCATTGTGGGATGAATTCAGAGCTTTGAAATCACCCTTCGTCAATGTAACCTTGCAGTCCAGGAGCTGGAAGGCAGTGGTCCAAGGCCAAGCGCTCGGGCACTATGAGCCTCGCAATGGCATGACCCATCAAATTGCAAAAAATTATTTACTTTGGATTTCTGTTACAACCTATTCATACAACATGTCTAAAGTTTACATTTGGAAATGATGTAATACCATAATTGCATAATTGCCCCATGCACGCAAAGCAAAAACCGGGGTTAAGCAATTGGTTCATGTCCATCTGTGTCTGTCTGTCTTTTCAATTTATGATCGAGGAACAGCTTATTCAAAAAGAATGTTGTATTTTGAACACGGAATAGGATAGGAACATGAATACAAAGACAAGTCTGTCATTCTATCATATTTTGGCTTTGAATTTGTCCTGACCGCACACGTGTAGAGAAGAGTGAGATAATATTTTCACTCTGCCTGCCTGCCGAGCAGTCAAACAGCATTGAAAATCATTCCAAACAGGAAACTTACTGTTTTTAAGGACGTAAACAACAGGCACAAATAACAAATGTGAGATAGGGTGATGTAATCGACACTGTAAAACGGTGGTAAACTTGGAATTTATTTGTTTATACACCTTTAAACCTTTATTTAAATTGAGTTATAAACTTGAAGTCCGGAGAACACAAATCGCCTTCATAATACTTCCAAGAACGATGAAATACATTGACATACAGGAAGGACCCTTTATATGGCCATGTCTGTAAGGAACATCAACACACTCCTGTGTTGGAGTGGTGACCTGTCCAGGATTGTGCCCAATATCCAAGGAGACTGCTTAAGCAGCACCAATGCTCTGCATGGAGTATGGTCCCAACCTCCTCCTCTCCTTTATATGGCAACAGAAAAACTGGAAAGACCCGAAAACTGGCAGAATTTTTAAACCCCATGGTCCTACAATTTTTAACCCTTTCATTCTAAAAAGCTAATTATTCCCCACGCCTTGTCTGCAGCCGCCCACGCCTGCTCACGCCTTGTCTGCAGCCGCCCACGCCTGCTCACGCCTTGTCTGCAGCCGCCCACGCCTGCTCACGCCTTGTCTGCAGCCGCCCACGCCTGCTCACGCCTTGTCTGCAGCCGCCCACGCCTGCTCACGCCTTGTCTGCAGCCGCCCACGCCTGCTCACGCCCTGTCCGTGGCCACCTATGCCTGCCCACGCCTTGTCCGCGGCCGCCCACGCCTTGTCAGCGGCCGCCCACGCCTCGACCGGCCACCCACGCCTCGCTGGCCGCTGCAAGAACCTTGCCAGTGGCTGCTAAAACATCCGCGGTCGCCAAAACCTTGTCCGCCACCATCCATGCCATGTCTGTGGCCGGCCCCATTTTGTCTGGCCTCACAAATGTCTGCTGCTGACCACCCCTTGTCCACGGCCGACCATCCCCTGTCCACGGCAGCCCACGCCTTGTCCGCTAAAACGTTGTCCGTGGCCTGATCAGTTCAAAGATTCCAGTGTCATGGTAACGATTATTCCCATTCTCTGGAAATTCCCATTATCTGGACCTGAACCGAAATCGAATCGGCTTGTTCTTGTCACCTAACCAACTCGTCGGATTTGGACGAAATTTCATGGACAGGTTAGGTGTGTGACGATGACGAAATCATTAGGTTTTGGTGAAGATCCGGATCTGAATCCGGAGAGTAGAGTTTTTATATGATTCTTCACCATTAAGAGATGGGGCCAAAAACGATATCCATCCACCCATTGGGACCATATAGTACAGTCAAAATGTCGGATGACCTCCCACAAATTGCAACAAAAGCAAACTCAACTGATTTTGATTCCTGGATATGTCCTCAGTGACAGAAAAAAAGTCCTAAGGGATCCTCTGGGGGGAAAGTCCTGAAATCATGGAAATCCAATATGGCTGCCACCCGGCTTCGGGAAAAATGAGAAAATTGTAAAGATTGATATTTTAAAATGTAAATATATGTTTTTCTGCATTCTAATTGTTTCTAGATATGGTCAGTATATTGATATACAAGAATAATTATAAAAAAGTGAATTGTATTGAGGGTAAAATAAAAAATTATAGCTTTTTTGTCCAAAAATGTCAATTTTTTTTGTCCCGAAATTTTTTTTTACCTGATACTGATTTTGGCTCCTGGACCAAAAAAAAAAGAAATGTTGAAGACGCAAGATGAAATCAAGTCTATGGCAATACAATATAATTATGTAAATCATTAAAACATGACAAAATTCACAATTCCACTCGGGGCAATCACATCTTCCTGACGAAGGTTTCGAAATGAAAATGAAAATTCGCATTAAACTCAGAAACTACATCCATTATAAACTTACTATACATGTTGAGAAAAATCAAGCTTATTAAAGTTAGAACTCGACAATGTCGTCATCATCCTCATCATTGTCACATGGAGTGTTTACGCAGCCAGAGCCCCTGCAGTTTCCACAAGCTGGAGTGCACTCAATGTTGTGCTTCTTGCATGTGCATCTCATGGTGCTACATTCAGCCTGGCAGTTGCACCTAATGACAAGTAACATCTTTTCAGGAGCTGGAGCTATTGATGTCTGAAGTGGCACAAAACCCTCGTCACACTTCTGCCAACCCCAGTCTGTCGGAAGAAGTTCATCTGCACATCCCTTCCATTCTTGGACTTGCAGATACTCGCGCAGGCTGTGATACTTTGCTGCTTCTGATGTTGGTGGTAACGTCTGTGGTTGCACGTGAGAGGAGCTCCAAGCCACCTTGTCCCAGTACCGCTGATACCGGAGGGTGACCAGGGTGTCAGTTGACTTTCCGTTGTAGATTATCACCAATGTTTTTCTCCTGCATCTGCCACATCACATACGGAAGCTGAATATGTATCAAAAACCTTGGCCTGGTCACGGAATGTGTAGTTTGCTTTGAACTTTTTGAGGGAAGCTCCCTTTCCAATCCCATGAAGACGAGATGTCGTGTCGCACCCAAGAACTGCATGTTCGTAGAGTGCTGTTCTCGTTTTGTCTGTGCTCTTCCCTATAAATGTTATGCGTCAAGCGAGGAGGGATTTTGTTTTTCTGTTGGAATGACTGCTTAGGTCATAATCGAACAGTCTACCAACCAGACTCGGAGCAGATGCTTGAACCACAACTCCACAGTCTGGTTGGTTAAGAAAAATAATTACACATTTTATTCGTTGAATGAATTTTTTGATATCGATTTTGCCTTGTAACTATTTGTGGGTGCATCCAAAATTAAATGGGAGGAGGGGGAATCCACCATTTTGCATGACCTTTCATAAGAGTGTAACTGTTGTAGACAGCAGTGCCATCTCCCACCAAAATCCCTTGCAGGACATCTCGTATTCGGAAAGCTCAAACTAATTTATAAATTTCACAGTGAATTGTTCACAGTAAAATAAAGGTTAGAAGGTCAGTTTTCTATCAATTGTTTAATGGGTCAGTTTTCTCGCAATTGTTCTATCAATTGTTTCATTAATTGTTAACAAACATCCATTTTAATTCTTCCGTTTCTTTTCAGCATTTACTGCCGAGGGCTAAGTGTGAACAGTTGATTCGCCAAGGCATCCTTGAACACATCATCTCGTGATGGTCCAATGCTGCACATCAAACCTCATGTTTGTGAACGCCCTGTGTTCGTTTGACCCAACTACAAGGAAGCACCCCTCAACCTGTGTTGATACTTTATTCATCTTGTACAATTTATTCCATTAAACACCAAGTATCTTTTATGTTTTTAGTATTTGCTTTTTCTTTTTTAACAAGATTAGTAGGAAAATAAAATTATTCTTGTGATTAGCACAAATAAGCTGTTTTGGCAGCACAATGATACAAAATAAGTTTTCACAAAACTTGTAAAGTGCTACACAAATTGTACAAAAAAAAAGAGTAGCTCCAGAGCAATAATTATTACCATGACTGTTCTCATTGAACGATCCATGTTTTTGGAATTCTTTCGTTCACTACAGGCAGCCTACCCCTCTTTCCTGTAACACAATAAACTTTGGTAAGTGCCGTGGTCAGTCCATGGGGACAATGGTAGAAGTTTTCCACCTGGCTAATGGGAAGGAGTCTTTGTGGAGCAAATAAGTGTGATTTTTTTTTTTTTGGCAGAATCGTTCAAATGGTGATACAACCATGAAATTTGGTGCGAACGCTCCTTCAGGATCACTCAACATGGCGGCCATTTTCTCCAAGATGGCCACCAGGGTGTGGAAAAAAAAACAACTTCAAACCATAAAAATCGCCAGAGATGTCGGATTTATTTAATCTTGATGTCGATTTATAGGTTTTTGTCCTTGCTGGAGCTGATTCTTGTGCCATCCGGATGCTTTCTAATTTGAACGTGATGTGTTGGCATAATGTACATGACGTCAACGTCACAGAGTCGGTGTGCTTCTTTGGTTGAAATTTAATATTCTCGCTGCAAGCCTCCTGACTGTTTCTGCCCTGCTGATCACCCACCAATGGTTTGTGTGGCAGGTGACACTTGTTGCTGGCAGGTCTGCAGCAAGTGCTGTGATGGGACTCAATTTGTGCCCTGCTGCCTCATCAAGTTAGGGGGTTTGATTATATATGCGAGGTATGCTTGCACATTGTAAGCAATAATGAACCGTGCTGCCCCATTGTCATGGATCACTCACTTGCATTTATTTATATTTTCATTCACGGATGCTTTCCAATGGTTCTGTGATTTTTCCCAGTGTATCAGCTTCGATGGTCGTCGGCACACAAAATTACCATGCTTCCCCATTATCTCGGGTCGCTCACCTGCATTTTTTTCATTTATTTATATTTTCATTTGTGGATGTTGTCCGACGAGTCTGATGTTTTTTTTTTCCTGGTGTATCTGCTTCGATGTCCATTGGCACACAAAATTTCAGCTTTTTACGTCACCTGGAAGGTACTGATTTGATTGTGAGTCAGTAGTGAGAATGTGCTTTATATGTTAGATATTCTCTCTGCCAAGCTGTTTGTCTGTCTGTCTGTCTCACAATATCACTTTGGCCGCACAGGGCGGTGCTTCGCTGTCTTGACTCCACCCATAATATTCTCACCTCAAAAAAAAAATCAAATCACCACCAATTGTGGTCACTACTTTCAAGTGGAGGAGTCCCCTGTCAAAGGGTGGAGGAGCTCCTTGTGAGCCAACGGCCATCCATATCTAGTGCCCAACTGTGTCTGCGGACGTCGTCCTGCAGTTGGGTTACTTCTTATTCGGAGGTTAGTGGCAGGATTTGCACTCCGGCCACCGTAAAACCCTTCATTCCGCAAAACATAAAAACGCAAAGAAATCTGAAAACCCACACTCCGTGGGAGTACCTCCTGTGCAGCTTCCCTTCGCAGGGCAGTTCACCGGATGACAGGATTGGGGAAAAGCCTTTGGGACCCCCAATATTTGATGTTAGGAGAGAAACCACGGGGTATAACATTCCTGGGTCAGATTGCGGGAGAGTGTGTTGGAGTGGTGCTGAGGTGTCGTCCACCAGACTGCGATCTCCTTGGGTTAACCTGAGGCGGTCCCTTCGGGTGGGTGCCTGAAATGTCCTCACCCGAAAAGAGGATGATCACCTGTCTCTGTTATCATCTGAGCTCAAGCGTTTGGACATCGGTATTGCAGCACTCCCTGAGGTTCGGAGACCGGATTGCGGCGGGATCATGGTGGGTGGTTACACCTACTATTGGTCTGGTCGCTCTGATGGTTACCATGTCTAGGGAGTTGCTGTAGCTGTGTCCAATGAACTGACTCTAATGATAATTGAGGTAACACCGGTCAACGAGCGTATTATGAGACTCAGGATTTGTCACTCCTTGGGTGTCATTTCCCTGGTCTCTGTTTATGCTCCGACTGAGGCGAGTGACCTCACTGTGAAGGATGCGTTCTACGCCATGCTCGAGTATGTGGTTGATCAGTGCCGCAGAGGACATACACTTCTAGTCTTGGGGGATTTCAATGCATCGACTGGAACTGTTAGGGATGGTTATGAGATGTGTGTTTGTCTCCATGGGTCAGGAACTATGAACCAGAATTGCACCAAGTTCCTTGACTTTGCAAGAAGTCATGTACTTAGGGTGGCCGGTTCATGGTTTCAGCACCAACAAGCTAATCGCTGGACTTGGTAGTCCAACGCTGGCGGTGTGGCAAAGGAGATTGACCATGTCCTCGTTGATGGTCGCTGGAGGATGATCCAGAACTGCAGGGTCTACCGGAGTGCTCAGTTCCTCAATACTGACCACTGGCTTGTTGTAGCAACTCTAAAGCTGCACCTTAAATCCAGGAGAATGGTACCATCTCAGCCTAGGCTGGATGTTGGCAAGCTCAAGGATGAGAGGATAGCTGAGTGGAGATTTGTGGGGTCTGGGTGCTTTGGGAGGTCCTGAAGAGTTGTGGAGTGCCTTCAAGTCCACCGTCCTTGATGTTGCCGATGGATGTCTTGGAACTCACCGTTGGGCAAAGAAGAATTTTGTCTCTCAAGGGACACTGGAAACCATTGACCAGAGTTGCAGGGCCAGGCTGAATGGCAGAGCTGAGCTGTTCAGGGAGCTGAGGCGTAAAACTATGATGCGCTAAGGGTGGACTAGGAGGCCTATGTGCGATGAATCTGTGAGGGGGTAGAGCATCACCTGTGGTCAAGTGATTCTCGTCCTGCTTACAGGGGAATTCACGCTTTGCGTTCATCCAAGCCCATCCCTCGGTGTACTGCAGTTCGAGCAGAGGGTGGGAGGCTCTTGACAGAGGAGTCTGAAGTGAAGGCCCCCTGGGCCGGTTACTTTGAGCGGTTGTACCATGCTGATTCACCAGCTGTCAAGTTGGACGTCAGGGGTGTTACAATCCCTGTTGCTGACTCTCCAATCAACTGTGGTCCACCTTCGCTTGTGGAAACACGGGCTGCGGTGAACCGGTTGAAATGGGGTAAAGCTCCAGGTATCTGTGGCATCCATGCTGAACTTCTCAAGGCTGGTGGAAATGCTGCACTCGTGTCATTGCATGCAGGTCTGTGCTCTGCTTGGAACACAGGCATCATCCCAACTGACATCCTCTCTGGAAAGGGAATGGTCATCGCCAAGACTGCAACAACTACCGAGGGGTGACGCTGCTCTCAGTGCCGGGCAAGGTCTTTGCTCGGGTAATTTGTGATGGGGTTCGCCACCATCTGCTTGAGCACCAGCGTCCAGAGCAGTCAGGCTTTAGACCAAAGAGGTCAACGATTGACCGTATCCTTGCTCTTCGGGTCCTCACCGAACTCAGACGAGAGTTTCGGCAGGGGCTGCTTGCAGCCTATGTTGATCTCTGTAAAGCGTTCAATTCTTTGAATCGGGATGCCCTCTGGAGGATTCTTGGTCTTCATAGAGTGCCACCAAAACTGATCGATCTGATGTCTGAACTATACTCTGGTACTGAGAGTGCTGTGAGATGTGGTGGTACCATCTTTGACATTTCCATTTGTTACTGGAGTTCGTCAGGGGGTGTGTACTAGCCCCCACACTTTTCAGCACTTGTCTGGACTGGATTCTAGGGAGGATGTCGGAGAGATCAAGCTGTGGTGCATCGTTTGGGAGAATCCTTGGCTGTCGGTGGTCGGACTTTGTGTCCAACGAGCGGTTGCTGAGAGAGACTCATGAGATTTGTCAGCTGCAGCTGTATGGACATGTGGCTCATTTCTCCTGACGCTGATCCTGCTCACCAGATTCTCTTAGCGAGGGAGTCTTGTTAGTGGAGGAGGCCAATGGGCCGACCACGTGTCTCGTGGTTGCAGAAGGTTGATCGGCATCTCAAGGAGATTGGGATGGGCCAGGCATCTGCCTCGGGGATGGCCAGACGGAGGCCCCTGGAGTTCCAGTGGAAAGTGGACGCAGCAACGCTCTGCTCTGGTGCATGCTCCCATACCTGACCTGACCTGATTTTCAAGCATTTGAAGACTGAACAACGCCATTCCAATAATGAAATAAATGTACCTTTCGAGGAAAGAAAGAGGAAATGAGTTGATGCATGTTTTGTTCTGTAATGATCAAGGTAGCCATCTACTATACACTACTGAAAGACAACCTTCATTCAATTGCAAGTACTATAGTTGGTTGTTATTATTATTAATAACTACGAAATGCAACCCGTCGTTTTGCTGATGGGAATATTAAGTAGGGGGAGGGAAGGAGGGGAGGCGGGGGAAGAGATGAAGGGAAGAGCTCGGAAAGGGAGGGGTGGGGAGAGCGAGGCCTTGCCAAATGTCGCGATACACTTCATGAGGGTGGGTGGGACCGAGGATGAGGGGAGGAGTTCTCGACTTGCGTTTGGTAGTTGGACTTGTGGAGAAGTGGGGTGAGGGTGGAGGGGTAGTACAGGATTGAACAAAATGGGGCATGTTAATACAGCATGCAGAAACCACCTGGAGATGTCCATGGTGGGTGGAGAGGGGAGCGAGTGGGAGGAGGTAAGGATGAGGGAAGGTAAAGCAGTGTGAGGGGGAAGAGAAGGCAGTGCAATCAGAGGGGAAGGCAGCGGGAGGGGAAGGGAATGGTGATAAAACGTGCCCAAACAGCAACATTTTCTTTTTAACTGCTGGGTTCTATATAAAACTCGGCAGCAGCATTTAAAACCCATGCTATGTACATGGCAAAAGCCTGCCTCCCTGCATGCATGCTCTTATATGCAGCAACCTTTGCACCTCTCCAGTCTGATTCATACATGCTGCACTATGGGGGAAGCCATTTAAAATTAACAACTAAATAGTCAGTCTTTAACACTCCCCTTAACAGAGGGAAAGGTGTGAAGAGAAAGGGAGACAATGGGGGGAGGGCGGAGAGAGGGATGGGGTGCGAGAGGGAGAGGGGGGTGACGGAGAGAAGGGATGGGGAGATAGGAGCGGAAAGGAGAATGGGAGATTCTGACAGATGTGACGTCCAGTTTAACGCCCATCTGAGATACGGCACACACATTGATGAATCACCCTGCCTGTGAAACACTGGGATGACAGCTTATAGCTGGGTTGGGATTCAAACCCAGGCTAGGCAGCTGATGGTGAGCGTGCGTACTTCTTGGCTATCCTGCCGTGATGTGGCGATTGATTGCTTTGTAACAACTGAAAACATTTTTTTTACTCATTGTAATCATCTAATTTATTTTGATTTCCTAACTGGAGATGTCCCCACAGCGAATTGAGCTGCAGTATCACCATCGAAGGTTGAAGAGCGCTCGCTTGAGTGGTTTTACCACCTTAGCAAGCACTCCAATGAAACAGTTGAAGAAATTTTGAAAAACGTTCTATATAAAACTTCTTTTGTTTTATACTTCTTTTGTTTTTGTTTAACTTCTTTTGTATGTATCAATCTATGCCGAAGTGATGGGCCATATAAGGAAAGATCATACAAAAAGGGGAAAGGTGGTGTAAAATAAAATTGCACTGTTTCAGTGTGCGAACCACCGCCCAAGATACCGCATGTCGATCGATATATTCAGTGACAGTGCGAATGTTGTAGAGCGCTCGCCAAGTGTCTCAAGCACTCTAAAGAAAGGGTGATAACGACCGGCTGGCTTGGCAAACGATTAGTGATCACTGATCGGTCATACAAATACCATGCACCCAGAGACACCCAGAATGTCAAGCGATGTCCGAATTCGACACATGAACAGTTTTTTTTTTAGCAGTTGGAATAACTGCTGAAATCAATTAAGAAGTTTGAATTTTGAAATTGGGCTGAGATTAAGAGATTCTGGAGGTTATGGCATGTAAGGAAATGAAATAAAGCCACAGTGTCCTTCACGAAAAGAATGCAAGCTCTCCCCAGCACCATGGTCAAATTCCAAATTATTCCAAGATGCAGCAGAGGCCGCACCCTCAGCCAATAATGCTACCCCGCAGCCAATGATGCTACCTCGCAGCCTTGGGCTGCATAAGAAGGAAAAGGTTGGCAGTTGGGTATAACTCGTAAAAAGACAAATCATCATGGAAATATCCATAGATCATTTATGATATATAAAGAACGTCCTGGAAAATTACTTATCAGTAAACACGTCACTTGTTTGTCTAAGGTCACTTTGTTTATTTATTTATACATTCGAATTAGTCTACGTGTTGTAGGTAATATTAGTTAACAACACGTCATGGTCCATGACATGGTTAATTCCAAAACAATTCAGGATCCATTTGCCTTCGGCTTCACCTTGTAGCCAAACGGTATGTTGTATTGAAAAAAGTGGAGGAATCAGAAGAGAGTAATGGAGCACGTATTAACCAACTGTGGGAAAAGGGAAACCATGGGGGATGCGAGATAACAAGGACAACAAGGAAATCCAACACAGGTGGAGGCCATTCAGCCCATCATGCCTGCGCAAACAGCACACCAACCCAAGATCATTTTAATTAATGAAAGAAAAATATATTTTTGTATTTTTTTTTGTTGTTTTTGTAGTTTTTTTTGTACTTTTTTGTTGTAATTTTTTTTCTTTCTTTTCTTCCTCTTGGAGGGGGCATGGCTTGATTAAAAACACGCATCAACCACACAACCCCCTTAACAACACCCCCACCAACAGCACTCGGTACACAATCACCCATCAATACTCAAACTACCTAAAAGTATTATCAACATCCCCATACCCCTCTATCTCCATAACTTCCAGGTACCTATCTAATTCCAATTTAAACTTATGTACTTTTTCTGCTGCCACTAACTTTCCAGGGAGACCATTCCATACATTACCTACTCTCTGAGTAAAAGTCCCCTGCCTCACTACCGTCTTAACTCTCTACTTTATTCTCAAGCTATGGCCCCTGGTTCTATCACTATCTACTCTGTTGAATAATAATTCATCTGTATTTATATTGTTGCGGAAATGGGCCCTTAGTGTGTTATTAAATATAGGATTAGCCTAGATCCCCCCCTTAAAATGCATGTTTAGCCAGGTTGTTTGGTAATCGGACGTTACATGTGTGTCGGGAGGTGTAGCACGCTGTCCAGTGTTCATACAGTGGTGATGTACCGAGAGGCGCCTTCTTTTTCCTTCCCCCCTCTTAACGAGCCCCCACCCAGCACCCTGACGGAGTCAGTCAACAGGATGTGTCAGCAACCCAATGGCGGAGAGCTGCTGCAAACTCAAACGATGGACCAATCACGGGTCCCCAGGGGTGGTCCGAAAAGCCCGCCCCAAAAGCCAAGAGGAACTGCTTGGTCCGGTCTGGATCTGCTTTATGAGGAGTGACTCGACGAGCTGTTCCTCCTTGGCGATGGATCCAGCGTGCAGGTCGTCCCCAGGTTGATCCTGAGTCCAGCCACGGGGCCTCTGACTGTCCTTGCTCCCTGCGCAGCTGGACCACGTCTTTTCATCACGTCAATCCGCCTGCGGAGCCGAAGACCCGGATTTGGCCTGGTCTGGTGTACAGGCCAGGCCTGGATTCTCATACTGGACCTTGTGGGGAGCCAGCTGGAACAAAGAGTGGCTTGTTTGAGGAAAGATTGACATGCCTGGTAAAAACCATGCAGAGGTTCCATGGGGCTGGTGAAGAGATTTTGATGTTTTGTTTAAATTGTTGGAAATAAACGATTAGGGCAGTATGGAGGAGGCCAGTGGACGATGGACGTAGTGACAAATTGATTGGGGTTTGACAAAAAAAGGGTATCAGTTAAATTTGATGAACAAGTGGGATCCGAAGGACCGGTGTGTTTTTGTTTTCACATAAACGTGAAAGGTGTTGGATGGTGTTGTGGACTGGGTGTGTGGCACTGTGGAATGAATCACTAAAGTGTTTGGGGTGAATGGCGTGTTTGTGTGAATGAGGAGAGTGAGTGCGAACAATGTACGTACCCTGTCGGTAGGAGTCTCCTAACCAAGTTAGTGTATGTTAGGGGGACTTAGAGGATTTGACATGGATTCTGGCTGCTGTTCCATCGTGCAGGCGGACTGCTTGGGGTAGATGCAGGCCAAGGTATGGTGGTACTGGCTGGGAGTGTGACGTGGTATTGGAAGTTGGTGAGTCGGGAGAGGGCACCAGGGCTTTGGGGGCTCCTGGCAGGTGAAGGCTGCCAGAGATGCTAGGAGAGCACAGTAGGTTTTAGTGCCAGGAGAGCACAGTAGGTTTTAGGAGAGCACAGTGTGGGGGCTAGAGAGCCACCCCTTATTTAGGAGCACCAGAAGCACTCTCAGGTGAACGCCGAGGTCGCTGGGTATCCCCCACCCCCTATTGGAAGCAGGCAAAGAGGCCGAGTAGTAGTCACTCTCCCCAGCCAGCGAGTTATGCCTGGCACCACCAAATGAAAAAAGACAAATAAGGGCCTTGCCCAGGTTTAAAAAAATGGAACAGTGTGCCAGGTTGGGAAAAATCGGTCATTGTGATCACTCTTGCCATAGCGGGTTTTGTTTCATTGTTTAGAGCTAAAAGTAAATGGTTCGGTTCGATGAACTCTCCTCCGCACCATTCATATGTGACACCTGGTACGAGTAGTGTTGATGGGAAAATTTGTTAACAAGAGCCAGGCTTGGTTACCCTCTCCAAGTGCCAGAGAGGCCACCAATGTGTCATGAGTACACACCCACGAAGATAACATTTGATTCAGAAACACCATCCTGTCTGCTAAAAAAAAAAAAAAACTTATTAAGAAGACCATCCCAAAACGAGTCAGGCAAGGAAGGTTAAGGGTACACTCCATCTCACCTGGTCTGGGGTCATCACACCCACTTGTGCCCTCAAGAACGCCTCCAAACTGCATTTGCTTACCATCGATATCACCGTGCCACCATTGCTGTGCCACCTGCTGTCCAATGCAGGGCTTGTTGCCTGCTGCTACTCGTGAGTAGGCTATTGCGGCCGGGAAGTCATTTTGTGGGCCATATGGGCCGAAGGATTTTTGTGGGCCATTGAGGCCAAAGTGCTTTTGTGGGCCATTGAGGCCAAAGTGCTTTTGTTTGGCCGTTGCGGCCAAAGATTCATGCCATTTTGTGGGCTCAGTGGGCCGAAGAACTCTCTGTAAGATTAGGCCACTGGGCTGACTGATCTCACCTGGTGAGAGGCCAATCGGGCCACGAAGTGAGGAAACTCTCAGGGGTGAATAGGCAATACTGCCGGGAGGGGCACAAAGGAGCGAACACGTTGGGGAACTTTGAACCTTTGAATGTCCTGCTCCGATGCAAATATTGGTGTTAAAAGTAAAATTGAATGCCCTCCTGTTCAAATCCATAATTAGAATGTTAAGTAGTGCATAGAGTGTGAATGTGTTTGTTAGATTAGTAATCCGACACACGAGGATAGGGAGATGCCAATCTTACTGTGACACTTTGGTTTTTGGAGTTAAGTGCTTCCCATGTTGTGGGTTAGAGTAAATGGGAGATCTGTGCTGTGCGTTAGACAGGGCCATGACCGTGGGCTGCCCCAAATGGAGGCTCTGAAGAGCCTCAGGAGAAAGGTGGGGGTAGTGTTGCGGAAATGGGCCCTTAGTGGGTTATTAAATATAGGATTAGCCCAGATCCCCCCTTAAAGTGCATGTTTAGCCAGGTTGTTCGGTAATCGGATGTTACATGTGTGTCGGGAGGTGAAGTAGGCTGTCCAGTGTTCATACAATGGTGGTGTACCGAGAGGCGCCTTCTTTTTCCTTCCCCCCTCTTAAGGAGCCCCACCCAGCGCCCTGACCGAGTCGGTCAACAGGACGTGTCAGCAACCCATTGGCGGAGAGCTGCTGCAAACTCAAACAATGCACCAATCACGGGTCCCCAGGGGTGGTCCGAAAAGTTCACCCCAAAAGGCAAGAGGAACTGTTTGGTCCGGTCTGGATCTGCTTTAAGAGGAGTGACTCGACGAGCTTTTTCCTCCTTGGTGATGGATCCAGCGTGCAGGTCTTCCCCAGGTTGATCCTGAGTCCAGCCACGGGGCCTCTGGCTGTCCTTGCTCCCTGCGCGGCTGGACCACGTCTTTTCATCCCGTCGATCCGCCTGCGGAGCCCAACACCAGGATTTGGCCTGGTCTGGTGTACAGGCCAGGCCTGGATTCGCATACTGGACCTTGTGGGGAGCCAGCTGGAACACACCATAGATATTTCGCTCTTGTGCCGTCGACCTTTCAGGGGCTGGACGCGCTGAGGCTGGTGTGTGAGCGATGCTGACAAAGGACGTCGTCCCTGCCATCTTGCCACACGACATGCGCGAGAGGTGCCGATAGGAGTACGAGCGCCATCTTGCCACGCTGCATGCTCGAGCTGGGTGCTCGAATCCGACACCATCGGCTCGTCACGAGCCGCATTCGTGCCTTCGACACTTTTCCTCTCATCCATGAGGCACCACCAAGTACTCCGTGTCTTGTCTGCATGTTGTCCAGGCCTAAGGTTTATTTTGCTCGGGCTCCCTTCGAAACCCGTATCCGTAGCTCCCTAGATAAGGACGGGTTATAGATGAATGATAACGTTATCGTGAATGCTTTGCTTGTGTCGTGTTCCCCGCTGTGTCCCCAATAAATCTAGCTGAGTTATACGAAATTTGCCGCCTTGAATTTATTGGTGCCGCGCTGAAGAACAATCGCTCGATTTGTATTTAAAACCAAACTGGTTACGGACTGTGGCAGACTGCGCTCGGTCTCTGACAAACCCAGTCTGTAGCCGGGGTCTATATCCCCAACTGGCAAGGCACAGGGGTACTTTGGTATCGTGATCTGAGGCGTGTGACCCGAGACCTGTGCCGAACTCGCCGGCGTTATAACCCCTGAGACGGCGGTGCTGTTGAGCGCCGGCGGATTCTTCAACAATATTATCTATACCTTTCATTATCTTAAACATCTCTATCATATCTCCTCGTAACCACCTCCTTTCTATTGAATAAAGCCCTGTCTCCTTCAACCGCTCCTCATAGCTGAGTCGAGCTAGGCCCAGAATCAATCTAGTAACCCTATGCTGAACCCTCTCTATGGCATCTACGTCCTTCCGGAACTGTGGTGACCAGAACTGCACACAATATTGTAGAAGTGGCCCTTACTAAATTCCTGTACAATGTTAACACCTCTTTTGATTTATAATTGATCCCCCTCCTTATCCAGCCTAAAAACAGATTTGCTTTTCCTATAGCTGCCTGGCACTGTGCTGCCTGCTCACCTCCCTTATCTCTTACCACCCCCAGATCCTTCTCCCGTGCGACATATTCCAAAATTACCCCTCGCAACATGTAATCTCTATTTTCATTGTTCTTTCCCATCCCCAACACCTTCCACTTGCTCAGGTTAAATTCCATCTGCCAATCTTTTGCCCAATCTATACAAGTATCAATACTCTCTTGTATCTGTTCACCACCCCCTCTGCTATCCAGCTTACCTGTAATGGGAATATGGGAATATATGTAATGTGAATATAAAACGAATGAAGGATTACATCCACATGCATGTTTTCAGTGGTACAGTACTTACGTTAAAAGAAATTCGAAGTTGTAAAAAAATAACTCCTTCACTTAACAACTCATCTCCAAGTTAATGCAGCCCACTTTCATTCCTTTGTTCTTTCTCAATTTCTTCTTTCCTGTTCCGTTCAACTACAAACAAAAATTTTCCCTGTCCACATCCTCCGAAGGGGCTGGTGAGATGCCCTGGAGTACACACACTCGTCTCTCAGCTGCTTAGCTGGGGTTTGAATCCCGACCCACCTCCAAACCATCATCCCGGTGTTGCACAGGTAGACTGATTCATCAATGTGTGTGTCAACCTGAGCGTCATGTCTAGTGTCATGTGTCAACCTGAGTGTCTACCCGAACTTTCACGGAATTACAGACGTTCACAAACACTACCCGCAGACCGATCGTGAATATGATGCTTGGCATGCTTAAGTTTCAAGGTTAAAATCCAAAAAAACTTGTTCACGTATAAGTAAATAAATTAATATTTAGTAAAACTTTTCCAAATCGGCTTCAACTTTTTGGTTCAAGAAACTTCAGACTGACGCTCGAGGAATTCGAAGTGGCCATCGCCTGATGGCCCAGACTCCTGGATGAGGACAGAGTGCCTGCTGGAATGACATCGTGTCCACAGATGACTCTGCACTCACTAAATGGTGGGTGAAGCCTCCTCATGGCCATTGATATCGTTATCAAGCAGCCACACGTTTGTGCAAACGTCTCAGCTCCTGGTTGTGTCTGGCACAATCCCCTCCAAAAACAACAACCCCAAACATTGTGAAAAAGTGACTATCGTAAAGAAAGAGACAAATGTGGAAGTAAGATAAGCCCATGACTTCAGAAAGCTCGTGCGACGTGACGAAAGCGGTTTGGTGTGCAAGTCTTTCATCACCTTGATACTTTGGTTTCCAGGGTTGAGCGAACTTCGTTTGTGGTTGTGAACAAGACACTTGCTTGGACAAAAGATAGAAATCTTGGGTTTGTCGTTGTGATGCAACACCGGCCTTTGGAGTTCCAACTGACAGTTTTATAGTCATTAGAAACACCCGCTTCCTTTGGAAGCATTGGCAAGTCGGGGTGTGGGTGTTGCGGAAGGAGGTAGTTGTGCCCATGCCCTGACCCTGGGTACTACCAACACAACAAGTGTGAAAAATTTGGTGGAAATCAGGCTAGCCATGTTTTTTCCTACGATTTTCAGATGTCCACACACACAGACAATTGCCTTATTTAATACAGTAGGTTGTCGGGATGTGGACATCTTCAGGAGATGTCACATTGGAGAGCCACGAACTTCCTTCGGTACATCATTGGACAATTCCACCCATCTTTACCTGATCTACTTCTGCAACGACTTGCTTGATGACTCCGATCAATTATTCCCACCTTTTTGTGGGGTTGGTGGGGGGACCTTTACGCCCAAGACTTTCATGAACCGGCTGGCCATGTCTGATGTTTGTCTGGAGATGGAGGAATTTTTAATTTGTTCAGGATACTGGCGATAACTCGCCTCCTCTTTACGTAAGACGCTATATGTGGCTTTTAACGTCTGCCAACTGAGGCTATCAGACGGGACGCCCAGCTTAACATCCATTTGGGGGACGGTGATGAATCATTCTGCCTGTCAGACACCGCGATGACAATTTATAGCACAGTTGAGATTTTAACCCATCCTCGACAGCTTACGGGTGACTGTCTGTACCTCCAACTCGAGGGCCCTGAGCCTAGATGGCCTACCATCCTTGCAGGCCTCACCACGCAGCTTGATGGAGTACCGCCCTCCTCTCTGGGTGAGATCCCCTGCCCCATGCCTTGCTCAGCTCAACGCCATGGAAACCAAGGTCTTCACGATCATTGGAGTCTCACGCAATAAAGCTGATCATCAATGGGTCTGTCACTTCGCCATTTCAGACAGGTCAGTGGTCTCTTCTACCGCCTCCATTCTGGTATTGCATCCTTTGCTCTTTCCGTGCTTTGTGCCCCCACATGTTTCTGCAGGGCACACACGGTCCACCATCAACCCCTTTCTGGTGAATCTATCAAAATCCAGGATCACTGCTCACCTCCACTCATTCGTTCCTCTTTTTTTTCCCACTTGCGGGATCATCTTCCACATTCTCTTCAATCCCATTCTTCCCTGCAGGTTATTCAAAACAGCTGTTCACCAACATCTCAGATCATCCCCAATCCAAAACCATGATCTTTTCTACCCTCGTTAACCCCATACAAATTCCTGCTCCTTCCAAATTTCCAGTTTTCTCTCCTTGGAATTTCCTTCTGTGCCCAACTTGTCCACCCCATGCATCCTCTGTGTCCATCTTGTCCACCCATGCATGCGTGTCTTGCGTCCTGTTTTTAGCTCACCTGGAACGTAGTTCCGGAGAGCTTATGGGATGGCATGTCGTCCGTCCCGTCCACAAACACTTGCAACTTCTTCTCTGAAACTACACACATGATTTCGATGAAACTTCCCCACAAACCTTCATCACCCAGTATGTGCCAAAGTTTGTTCACGGCATGAAAAAAATCGGGCTCGAAAGGGGGCTTTCGGGGGGTTGCTCCCCCAAATAGGTATTTGCTTTCTTCTCAGAAACTACACACACAATCCGATGAAACTTGACCACAACCTTCATCAGCAATGATGTACCAAAGTTTGTTCACTGCATTAACAAAAAAAATCCATTGGGATTTACTTTCTTTGTCTGTTACATATTTTGTGGGTCATCCAGGTCGACCAGTGGTTCCCTGGTTATCTTATCCAGCCGCTACCAGGTGAGCGCCCAGGGGTATTGCCCATATTTTTGTCTATTCCGTCCCGATCGCGTTCAGTGTACTGGTTCTTCCACGAACCTCGACTACGTGTAGAAAAAAAACACCGTTTTTTTCGACAAAACGATGTGTTTTAAAAAATGAAGAAAAGTTATTCGTTACCTCCACCACCGAAGGTGAAGGAGGTTATGTTTTCACCCCTTTCTGTCTGTTTGTTTGTTTGTCTGTGTACAGGATATCTCAAAAAGTTGTCTGGATCTGGGTGAAATTTTGTGGACGGGTTCGGTGTATGACAAGGACAAACTGATTCGATTTTGGTGAAGATCCAGGTCTGGATCTGACTACTGGAATTTTTTCAGTAATTATTCACCATTGAGAGATAAAGGGCCAAAAACAATACAAAACACGATATCTCAAAAAAGCTGCGGACGGGTTCGGCCGAAACTTGGTGGACACGTTGGGTGTGTGACGAGGAAGAATTGATTCAATTCTGGTGAAAATCTGGATCTGGATTTGAGAATTTTAAAAGTGATTCTTCACCATTGAGAGATCGAGCCAAAAACGATACATGGCACGATATCTTTAAAAATGTATCGATTGTGCCCGATATGTTGTCGTGGATCAGGCATTACGTGGTGGAGGTATGCGCTCTACCGAGTGTCCTTCTAGTTTCAATAAATTTCCTGCATGAACAAGAATCTGACTTAGCAAAGTCTGTTTAATTTGAGTCACTGCGTTGTTATTTGCGCGTCAGAGCAAAAAGAAGAATCGAAAGGAGAATGAAGGGCAAGCCCGTGTTTCCGAGCACGTGGGTGTGGTGCTCCAAAGGAGGAACTTTGTTGAGGCTAAGAAGAGCCTGAAAGCGAGAAGTAGCGCAGCACGCATTTCAACCAGGTACGTGAATTGGTCATGCACGCACGCACGCGCCGCGTGCAGGTAGCACACTGGCGGCACGCGCTTCGCGTTTACCTCGCCGCACACGTGTTCTTCACATTTGGTGTACGTATGTACATGATGCGCATAGTCCTTATATCGCGTATCAACTTATATTTCGGATAAACTCTGAACTTTTATCGTCCGTGCATGTGGCTGGAGTTGCTCCAACAGGAAGGTGCCGAGGTAGTGCATGAACCTTCCAACCTTTGAGGTGTGATATTGTGCATGTTCGAATCCCGACAACCTACTGTATTAAATAAGGCAATTGTCTGTATGTGTGGACATCTGAAAATCGTAGGAAAAAACATGGCTAGCCTGATTTCCACCAAATTTTTCACACCTGTTCTGTTGGTAGTACCCAGGGTCAGGGCATGGGCCTGACCCAGGGTCAGGGCACAAGCTGGGACAACTACCTCCTTCCGCAACACCCACACCCTGACTTGCCAATGCTTCCAAAGGAAGCGGGTGTTTCTAATGACTATAAAACTGTCAGTTGGAACTCCAAAGGCCGGTGTTGCATCACAAGCTGGGACGGCTACTCGGTGGAGCGCATACCTCCAACCAGGCTGATTCGTTTATGGTTTGTATCCCACTGCGAGGCCGCATCTGGATTCGCAGCTGAACTCAAATTTAATTGCCTTGTTATTGTCACACAATCAAATCATCCAGCAAGTTTCGTCCGAATCCGTCCATAACTTTTTGAAATACAATATCTATCTTTTTAGCCCCATCACATCACTCAATGGTGAAGAATCGCTTAAAAAAAAAATCGGATCTGGATGGTCACCAAAATCGAATAAATTTGTCCTTGCAACACGCCCAACCTGTCCACCAAGTTTCGTCCGAATCGGTCGATAACTTTTTGAGATATCCTGCTATATGTCGTTTTTGACCTTGCCTCTCAATGGTGAAGAATCACTTCAAAAACTCTCGGATCCAGATCTGGATCTGGATCTTCACCAAAATTTAATTTCATCCTTGTCAAATACCCAAACTGTCCACAACTTTTTGAGATATCCTGTTCACAAAGACAAACAAATAATGAAAAATCACTCACAGTGTGACGCTTGGCAAAGCAGAACAAAGTGCAGGGTGGCCATAAAGTCTGGAAACATAGATCATATTGTGTCAGAGTGGTGAGGGAATGGTAGTATGATAATTTCCATAACTGGATTGGTCGACGTAGCCCTGTGGAGTGGGCTGCACACTCACCTGATCTGAACCCCCTTGATTACTTATTCTGGGGTATGCTGAAGATGCAGGTTTATTCAGTGAAAATCAGACACGAATCATCTGAGGCAACGCATCCCGGATGCATGTGCTGGGATTGATGGAAATGCTGCATTAAAGCACTGCGTTCATTGCAATTTTGCACAGCGCATTGAACTGCATTTCTCATGAGGGACAACACATTGAACATGTCATGTAATGTCATTAAACTTATCATGGATTGTAATGTAATGTCAATAAACCATTTATAAGATACTAGACGACCTGTGAACCAGTTGGGTTCCAGTTGTGACGGAGGTTGATGAAAAAAATCATTTCAAGAAAAAAAAAGCTCCAGCGAACTACACCGCTGAGGTTGTTTGCATCGATCAAATTCTCCCAAAGAGGACTTGACTGAATCGGGAATTGATTTTTTAATAATTTTCTTCGTTGCCCCATTTTAACGAAACTTGATACTGCACACCGCATGAGAATGGTGAGTAAGGTGGGCTGAAAATTTTTGCGCCATCGTCTACCGTTTTGGTTTTATTTCGGGAACATACATACATACAACATGAAAGTTTTAGTAATATATAGATAGATATCCACCCATGTTTCCAGACTTTATGGCCACCCTGTAGAACGGCACTCAGCAGAGCACATATACCTCCGCCAGGCTGAACAGTTTCCG